>NC_080100.1:6955000-7260000 GCF_950005125.1 Chionomys nivalis | reverse complement strand
GGAGTCTTTTTAGAGCGAACTCTACCAGGTTGCTCTCTCAGAATGACACTTCCAGAATTCTAAAATAGAATCCCACACACTTGTCCCTGGTTGGAAACACCTGCTGCCCAGTAACTAGGACTCCAGACAGGAGCCCAAAGCATATTCCCAGCCCACACACATGGCTTCTGCTACAAGTCTGTAGGAACATCCGGCTCTCCTCTTAGCCCTGGAGATCAGGATACAAAGATGCATTACGCTGCCCTTGAATTTTGTGTAAGATGAGACAGATCTAAGGTATCATCTGTAAGAAGAAAAGATCCTTCTGTGTCTCAACAAGTCAGCTTCCTGCCGGGGAGCACCCTGTCCTGTCAGTGTGGCCCCAAAATAAGCCCATTCCTCACAGACTGCACCCCCCCCAGCTCTTGCCGCTCAGAGATCTGTTTGCATGCAGGTAACTGAACCCAGTAGTTGGAAGACATCCCCAGGTAAGAAGGGAGTCTTTGGTATTCAAGAGTCTGGCTGTGGAGACAGAACACCCCAGATTTTTCTAGGTGAAGACAAGGCTAGCACATCTTTGTGTTGAGAACAGGCCTTGGACACAGTGGTCTCGTTTGCACTGTTGAGTCTCTTGTTGTGAATGACATCGCACAGTAAAGACATCAGTTTCTTTCTTTACATGACAAATATCTTCTATGCCTGAGTCTGATGCTGGTCACCTGGACTTTCAGAACCATTCCAGATTTTTAGGGACATGCAGGAAGAGTCCTGTGAAGAAAGCCAGCCATTGCTGGCCAGTGCCATGAGTTAGCATACGGCATGGAGACAGGCTTGTTTCCTATTGAGTTTGACTCAGTGTCTTGAACGTGGCCTTCAGTTGGTACACACTTTGTCCTTCTCTTCCTTTCTGCCCCCACCTGCTGTCCTTATGGGTTCAGCTCCTGGCCCCGGCCCCATTCTCCAGTCCTCTGAAGAAATGCTCCTTAGCCCGAGCTCATGGTAGGCAGAAGGTGCAGCAGAAGCTGGGGGGAGAACCCGTTAACATGGGCTCCAGGGCAGTGCCCCGTTGCCCATGGATCCAGCTCAGCCGGGTCATTAGGTAACAAAACGGAATCCGCGCATCTCCAGCTACACATTTCCAAGCTTTTGAGGCTGACAGTGCACAGCTAGCTGCGTACATTGCTAACCAGGGAACCGTTAAGCCACCTCTGGTTCCTTGACTCCCTCTGTGACTGAAATCCTGTGCTAAGCTTAATGTCACTCTCTGATGATGCTCCCGGCTCCTGTGTGTGCCAGGCAGTGTGCTGGGCACTAGGTGCACAAACTCCCCGAAGTCCCTGACCTTCAGAGGGAGCCAGCGTGCAGAAGCCTCCATCATATCAAGTCTTGTGGAAACACAGCTGCCTTGAATCAGTTCTGCCCTTGGAGAGTCCGGGAAAGCCAGAACGGTAGCAGGTGTGGTAGCCTTTGAAGTTGGTGTTGACTAGCTGGCTCGAGCATCAAGGTCAGGGTAGGCAGAGGAAATATGAGCATTTATAGCCTGAGTAAAGATGAGGCTGTTCTGGACATGTGTCTCGACTTGGAATGGCCTCCAATGTTAATGTGTATGCCTTTAATAAGGAAAGAGGGCGCTGTCGATCACTACCCAAGGACAGACTGTCCCGGAGGCAAGGCCACCCTGTAGAAGACCCCAGGCCTCCTGAGTGTTTCTCTGAATAAAGTGTCTTCTCCCTCTGCTGGTCAGCAGGGAGACAGCAGGAGTTGGGAGTGATTTCATTTGTTAAATTGTTTTAGAATAAAAGGAAGGCAGACACAGTGCCGTCTGCCGTTACAGTCATTTCTGAAAACGTTTGTACTCAGGTCCCGATAGCCATCTCAGGCCTCTCTCTCTGTCTCAGCCCTATTACTGAGCCATAAAGATGCTGGGGGTTTCTTTCTGTTCCAATTGGTCCCTTATTGAGGCAAGTGCCAAGGAAATGCACCAAACTGCATCCCGAAAGTGGACAGAATCCCTGCTTCCCCTGCGTTCCCACGTGTGACAGAAACACATTCAGGGTTAATCCTCCTGTTCCATCTACACCAGCCTTAATGAACATGCAACAGAGATACAGGCATTCTCATCTGGGGACGTCCACTCATGCCTCATTTTAAATGAGGAACAGATCGTAGAAAGCGGGCTCTAGAGCTGGTGAGAGGGCTTGGCAGGTAAGAGCACCTGCCACCAAGCCTGATGACCTGAGTCTGATCCTGGGACCAAACCAATGGAAAGAGAGCACCAATGCAAATGTTCCTCTTACATGTGTGCCATGGCATGTACACGTCCACACACCTGTACATACGCAAACGCACGGCATGTACACACAAAATAATTGTAGGATTTTTTTTTTTAAGAAAACAAATGTTTCAGGTGGCCGCTGTGTGCCCTGCATCTCACCACGCTCTAGTTCGCACACAGGTGTCGCCTCTCCCTCTGGTTCACCTCTGGGAGGTCCATACAGCGATTCACACCCCTGCTGCTACAGATCAGGGTACACAGGACCTGGGTGTTCAAGGACAGTTCTGGTGTCGCATTCTCCCTGACTGTCCACACATGACCTGACGCAGGTGGTCTCTTCAAGGATAACAAAATGCAAAACTGTAAGGTTAGCTTCCCAGGAGAATGGAAACTCCCCCACCCCCACAGAGGGACAAGCCCCGAGTCCACACCTCCCTTAGATCCCAGAACCTTCCTGAGGTTGTACTCCATTAGGTCAAGCCTGTCTGCATTGCTACTCCTGGGACACAGCACCCAGCACTGTGAACACTAAGGGTTGCTCAGTAACTGTGGGTGCATCGGGGGAACACAGGTCCCCACCGGCTGGCTGCTGTGTTCCATATACTAGGGCTGCACTGCATAGATACCCACATGTAAGGTACGGCTCCCAGTTGGAGCTGCTCTGACACTGAACCTACCCACTCCCCAGTCCTGGCAACTCCTTGCCTCCCTGCTTCCTGTCTATTTCTCTCTCTCTTTCTCTCTCTCTCTCTCTCTCTCTCTCTCTCTCTCTCTGACACACACACACACACGCACACACTACATCCTGACCATAATTTCCCCCCACCTCTCCTCCTCCCCACATCCACACCTCCTCTATTCCCCTTCAAAAAAGAGCGGACCTCTCAGGAAAATTAAACATGTCATAGCAAGTTTCAACAAGACTAGGCACAAACCCTCATATCAAGGCTGGACGAGGCAACCAGTAGGAGGAAAGGGGTCCCAAGAGCAGGCAAAGGAGTCGGAGACACCTCCCACAAGAACACCAAGCTACACAACCGTAACATAGTGCGGAGGACCTAGTTCAGACCCATACAGGCTCTGTGGTTATCAGTTCAGTCTCTGTGAGCCCCTATGAGTTCTGCTGAGTTGATTCTGTGGACCTTGTTCTCATGGTGTCCTTGACCCTTCTGGCTCCTGTAACTCTTCCTCCTCCTCTTCTGCAGGGCTCCTGCATTACACCTAGTGTTTGGTTGTGGGTCTCTGCATCTGCTCCCATCGGTTGCTGGGTGAAGCCTCTGCTGACAACTGGACTAGGCACCTATGTACGAGTATAGCAGAGTATAGTTAGCAATCCTTCCACTGAGTTTTTGTGTTTTTGTTGTTGTTTTTTGGTTTGGAGGAATTGCCAGTTATGTTTGGGTCTATCCAGCCTCTTTGTTCCTGGCCATCCAGGAACAGGCATGTCAACCCATGGGCTCCCTCTCATGACGTGGGCCTCAAATTAGACAGTCATTGATTGGCCACGCCCACAAGCTCTGTGCCACCATTAAGGCAGTCTTCTTGCAGGCAGGACAGTTTGTAGGTCTAAGGTGTTGTGGCAGGGTTGTTGTCCCAGTCTCACCACTGGAAGCCTTGCCTGGTTACAGAAGATGGACAGTTCAGGCTCTGTATCCCCTTCACTAGGAGTCCTCACTAGGGTCACCCTTGTAGACTCCAGGGGGTTTCCACTGCGCTCGGTTTCCACATCAGCCCCCAAATGTCCTTCAGTTCCAGTCATCTCTCCCAGTATTCTCTCCCTCCACTCCCCACCCCAATTTGATCCCGCCTGTCCCCAGCCCATCCACAAAATCTATTTTATTTCCTCTTCCCAGAGAAACCATTGGGGTCCCCCCTTGAGCCTCCTTATTTGCCAAGTTCACAGAAATGCTGTGGTTCTCCATGTACCCTAAAAATAACTAGATGGGATGGGGGGACAGACATCTCAGTAGAGGCTCTGTCTCATGGTATTTCTATTCATCCTTTAGGACATACTCAGGGTTTTCATGGTTTCCACAGAGACTGGCCACACTGAAACTGGACAATTCTGTTTCTGGAAAATTCTAACGACCTTCCGTCTCAGCTCCTGGTGGACTTTATAGGTTGTTTCGCTGGCTTCCTGATGATCTAAAGCAGCCTTTTGGGAAACAGTCCTTATCTACCCCATCTGTAAACAGGGCCCCTGGTGTTTGTCACTCTCTTCTTGCTAGGGCAGAGGAGGGAGAGGACATCATGAGGAGAGAGGACAAGCCCCACCCCTCCAGCTACTGAACAAGCGGGAAACCCTGTCGTTGTAAAGCCGACCCTCAAACCTGGATTTTATTTCCAGACGTAACAATTAATACCCAAGTTTTCAGTACCTGCCTAGTCAGCACCGGCGGTTCTGTAAACTTCCTTGTCATTGAAATTCAAAAGAATGCCCTAAAAACATCCCTGTTTTCAGAATCAAAGATGGGAGGGCTCTAAGTGTGATCCTTACTGAAATCACGGAACCTGTAAAGCTTCTAATGCATGTGTGGTTTTATACACGGCCTGATGATCACACAGACTGTGCTCAGGCTCTCCTACCCCGTTCCAGCACGCTTTCCAGACATCACTACAGACAGGTCCCACTCCTGGCTCTTCATGTGCAGGGGCTGCCTTCCACCAACCAGAACCTTTCAACCATAGTTCACCTCCCACCACTCCTCCCCAGCCCACTTCCTACCCTCTCCTCCCAAAGGGTAAGGCCTCCCATGGGGCATCACCAAAGCCTGGCACATTAAGTTGAGGTAGAACCAAGCCCCTGTCCGCTGCATCAAGGCTGAGCATGGCATCCCACCATAGAGAATGGCTCCGAAAAACTAGCCCATGCACCAGGGCTAGATCCTGGTCCCACTGCCAGGGGACCCTAAAATAGACCAAGCCACACAACTGTCACCCACTTGCAGAGAGCCTAGTTGGGTCCCATGCGGGATCCACAGCTGTCGATCTAGAGTTCTGAGTTCCCACGAGCTTGGTTCAGCTGCCTCTGTAGGCATGAACCTTGACCCACCCCCACCTCCCCCACCCCTCATCTTGTTCATATAATCCCTCCTCCCTCTCTTCGATTGGACTTCCGGAGCTCAGCCTGGTGCTTGACTGTGGTTCTCTACATCTGGTTCCATCAGTTACTGGATGAAGGCTGTATGATGCTAGCTGGGGTGTTCACCAATCTGATTACAGGGGAAGGCCGGTTCCTGCGCCCTCTCAACTATTGCTAAAAGTCTTAGCTGGGGTCATCCTTGTGCACGCTTGGAAATTTCCCTAGCACCAGGTTTCTCCCTCACCCCGTAACGGCTCCCTCTATCAAGATACCTCTTTCATTGCTTTCCTACTCCTCTCCCCACAACCATCCTGTTCCTTTGTGTTCTCATCCCTTATCCTCTTCTCTCTACTGCCCCTCCCAGTTTACCCAGGTCTCATCTAATTCCCCTCCGCAGGGCGATCCATGCGTCCCTCTTAGTGTCCCCCTGGGAGGAAATCTTAAGTTACGGTTCAGAAGACAAAATTAATTCCTCCGTTGCCCCCCAAATGTGAGCTTGCAGACAGGTGTGTGCTGCATGCAGCCACAGGGTTATTCGTTTAAGCTTCAGCTGTTGCATGAGGTGGACCTCACTCCCATTTTACAGACAGATAATGAAGCCAGGAAGCTGCCCATCTGGCCCCAGAGCCTCTGTCTCCATAACCCACACCCTCCAGCACCCCTTCTCACACCCTCTGTGCTCCAGGGTGGTGAAAACACAGACAGCAGTGTTGGACTTGCATGGCCTGGGTCTCTCCTCTATGGTGGGATGGAGGGAGTGACTCTTGGGCACCAAGGTCATCACCACATCTAGCGTCTGTGAGGAGAGGTCAGTCATGGAGGATCCATGATAACTGTCCTCTGCGTCAGGGAGAGGCAAGAAAAGGGGGGGCAGAGAAAGGGTTCGATTTTCTGGTTGTAAACAGTCCTAGCCAAGAACAGCTTTCGGGAACTCTCTAGTGATAAAGGCGAAGGTCGCAGGCCCTCCTGAAGCAGCTGGCAGTTCTCACATTGTGTCCTGAGTGAGTGCACAGTTGGGCGTTAAGTAGAAGCCAAGCTAACCCTCTCACTCAGCCCTAGGAGTTTAGCTTCTCTTATGTGGAAGATTCAGCCTTCAAGATCCAGTCAGCCAAGCATTAGAGAGAAGTATGTTAGAGCCCCAAGCAGGAGCTGCTGCATCACACGGGGCCCTGGCCCAGGCCACCTCTGGACACTTGGGAGAATACCCTGGACTTAGGATATCTGCAGGAAGGAGTAGGCACTTAGGCCCCACTCCAGTGAGGAAATTTCTCCTCGTTGCCAGGCAGCTCTAAGACCAGACCGACCATGAACATCTGCTAGCCCTCTTAAAAAACATGGCCAATTGCGTGTGCCAAAGGCAAAGGGCTTGGGTCCTTCGCTCTCGGGTTAGCCCCACTGGGAGTGCTCAGGTTGAGTTCCACCACCACGGAGACCCACCTGACAGTGATTCCCTTAGAAAACGCTGGGCTTCCTGATGCTCTTGAAAGGACCAATGGCGCCACCTGGTGGGGACATGCAGAGCAGGCGGGAAGCAGCCTCAGCCGGCACACTTGAAGAATGACATTACAAACCCGGCCTGGGTGCAGTGGGGTGAGACAGGAGCCTCCACGCGCCAGTCATACTAATGAGTATTCAGGTGTCCGTGAAATTAATAACCCCAAGTAGTAGAAGACCAGGCCAGAAAGGTATTAAAAGGACAGAGAGTGGCAGGAAAGGACTCTTTCGCCTGTTTGTTAGGAGATGCTTTGGGAAACACCCCAGGTGGGAACTCTGGGGACACACAAGGCCACAGGTTCCAAACAAAGCTGAAATAAACTCCCAGGGTTTGCTCCCAAGGTGTCATAACTCTGCGTCTATGCAAAGGGTAGCCAAGAAGTATGCATTTCACGAGAACCACCCAGCAACTGGGCCTCTCTGTAGAGAGCCGTGTGGAGTCACACCTGATGGCTATGTGTAGAGAGCTGCGTGGAGTCGCACCTGATGGTGCTGGCTCCCGCCCTCCGCGATCCCGAAAGCGAGTGCTCTCTGTGATAATCAACTCCTAATATCAACTAGGCCTGACTTATGCTGTGATCACGCAATGATTGTCAGCTGCTTGCATATGCGTGGACCTATGGGCAGTGCCCACCTGGCAATCCGGGGTTGGTTGCCCATGCCTACTTAAGGGCTGGGAGGTTTTGCCTGAGAGTGGAGAGAGAAAAGAGAGAGAGGAAGAGAGTGAGTGTGAGTGAGAGAGAGTGAATGAGAGAGAGAAAAGGAGAGAGAGATATAATTGTAAAAAGGTCTTGAATAAACTGCTTAGCAAGAAGAGCTCCAGTGTTGCGCATCTTCCTTGCTGGACGAGGGGGACCGCGACACCTCTCTTTCAGTTTGTCCTTCTTCCTCTCAGCATGGAGTCCTCGGTTTGGTTTTTTGAGACAGGGTTTCCTCTGTGTAACATGTGGTTGTCCTGGAACTCACTTTGTAGGCCAGTCGGGCCTCAAATTCTGAAATCTGCCTGTCTCTGCCTCCCAAATGCTGGGATTACAGGCGTGCACCACTGCCTCCTGCCTAGTTCCTGGAAATCTTACTAGGTGATTTTAAAGATTGGAGAGGCTTGAGGCCAAGGGAGGGTAGAGGTGGCTGCCATTTCTTTTAAGAAAACAATGGTGAGTTTTCCAAACAGCACTGGCCAGAAAGATTTCCATCAGAGAAATGGAGCCTGCAAAGTAGGTGCTTGTGGCTATAGACCCTCGGGCACGTAGGGGCGCAGCGCACGGCCTCGGGCACGTAGGGGCGCAGCGCACGGAGCTCTGGAGCACTCGAGTCCAGTGCCATATCACAGAGCTCCTCCATCATGAACTTTCCTTTGAGCTACCTGGTCTTCAAGTGTTCTCCTTGAGCTCCCCGTGGGTCCTCAGCTTATGACTGTCTCCCCCAAGCCTCCCTGTGATGGATGGGGATAGGAGAGGTCATTCTTACCCCTGCGGTCTCCTTCCAGCCCTCAAGCCCTTGCAGCCATTTAAGTTTATAATGGGGAGACTCAGAGTGGTAGGGTGCTGAGTAGGGACTGGAAAAAGGCTTGTTTCCAACCTGCCCTGGAGCCACATCTGTTTACGCCTATCCTGATTCTCACACCCCCTGTCACTCAGTGCAAAGCCCCGCCCGCCTGTCAAGCCTGACTCACCAAATACCCACAGGCCGCAGCTGGAGTGGAAATAGAGGAGGCAGGTAGGGGGATAGTACACAAGGCAGCCTTGCGGTATGATCAACTGTTCTTGATGCCCCGGAGCAGGTGCTGATGTGAGGTCCCTGGTAACCTGGTTTCCAGGCAACTTGGACAGCAGCTATGACATAGTAATTCAGAGTTCCAAGCCATTTTAACACAGTGAATCTTGGGGCTAGGATGGCAAGTTCCTCGGTGTGCAAGAAGGAGTTAGACTCATCCTTTCCAGCCTCTGATTATTTCCTCACCGTGTACCAGGACAGCAGCCCTCCCCAGAGACTCCTCAGAGCTGGCTGTGCGTCAGACAGATGGGCCTGGGGCCTTTGCGGCTGCAACTCCCAAGGTGGTCCCTGCCGGAAGTAGCCAGCATGTTCTGAGACTGCGCATCTGCAGCCCCTTCACTACACGAGGAGGTTTGGAATTAGCAAACTGACTCCTCTCTGCAGTTAAATTGGCATGCGGTAGAGAAAGCTCTGACCCAGTTAGCCCCACCACAAGCAATCAGCCAAACCGAGAGACACAGGAATGTTTCTGAGCTGTAAGGTGAAGCTTCTCCTGGAGCAACAGAAACTACTTGAGGAATTTCAAGTGGTTTTGCTATAATCGCTAGGATGTAAGCATTCGCGCACTTTCTAAATAGTAAGACCTTTGCCTACACACACACACACACACACACACACACACACACAGCCTAGCTGTGGCTTCCTTCAAAGGAACCCTGCGGCATAACCCAGATGCAGAGCTATGGGAGGTGGCTGGAAGCTCACGCGATACTTCTTCAACCATTGCCTAGCAGGCCTGGCATTGAGCACAACAGCGTCCCAAGGACCTCCCTTCGGTCCCGTGTTCTGCCCCAGTCTTTCTGGGCTGTGACTTGTCCACAGTCTGCCTCTGAATGCCTCCCGCATACCATCAGAACAAAACACAGCTCCTGCTTCAAATGCAGTAAGAGAAAGTTTATTCCAAGATCGTGAATATGGATTCCCTAGAAGTTAATATGGTCCAGGAACGCGAGTTCAGATCTCCTCCAATAAATTGTTCAACCACGGAAGCAGCTGCATGAACCAAAGAAAGTCCTAAATCAGTGCATTTGAGTGGGAGAGAGGTCAGATGGCAAAGCCCTTGCCGTACAAGCGTGATGGCCTGAGTCCCAGAACCCAGCTCAGAAGTAAGGTGTGGGAGAGTGCACTGTGATCCCGTGCTGGGGACATGGGTACAGGCAGATCCCTGGACTCCCTGACCAGCTGGCCAGACCCGCTCTACACACGCTAAGCCAGCGAGAGGACCTATGTCAAACACACATAATAAATAGGGTGGACGGTGCTTGAGGAATAACCCAAGGCTGGCCTCTGACCTCTGTACACACAAGTACACAGAGACATCATTGCGCCTACCAGGTTCATCAGGTAGGGAGGTGGTCATCACAAAACGGTGTTTGCACTGTAGGTTTTAGACTGTCTGATGACACCCTTGGGGTCGGGGTTGGTGGCAGCTAGTGGCCTAGTCATGCTTAGTTAACACCTTCCAAAGTGTGTCGTAGTCGAAAGAGCAGGTGCAGAGGTAAACAATGAAGGGCTTTGAAATAACCAGAGCGCCCAAACTCATTTAGATCAGCATCTCAAACCCAGGTGTGGCTCTGCCGGGGACGTTAGTTCGTGGCACCCCGCTCCCTGCTTCTGACTCATCGTGGCGTTTATGAACTCTGCACCATGCATTTCTCCAAGAAATCAGTGCCCATAACAGGATTTTATACGTGACATATGCCTGTCATATTTCAAATAAGAAAGCAGTTTCTGACACAGTGTGATTACTTTTGTAAGAAAAAAAAATGAAGAAGAATACGACCAGATCCACAGGAATTGGGAAGGAGAGCCACCGCAGTAGCCGCGTGAGACTGCAGCAATTGAACGTGTTTGGGCCCATCTCTTTTCCCTCAGGATTACTTCGATGTTATATTCTGCCCCTCAGACTGTAGACAGTTTCAGGGAGCTTAATATGAATTAAGGTGTTAAGAATTGGCACTAACACAAAGAAAACGTATACAATTAATATGACCTTCACACACACACACTTATTTTTCAAGTTGTGAGGCAGGAGAGATTGTTCAACAATTACGAACACTGGCTGCTCTTCCAGAGGACCTGGGTTCCATTCCCACCACCCATAGGGCAATTCACAGGCACCTCCAGCTCTGTGGGATCTGGCGCCCTCTTCTGGCCTCTCTGGGCACCAAGCACACAGATGCATGCAGGAAAATACCCATAAACATAATCTTGTCTTTTAGTTTTCAGTGGCTTTTTTTTTATTTTGTTTTTTTTTTATATATATATTGTTTTTAGATTTTTTTTAAAGACTAGTCAAGTACAGTAGTGAGAACAGGGTAATCAGTTGCTATGCAACCATGAACGGTTGCTAACAATTGACAGGGTGAACAATTGTTACACAACTGTGAACAGTTGCAAGCAACTGCCATTAACAGCTAACTGTTGTCAAGCAACAGGAAGCACAAATGGCTGACTGTAAACAGTCAGCTGAGAGAACTCACTACCTTCGGCAGCCGCTTTTTTTTTTTTTTTTTTGCCTTTATAATTCTTGGGGGTTGGGGGAGGCACCAAGGCCTGGAGTTTGCTTTGACTCTGAGTCTCCCAAGTTAGAAACTTCCAGAAGCCTCTGAGGAATACCCCGTGTGAAGCTGTTTCTGCCCCACTTCAGGGAAGCCTGTTTTCCAGTCTCATAGACTCACAGTCTCACTCATTCCAGCAATAAAAGAATCGGTGCTTTTATGTAATTCAGCTGTTACTTGCTGCAGTCCATTTCCACGCTCTTCCTGGACTAACCTCAGAAGTGGCCCCACAGCTCCTGGGCCCCATAGCCCCCAAGTCCCACAGCCTCCTGAGTCCCACAGCCCCCGAGTCCCACAGCCCCCGAGCCCCGCCACTCCGAGCCCCACAGCCCCGGAGTCCCACGGCCCCCTGAGACTCACAGCCCCCAACCCCCTCCCCAGCCTGGTTGTTGACAAAGCAGCAGAGGAAAGAGGTCAGCTTCCCCGTTCCTCTTTTCCCTCCTCGGTGGCAGAAGCCACCACTGCTCATTCTGGACTCTTCCACAGCTGCTTTGCCCTTTTTTCCCTTGTGTGAATCATTCATTAAATCCTCTTTTTCCTCATCTGTTTTCCAGCCCGCCTAAACCAACAGTGTACATCTCCGGTGTTATTGCCCGGGTAAGTGTGACCTCTGCACACAGACAGCAGAGCGGCGCGGTTCTGCACCTGATCCGCTCCTGGAAGAGTGTGGGCACGTGAACTCCCATGCAGTCTCTTCTTGCCTACGCCTTTAATAAGCACCAGTGCTTCAGTGATGCCCACAGCTGAGCACCCGCCTGCGTGCTGCCGATTCACCTGACACTGTAGGCTATGGCTCTGGGCCTCAAGTAACCTGGCCTGCACGCGTTTTCCCAGCGTCAGTACAGTGTATGACAAAGGAGGCTTACATGAAATACCAGTTCAGCATGCCCATGTGTGTCCTGCCTGACTGCTTTTGTTTGCTGGCCCTCGGACTACACCCATGTTTTCTGACACACCATGTACCTCTGAGGAAGAAGCCACCATTGCTGGGGACAGCTATCACAGCCATCTAAGCCCTAGGGCCAGCCAGCCCGTGGCAGGTCACTGTCTGCATGGGGCCAGATTCAGTCCTTGATTTCACGGTTCTGTCTGCCCTTGCCCAGATCAAGCCCGCTGTTGGCATAAGAAGCTGAACATAGCCCGCCCCTTTCTCCAGGCCCCCCACAGGCTCACAGCCCTGCTGACAGATCCTAGTTTGAGACTCTGCATTTGGCCTGTCTTGCTCCCGGTTCAGATGACAGAATCAGACCTAGAAGGGACACCAGCCGGGTCTTCTCCAGGCAAACCTGCAGGCACCATTACTGTTCCATCAGGGGCTCCAGCCTCTGCCCCGTGGTTCTGTTGGCCTGCAGGGCCTGCTTAGCCGCAGAGGTAGCCTGATACCCACTCATCCCCAGCCCTGCAGCAAAGGGTGGGGCTGGGGTCAGAGAACTGTCTCTCTACCCCTTTCACTTCCTGTTAACCAGCTTGTGTGTTGTCTCCTCGCAGGGTGACAAAGACTTTCCCCCGGCGGCTGCCCAAGTGGCCCACCAGAAGCCGCATGCCTCCATGGACAAACATGTTTCTCCAAGAACACAACATATCCAACAACCTCGCAAATGACCTGCGCGCTGGCCCTGGCGCCCTCTGCAGCCTCAGCACCCAGGCCCGCTCCCTACGATGCTCCCCTGACCAAAGGAACTTGCGCTTTCTGAGAAAAGCCTAAGGCAAAGCAAAGTGACCCCCCCACACACTGTCTCAGATCCCCATATTTAAAACTAGAGAGGTTCCAACTGCAAAGGTTTTCCTTGAGTCCGAGTTGTGTGACACTGAAGGGCCATTGGCAGAACATGGCGAGTCCCGAGGACTCCTTCATCCTGGCAGTCACTTAGAGTCCTTACTCTTGGTCTTAAAAGGAAGAAGCCACCTTGGGGAGATTTGATAAAGTTAGCAAAACAAAACACTATGATACGGATTTTATAAATTGTGATTTCTTCCTGCCCTAGCATACCCTGTATTGGCCCCGGTCCATGGCTGCAGAATTCCTGCTTTTCTGAAAAGTTAAAGGGCTCCTTTAGCCATACATAGAACCTTCTGGAGTGCTGCTCACAGAGTACTCCTGGCTGTCCCGATGCTCTGTGACCTGCAGCATCTGCACCACCAAACATTCTGGAACTATTCAACAGGCCTGTGCCGTTTCACTGAAGGAGGGGCGGGCTCCTTTGAATCTTATAATCAATCTGGTATCCCAGGATACCAAATTAACAGGGAGCAGGACATACACCTGTTTGGTCAGTCTCTTCATTCTTAATTACTGAAGGCCTCTTCAGTGCCAAGAACCAAGGCTCACACTAGAGACCCAGGCTTGGGTGCAGCACTGTCGTGGAACCCACAGCCTTGCTCTGTCATAGGGGACCAAATACAGGAAAGGACCTTAGAGCAGGTAATACCAGGTCCCCTGTGCAGACCTTCTTGCCTTCTGGTACCTAACTCCTGAAGCGTCCATAGTCCCTTTCAGTTCAGCAACCTGAGAGGCTGTTCCGTGTACTCTGAGCTGTCTCTGATGTGCCTCTGTGGGCTCTAGGTCACTGAATGTGACATGTTTCCCTAAATAAATTTAATAATCTTAATGACATTGAGAATATGTTGATTTTAATAAAGCTCCTGCATTCTGCCTTGGTCTCTCTTTTATGTCTCAGAGATTCCCTTTTTCAGCTCGCCAGGGCTGCTGGTTGTTTCAGTGGAAGTACAGACAAGCACACGTGATGGATATCATCAACGCCGACTTCCCGCACAGAGCTGAGCTGTTGGGCATAGTCACCTCTGTAACTGTCAGAAACAGAAAGGCTTAATTCAGTTGATTGGCATGTCCTGCATAGGTCCAGCAGCTGGCCCTGTGCTGGGCAGGTCCTTCCAGGGCAGAATTAAAAGAGAATTAGTAGTAGTAAGCCCGGGGTGATGCTGAACAGCTTCTGATACGCACGGCACTTACCTATTTCAGGTCCTCCCAGACAAAGTCCTGATTGCTAAGGCTGGAGCCCCAGCATCAGGCCGCTGAAGTTTCCCCAACCACAGCAAGATGTAAATCAAGGAAGACTTGAGAGGCTGGGAAAGGAAGATCAGCAGTTGAAGGCCACCTCGCGTGTGGCCGGTTCTGCACTTTGGCTAGTCTGGTCACTCGTGGAGGCCACTGTCGCTCTGCGTGTGTCTTGAGTCATAAAGAACAGCAATGTTGATCTTCACTGTGCATCCGGGGACAGAGAGCTGTTGTTGGTAACTAAGTGTGATCCGTAGACACCATAACAGCCTGAACTTGTCCCCTGTTGCAGGTTTCAGAACTAGCCCTGGAACGGACAGGCAGAGAGAGAAGACAGAGACAGAAGCGCTGGGGCCCCACGCTGAGCGGCTGTCCCAGGTGCAGTGTCTTCTGCTGTTTGTGGGTCAGTCGCCATGTCTGCAGTCTCCCTGCGGTTCAGGATCACCTTTGCACTGCGTGACCTGTCAGTGAGTGTGTTCTAGTGTGAGGGGAGATAAAATGAGTCTCCGTGGTCAATAAGTCCCATCATCAAAGGCCTCTGATAAGATACACCGATGGCCAGTAAGCACATAAAAAGGAACATATCCTAGCTGGGCCCAGTGGCACATGCCTATAATCCCAGCACCTGAGAGACTAAGAAAGGAGGATCGTGAGTTCAAGACTGTCTTGTGCCGTATAGTGAGACCTTATTCCAAGGAAATTAAAAGTAAAAAACAATAAAGTAAAAAGGCGTTCCTCTTTAGTCATCAAGGAAACCGAATGTCGACCCACAATGAAACACTGCTGCAGGAAAATAGCTAAAACCAAGGTCAGACTGTTACAGGTGCCGACAAAGGTGTGCAGAAATCAAGAGTTCTCTTAGGGTCCAGCTGGGAGTGTAAAGTGGTGCAGCCCCTCACAGAAAGAATCTGGCAGTTCCCTGAGCAATTCAGCATGCCGCTACCAGCTACTTACTGCTGGGCACTAATTTGAATTAGGTATGCTCATATAAGAGACTACAACTCAATAATAGGAATGAAACATGATGCGCTGTAACACGGATGAACCCGAGAAACTATGCCAGTCAAAGAAGATGGTCACCTAAGATCACAGGTTATATAAGGTCACCCCTGTGCAATGTCCAGAATGAAAATCTAGAAGGGGGGCAGCCAGGATGTGGACAGAGGGAATAGGAAAGTCACAGCTAGTAGACATAGTGATAGCTCAGTTGAAGGTGTTCGCTGGTCTTGCTGAGGACCGAGTTCAGTTCCCAGCAACCACGCTGGGAGGCTCAGACCTGCCTATATCATTCCAGCTCCGGGAGATCTGAGGCCCCCCTTCTTGCCTCTCTGCACACCTGCATACATGCTTGCATATACACAGAGAAACACGCATAATTAAAAATATGTGCAATGGGAATCACGTCTCAATAAAGAGTGTTTCTTTAAAGATCACCGTCAGCTAATGCCTCCGCATTGTTCTGAGCCTCGAGCCTCTGGTCCCGTGGCTGTGGGGAGGAAGAGCTGCTGCCTGTCTGGTCACAAAGAGTGAGAGGCAAGACTGCTGCTTTGCTTTCCAGGCCTGTAGCCAAGCTATCGGGGACCATGACACTAACAGGAACATGGCTGGAGAAAGAACTTGGATGGGAGATAAGAGACCACTCATGGCTGACTCTTACGTGGCCTCAAGCAGAGCTTCTGATCTGAGTTTGACAAGTTGAAATGAAGACTGGGCGAGATGCCAAGGCTGGCATGGAAATGCTAATGAAGGTTGGGGGTTTGGTGAGGGAGAGTGCGGACAGTCCCCTGGAAACACTACAGAGGTGACCATGGAGGCGCCAGGGAGGCAGGATGGAGGCATGCCAGAATGCCCATATGGTAGATGAAAGACTGATCAAGACCAGGAAGCTAAGTAGGTGCCCCTGGGCTAAGAAAGCTCCCATAGATAACACTGGGGGCAAACAACAGAGGAGACCCCAACACTGCCTCCTCACATCCAAGGACAGATGCTGAATTCAACTGAGTCCTGGATTTGCTCTAGGTGGATCAACACTCATCCATTTTATAGGTTTTCCTTAGCTCCTAGTGCCTGGGACAACAGAACCCAGAGCTTGGGATGAGCCTCAGTTTGAAGGCCTGCTTTGTCTGCTTGTTACCCAGAAGACCTTGAGAAGTTTGTTTTTTTCCTTTTAGGTCTCAGTTTATCATCATAACACATGGAATTTTGCAGAACCTCCCAAAAGTCCCCAGAAGCCTTTGTACACGCTAAGACAGTTCTCTGCCAACACTGATATGTCACCATTCTTGTTTATAAAGCAAGGTCAGAGATGCCATGAATTCTGCCCAATCATCAAATCCCAAGAGGAGGTTGGGGAAGAGAAGGGGAAGCCAACCCTCCCTGAGAAGCACCTGGACATAGTCAGACATCACAAGCCTCGCTGCTACCCGGAAGGGGCACAGTACTGCCCTGCACACCCGCCCTTCACTCCTCCATGTGTCCAGGTGTGGGACATGCCAGTTTCCAATAACCCTGGCCACTGGACAGTGGAAAGGCCTTCAGCCAAGCAGGGCATAAGCTTGGGGAGCCTGGAGCTCGGATGCCCTAGAGCTGGGTGGCGGGCAGATATTGGCAGACCCAGCAGGTTTGTGATTAATTTACTATTTTCGAAACATCTGCCTCCTGCCAGCACAGTCCATGGCATTCTGCTGTTCTGCAGATCCCTAACTTCCCAGCTGCTGTGCTGATTCAATGTTGCTTTTTACAAATTCAAAAGCATTTTTCCCCCAAGACAGGACATCCTGCTGGTCTCTGCAGGATCAAAACACAAACCAAACAAAAACCTGGGCCTTTTGCAAGGCTCCAGAGTGGCTTCGACAGCCATATGCTCCTGCAAAGCCAGGAGACAGCAGTGGAAACTGAGTTCATCACAACTATGGCCTGGGCTGGGAGTCCCCAGAGATCCAAAGCCAAAGGACATGACCTATAGACACATCTCGCATAGCCGTGTGCTCAGTGGTCGGCCTCCTCCCTCTCATTCTGATTCCTGGGTGTTTCCATGCGATTGCATCACCTAGGGACCCTGCACCTGTCACGGGCTGTGTAAATACACACGCGGTTTGAAAATGGCAAAATCACGTCATGGCTCATTTCTCAGAGCAAACACCTGTTCTTAAGCGGCATCTAACTATGCACACATACACGCACAGGCACATTTATGGAAACTTTTTTGCCCTTATTTACAGTCTCCTATCCATACACAATGTGGATTTTTTTTATTTTTATTTGTGTATGCATATACATAGGTGTATGTGTGAGTGCGTGTATACATGTGTGTGTCTGTGTGTGTACGCGGTATATGGACACCTAGTGAAAGGTTGCGTCCCTGAGCACAAGCAGAAGCTAGAGAAGCACACCAAGTGTCCTGTTCTCTCAGTCTCTGCTCTATTCTCTTGGGACAAGGTCTCTCACTGAGCCTTAGGCTAGCAGCCAGTAAGCTATAGTGATCTTGCTGTCTCACTCCACACAGCACTGGAGTTACTGGGACGCACAGCCAAGCCTGCATGTTGGGGAGGGATGGTTTGAACTTGGGTCTTCCTTTTCTGAAGCAAGCCCTCTATACGCTAAGCCAGCTCCCAGCCTACATTGTTGGTTTGGTTTTGACTTTCATATATGCAATGTATTGACCAGATTTATCCTTTTCGCTGGTCTGTCATTCTTGACCAAAACCTGTCCTTCCAACTACACCCTCTCCTACTTTTATGTCTTGTGTTGTTGTTGTGGTGGTAGTGGTGGTGGAGGTGGTGGTGGAGGTGGTTGTGGTGGTGGTGGGTGGTGGTTTTGAAACAGTCTGTGTAGGCCTGACTGGCCTGCGGTGTGCTAGATAGACCAGGTTGGTTGTGTCTTCTTTAGTGCTGGGATTACAAACATAAATCAGCAGGTGTGGTGGTGCATGCCAATAATCCAGCACTCAAGAGGCAGGGCAGGCAGATCTATGTTAATTCAAGGCCAGCCTGGTCTACAGAGTGCGTTCCAACACAGCCAGGGCTATATGGAGAGACCAAGTCTCAAAAATAAACAAACAAGTGTGAGCCTCCGTTCTCTGTAGAAGAAACTCATAAAAAGAACTGGCTCGTGAACCTACAGAGACTGGCAAGTGCACTCTGTAGACTCAGCTGGTAGGATGTAGACCTGGGAAGAGTTGAGGTGGCCGTGGAAGCCCAGGGGTTGTCTGAGAGACAGACCTCCAGGACTCTTAGAAGCATCGGCCTTGGAGGGACTGCTAGAGGCTTAGCCACATGACAGAGGACAATCTGCTTTTGTCAGAGTCCACCAGTTTAAACCTTGTTCAGAAAAGCCCACACAGGCATCGTGCATGCCACTTAACCAAATACCGGGACACCTGGACACTGTGGCGTGTTGACAGAGAATGAGCCCACATGAGGTCAGCACACTCATGTTTACCCCGGTCTCAGAGCGCTCTGGATCCGTTCCCCTCTGACAGCACGGACGCGTCTGCAGGTCCTGGCCGCATTCTGTCTAGCATTGAACATGCTCTCCAAGCAGGCATTCTAAAATTCAATTAGTCACATTCATGACAAGAGAAAATACTTTTCCTGCTTCTTCCCCTTTAATCCTAAATATTATGGTAAATCCAACTGCCATGCTTTAAAAATATCCAATTCGTCAACTGGAAAAAACTCAACACCATCAGATAAAATAAACTAATATAATCAGTAGGACTGAGAAGCCCTAAATGAGATTTTTTTATTACGTTTCGGCACTGTTGTTATGCACTGTTGAAGGTCACTTGAAAGAGACAGGCCAGCAATCTAAGGCAGAGGGCTCAGTTTCTCATGCAAATCACAGGAACCCTTCATGGTCTCTTCCAGAGAGATTCTTGGGACTATGGAATGTCTTTAGAGAATCAGGAAGAACCCTCATTATGCCAAGAAGGTGGTTGCTACCTAGGAGTGATATCATCCTAACAGGGAACATTTGGGAAAGTCTGGAGACAAATGTGTCACAGCTGGGAACCTGGGGGAGGGGCTAATTGGTAAGCATCCCCTTGCACAGAGAGGGCCCCTCTCAAAAGGTCAACAATGCCAAGCCCATCAAAGTCACATGTGCCTGCCCTGTTCTAGAACCCTCTGGTTTATTATAATGTAACTAACCAAACAACCATAGGCAATTTCCTCTTGCTCTGGAATCTTGAAAACACATAATCCGTGTTTCCGCGATGAAGGCACGTTCAGTGGAAATGGCTGCCACCGCCTCCCCAGTCCTGGAAGCGCAGGGAGCAAATTGCCGTGATACAGATTCGCTCCTGGATGCATTAGATAGAGCAAATCTCTTCCTTCTGGGAGAGCACGCAGCAGAGCTACACCGTAATGGTTGTTTTCTCCTATGCCGATACAAAGAAGAACCGAGATAAATGTCCTCTAGTGACTTCCTCAGCCAATTCGCAGAGGGCAGGCAGGACAAGCTGACGGGCTTTTGGCTCAGCTATTTAAATTTTCTCTAAGAAAGGTCTCGAAGCCTCTTTCTGAACAGTTACCGCCTGTTTTCCACCCCGAACGGTGTGCGCTCAAGCTGATTAACCTCGAGGCCATCAGGGCCCGCAGCAAAAAGACAAACAGCTAAAGAAGAACACGGTGTCTCTCTGCAGAACGGGCTGCAGGGAAAGACGCTTGAGTGTCTGCAGGTAGAGGGGGCGATGGCCTTGGCCTGGGTCCCCGTCTTCTAGCAGAGCCCTCGTTTCTGTCCCGAGGAGCAAAGACTATTCAGGAACTGGAGCTGTAAGAACGGACACCTTCCCACCCTGATAGGGCACCGGTCTTGGACCAAGGACTTGACTTCACCCAAGTCAGCTTGGTGAACTATGAGATTCCTGGGCTTGCTCACAAGAACGTGGGTGAGGACTTCCTCACATGAAGTGATACTTCATTTGTCTTTTAATAAATAAAGCGTGCCTGAAGTTCAGAGAGTTAAACAGTTGTCCTGGTCAGCCTTACAGACCAGATAGTGGTGACGCACACCTTTAATCCCAGTAGCCACACTAGTTTACCACAGAAACCAGGCAGTAGTATTGCAAGCCTTTAATCCCAGCACTAGAAAGGAATATAAGATGGGAGGAGACAGCTCTTATGCGATCTCATTCTGAGATTCCTGGAGGCAGGATCGCCTTTCAGACTGAGGCAGAGGTACGAGCCAGTGGCCGGCTGTTTTGCTTTTCTGACCTTCAGGTTGAACCCCAATATCTGTCTCTGGGTTTTTATTAACCCTGCCACACTCACAGGTGTGCAGGTGAGCGCTTCCTCGCAGGTCCATGGGTGAGCTGGCAGCTGTATCACTGAGCCAACCCGAGCCTGGGTACCACTCATGACAACTGCATCTCAGGAGCCTCTCCACAGCCTGCAGGTATCGCTAAGATTCTCCTCTCTACTTACATATCCCTGGGGAGGTTGTCCTTTCTCCTGAGTTCTCCTAACGTTCTTTTGGTGTTTGATAAGCCTCCCCTTTCTCCCTCCAGGGGGAGGAATCTAGTGGAGCCAATCTAACCCACAGAATTCTTGGGGAGAGTGCTCACTTAGCCCCACACTGCCTGAAGACAAACATGGAACTCGGCTTCCTTGACAGCCCCCCTGCAATGAAGTCATACAGCTGTTCTAGTTTCAGCTGCTAGGTATGTCTGCACAGCTGTAAATGACAAGTTTCAGAGCACCGGATAAAGTGAACTGTAAAAGTCTACTGCTTTCTCATCAATTTTACTCCCCACCATGATGCCGCCTCCACCTTCGCCTGACAAGACCGGAAGCCAGTTTCAGGAAACCTCCTGAGGCACGCTTCATCTCAGACCCTCAAAGTAAAGAGGATGGCAAAACAAGAACAATTGTGAGAAACAAGCTAAATCCCGAGGCGCAGTTCCGTGCTCTTTGAATGCCTTGCAGTGTCCTTCCAATGATCTGCCGGGGCCTTCCTACTCATGTAACACCCGGGGGTGCTAACATAACTGTGACAGCCGACTGTCCCCCAGAAACCGGCTGCTTTGGTGTCACAGCTAGAAGTACTTTTCCATTTAATACTAGCATTCTTCAAGGCGGCAAGTTAGACGAGTTAACTCTTCTTAAAGCCGTTCTCATCACAAAGGAAAAAAAATGCCCAGTTTTCCCAGGAGGGTCGGAATGACGGCTCGGGAGTAAAGGTGCTTACTGAACAAGCCCGGCAACCTGAGTTCGATCCCCAGATCCCACTTAGAGCTAGAAGGAGAGAATTGACAATACAGAATTGTCTTCTGACCTCCACATGTGACCTGTGGCATGCATGTCCACACATATCACACATACACAGAGTAATTTTTTTAAAGTTAGCCCAGAAAAGGACAACAAAACCAAAAGACCATTACATTGTGGGGACAAAACAATTAGCATCCCTAAGAAGGGGAGCTGGCGTCAATTCAGTGAAGAAGTTATCTTCTCCAATGACATCTAGTCAACCTAAACATAAGGAGATGATAAATAATAGGCACGTAAACACGACACTGTATTTCGTTAATCACAGAGACGTTGAACTAGACAGATCACAGTAAATCTAGGGCTACACCACCACTGTGATCAACCACGCAGTGCCACCATCATCGTTAGCATCTCATCAGAACCCTCAGACCACCAACGCTGGCATCTCCATCTTCATCGCCCCCATCTTTATCAACCTTCCCACATTCGTTGACCTTACTCAGTACCAGGCCTTCCCAGCAACCCTACTTGCTACACTTTGTCATTTTGCAGACGAGAAAGACAAAGTTTAGTGAAGTCAAAGCCTGATTCACACAGTTAGGTGGCAAAGCTTTGACTAACCTAACACTAAATTCTATGTTTTCTAATGCTAATCCTTCTCCCCGCCTCATATCTCAAGACAAGATATCATGCTAGCCCAGGCTATTCTCAAATTCACAACTTTATTATATAGCCCTAGCTTACCTCTGTCTTACACTGACTCTCTTGCCTCAGTCTCCCCAGTGCTGGCATTATAGGCATGGACCACCACACCCAGCTGCCCAGCACCAAAGTACAGGCTTTGAGACTGAACTCCAAGCTGCTTCTCAGCATCTCCTTTTATTAGTACCAAGGCCTCCTAGGTACTTGTCCTCTTGGTCTTCAGTTTTCCCATCTGTAAGATTAGAATAGTAACAGTCCCTGAATTTCAGTATTCTAACATGCCTGGCCACAATGGTCTGTGTAGACAATACTTTTTAGCTGTATTGTTGTTATCTTTTACATGGAATTGGCCCTAACCCGACCTGATACAGATGCTCAAAAGGCCCAAGTTTCCTCTTAAAGAATGAGGAGATACTGCTACCTCCGTGTTCCCTTTCAGCTTCTCAATGGAACCATGAGGAAAGCCAGCCGGAGGCTCCCTGCAAGGAGGATGCTCTAGCGTGTGACCTGTTTCACCACAGATTGCCCAGTTTCACACAAGAGAGAATCTTCAAGGGTGTGTGAGAGAAAGGAGGAGGAAGAGTTAGGGACGAGGCTGTGGGGAGCCAGGGCCAGTAGAGAACGGCTGGTGGTGTGGCTCTGGGGATGCCTGTCATGACATACACCACACATCCCCACCCCCCTAAGCTTGCACCCGTTCTGCAGCACTGGACATGGGTGCGGCTCCCAGTTCTGCTTCGGCTTCCTCTGCTCTCTTCCCACATCCTGACCTTGGGGTGTGACTGGAAGGGATCAAGACAGCCTCCTGCGAATTCTTTCTTCAGCGTGGAGCCAGATGTATAGTGACATCTCCACCTGCAGGTGAACAGTTCAGAGCACCTCGCTGACACCAGTTCACACAGGGTGAGACCCAGTGGGTCTGGCCTCTCTCCACCTGCAGGTGAACAGTTCAGAGCACCTCGCTGATACCAGTTCACACAGGGCTGAGACCGACTGGGTCTAGCCTGTCTTCCCAGAGGATTAGAATTCAGGAAGCCTTTGAAACACACATCTTTCTGCTCCCTGCGGGCCATATTTTGCTACCCAATTCTCCATCAGGTATCCCTGGGGCTCTGGAGAGATATCCCTGATGGTCTGAAAGGCTTGAAAGCAGAGGAGCTTAGGAGAATCCCTGAGCATCCCAAAGACACTGGACACTGAGTCTATGCTCAGAGTCACTCCCAGAAGACCACTCTCCGGGACTCAAGAATGAGTTCAGGATTCATGGATTCACTAACAAAACACATATCACAAAGGAAAAATGTAATCAAGACTGGCCTCCAGTCTGTCTGCCTCCGAAGGCTTCCTCACACAGCTTAGAATATGCGTGGTGTCATTTGTTTAATTAAGCAAGCCAAGCATCTTCTTCCCCGTATGCCTTTCTGGGAGAAGAGCCAGGCTGGGTTTAATAAAGCTGGGTATTTTCCACATTGTGTCTTCAACTGAGCTGACTTAGCTGGTTTTTATTATTGTCCAACATTCTCCTAGCAAAATGTCAGTGCCCTTATTAACATGGTCCAATCTGCAATGTCCAGACAAGCATTTCATAGGACAGTCACCAAGTCCATGCTACTGTTTGGCGAGCCCCTTCTCTGACTCCTGGTAGAAGGGGTAGGTAGGCAATGGGAGCCTTCCTATGAGAGTTCACCGCGGGGAATGATGGGAGCTTTGTGCTGGCAATGCTGGGTGCCAGAGAGAGAAGCGCAGAAAGAACCGGATGACCAAACAGGGCAGGGCCATGAGGCCGCAGTGAGGTGAGGGGTTCCCATTATGCCCACGGGCTAGAGGAGAAGCGAGCCACGTGCTGGATTTCTGGTGTGGGGCTGCGTCTTCCAGCTGATGTGGAGCCATGAGCATGGTCCAGCATTTGTCCAGTCTGCCTCCGTGCTCATGGTTTTCAAAGGACTCGGTTCACAGCCCGTGGACACAGTGGGCACAGTGGGCCAACTGCTACTCAGGAAACCCAGGAAGGACAAAGATGTCACCTCCGGTTTGGTGGGTGCGGGGCCAGACGGTAGGGAACATGAGAAGGTAGGGTGTCGGGAAGACTGGTGGGGCCTCTGCTCAGTGGCCAGTGCAAACCAACAGAGCCACTGAGTGGAGGCTGAGTGAGCAACAGACCTCCAGGATCTGAGCGCCGCTGACTCGGGACAAAATATTCCCATCTGGGCGGAAGAAAAACTGTTGCCGCATCCTTATGACGTCATGGGCGCAGGAAGGGCTGGGAGCAGGGGACAATGAGAGATCTGACTGCCTGTAGTACTAGTGGGAGATGATAGAGCCTTCAGGAAGCGGGCCCTAGCACCTGGGAGTGCGCCCTTAAATAGGATCTCTCTTATCTTATTGGTTCCGTCCTCCCCCTCCTCCCCTCCCTTCTCCCTCTTCTACAGCTTCCCTGCCTTGACACTCTGCCTCTTCATGGCCCCAACACAATGAGCTGTTCATCTCTCTTCCTTTAAGTTGGTTTTAAGGTATCACTGTGTCTAGTAGCCATACTCCAATCTGCTTTTTGCATTTTATATCGTTTTGGTTTGGTTTTTGTCTCATTGATTTTCTTGTTTTAAGTTTGTTTAGATTTTCAGGCTTTGGTTTTTGTAGCTTTCTTTGGTTTTTTTATTCTTTGAGAGGGAATAAGAACATGAATTTGGGTGGGTAGGGATGTGGGAGGACCTGGGAGGAGTTGGGAAGAGGAAAGAATATGATCAAAATATACTGTATGGAAAAAATTCAATTAAAAAATTTTAAAGAGAAAGTAAAATGCCTTATTTCCTTCTACATAACAAATACTGTTTCTTTATTCATACAAACTATTTATATGTATATAAAAGCAGGATATTTTATTATCTCTAAAGGGTAATATCCAAGAGCATTTAACATTCCATCAATGAGGAGATGGCTAACCAATCATAGTTCACTTCCACTTTGGACTTTTATACAGTAAAGAAAATGGAAGAGATCTAAAGTGTTCCCTGTAAACAGTGTGTTCGCAAAACCACATGGTCAATGACAGGGACCTTGTTCGACAACAAGGGAGAACACTTCAAGGACACAGTTCTAGGGGCTGACTTAGTGACTGAGAACAATGTGGGGAAAGGAAGACAACTTGTTGTTCTTGCACGGGACCTGGATTTAATTCTCAGTACTCACAGCCATCTGCAACTCCAGTTCCAAGGGATATCATACCATATTCTGACCTCCGAGGGCACCAGGCACACACACAGATCAGATGTACAAGCCAGCAAAACACCATCTCCTAGGGTTTCTACTGCTGTGAGGAGACACCATGACCATGGCAGCTCTTATAAAGGAAAAACATTTAATCGGGGCAGCTTAGTCCATTATCATCACAGTACAACATGGTGGCGTGCAGGTGGATATGGAGCCAGAGTGTCCTGCATCTTAGCTTGTAGGTAACAGGAAGTGATCTCAGACACTGGGCATGGCTTGAGCATGGATGATCTCAAAGCCCACCCCCACAGTGACACACTTTCTCCAACAAGGCCACATTCACTCCAACAAAGCCACACCTCCTAAGAATGCCACTCCCTTTGGGGACCATTTTCTTTTAAATAACCACACACCGATACACATAAATAAATCTTTAAAAAATTAAAACCACAGCTCTATACAGTACAAGCCCGTGTCTACATGTAAAGGACAACATGCATTTATATGCATATATATACACACATATATGTACGTATACATGCATTAATCTGTGAGTGTGGGTAAAGTCCCCAAGTTTAGGAAGGATATTGAGAGGGTAATAGCAGGAATTGAAGAAGGATGGGGTTCAAGCAGTACACGTGGGACAGGAAAGAAGACAGACAGCTAATATTTTCCTAGTTTCACAGTGCATTTGTGATTTCAACTTTCTGTGCATTGAAGCAGCAAGAACCATTTTGCATTTCAAAAGAATCCAGCATATGTTATTCCTCTGAGCCTGAGTGTAGAAGCTAGGCTCCCTTTAATTCCGTTGACCATTTATGAAAGGGGAATTAGACATGACTAGTCACACGGACCCAACTCAGTAAAATGGTTTGTAAAAATTCACTCTGGGGGAGGGGTTTTGTCACCTGTTTTTTTTTTCTTCTATTCAAAACTGTACCAATGCTATTATGTTATTTGACATATAAGTTGTATTATTATATGTAAAATACAGTTTTAAAAAATAAAGACACATGGGTGGAGAGATGGTTCAGCTGTTACTGGCTCGTCTTCTAAGGGTCCTAGGTTTGATTCCTAGAATGCACATGGCGGCTGGCAGCCATCTGTAACCCATTGCAGAAGATCTGAGAGCAGTAGGCATACAAAACACTCATATACATAAAGGAAAATAATAAATTTTTAATGAGAAGTTGAAATGAAGCTCCAGCTCTAGAAGGATCACACAGCTGCTCAGGAGCAGCCTCAGGTGCTGAGGAATTCCTTCCTCACAGACCCTGCACCGTGGTTTCTTGTTGCCCCCTTGGGTTGGCTACCTTTGGTTCTGTGAAAACTACTTTTTAATATTTTAAACAAGCTGTGGTAATACATAAAAGTAGGACATGCTGAAGGGGCAGAGGCAGGAGGATCGCAAATTTGAGAACCTGAAGTACACCTTTTAGACTGGGAAGACGGCTGTGAGCAAAGGGAGCGGCCAAGCCTGGTCACGTGAGTTTGATCTCCAGTAACTGCCTGGTGGAAGGAGAGGATCAGCTTCCACAATTGTCCTCTAACCCACCACACCAAAGGCAAGTGTGTCACACATGTGCACACAAATAAGTCATAAATATAAAACTACATTTCTAAATTATTTAAGACTCCACAAAGAAATTTTAATTAACGATTAAAAAAATCGCTGAATGATAACACATATGGCGTGCCACTCAGGTAAAGGGAAACAGAAGAAAACTGGGATGCCTTCTGTCTGAGGGGTGTGCCTTCTGGAAGGGGGGACCATGGTCCTTGTGAGGTACAAGGAAGCACTCACGAGAAACACCCATGAAAACAAAGTGGAAGTGTATGGAAACAAAATGTATAGAACCGTTTCAACCAAAACAAATGACAGGAAAATACCATACATTTGATAGTATTTTAAAATAATTTATTCAAATATCACAATTTTATACCATAATGTTTATTTTACAGGTGATTTTTTAAAAATTCTTTTTACATTGGTTTTTTTTCTAGTGTCCTTTTTCTATACTTTTACAGCAGAATTTGTCAGAAGTTGAAAGAGAGAAACACATTCTTCCTACTGAATAATATATCACATTTAACGTCGAGATTACATAACTTGTCTATCCAGTATTGAAGCTGCTGGGGGTGTAAGGGGTCACACTTATTAGTGGGTCCCAAGGTCCCTGAGGTCTAAATAGGAAAATATCCTGTTATAAACTGTAGCAAAATTCTCATCTCAAAATAAACCACTCGAATTTACAATGATATCCACATTCAACATCTGTACAGCATCCAAAAACTCACGGGGGGAGGGGGGATTAGGAATGACAAAGGAAATGGCTTCACATTCAGTAAACAGAGCTCAAACCAGAAGGCAGGACCCTGAACCCTGGCGGTGCAGAAGTCGGCTCCGTCCCTCACCGTCAGTCTCCCACGGTTGAAAGCAGAGACTCTCACACCCCAGCAAATTCAAGGCCCAACTCTCTTCTTGTTTGTTTTTAGAATTATCATTTGGACCAAGAAAGCTCCAGTCCTTGTAGGCTTCGCCATCACTCGAATGGAGCCCTGGGTTCTAACTCCACAGCAGGCCCCAGGTCAGTGGTAGAGAGGATGACGGTGCCACTTCTGGACATATGGTGTCCACTCACCCTCCGCGTCGCGGGTACACAAAGTCACACCGTTGTGAGCAAATTTCTAGAACTTTCTAACTGGTGTGTGTTAGGCGCCTGATTTGCTACTCCTCAAATTCATACAGGGTCAGTTCAGCCCAGCCTGCTGCTCTGCCTGGGATGGACAGCTTCAAGTCTCTGTCATCTACGCTTTCTTTTTTCTTTTCTTTTCTTTTCTTTTTTTTTTTAGATATTTATTTATTATGTATACAATGTTCTGTCTGTGTATATTTCTGCAGGCCAGAAGAGGGCACCAGACCTCATTGCAGATGGTTGTGAGCCACCATGTGGTTGCTGGGAATTGAACTCAGGACCTTTGGAAGAGCAGGCAGTGCTCTTAATCTCTGAGCCATCTCTCCAGCCCCTACGTTTTCTTTCTAAACAATGCAAGTCACATGACAGTCAAGAGAATGTTTTCAAAACCAGAACTAGCCAGCTGATCTAATACCAAGGCAGACTGGAAAATCCCAACCCTTCCTTAGAGTACCTTTCTGTTCTAGGGGTTCACCTGTGTCACGTCCCACAGAGTATTACCCCACCCCCAAGCAGGACAGCAGCTCTGGGAGGTGATGGGAGCTCTTGGGTCTGGGCCCCTCACACAATTGACAGGCATCAAAGCCAGAATTGACCCATATGCAACAGGGTTATTTGCTCTTAGCCACCTGGGACAGCACCATTCCCTAGTAGGACAGCCTGGGGTGTGGAAACTCCAGCCAAGCCAAGCTTCACACTGTTTGGGGACTCTGGGTAGACCTGCAGAACTTGCAATCCGCCTGAGCACACACCTCAAACAGGCCGCAGAGACTCTCCCTGAGGGCCACCATGAGCCTGCAGCTAGGACATGCAGAGTTCTGGCCTCCAGCTTGTATTTTTAAGTGGATAGCATGCATGGACCCCATTAATATAACCTGCTGCTGAGGGCGGCCAGCGCACAACAGGGGCTTCATCTTTCATTACAGTCTTACTTCAGGTTGGGGCAGGGCGTGAAAATTACATGTGTAGCACCTGGCCTCCAGAAGTAACACCTGAAAACCAGTCAAACCAATCCAGCCGGACCAAAGCAGGGAGCATTCCCAATAGCACTGCTAAGTCTTTAAATAATATCAATAAAATATAGCCTCTGGAGGAATTTTCAGTCACGTATCAAAAATGTGAAGTTGGGGACTGAGGATTTAGCTCAGTGGTAGAGTGCTTGCCTAGCAAGCACAAGCCCTGGGTTTAGTTCTCAGCTCAAAAAAAGTAAATAAACATGTGAATTTAATAGCAAATAAATGAATAGCGGACTCGGGTTACATAGGTGTGCAGAGTTGGCCAGGGTGACTAAGAAGTGCTTTTCATTCTTTCTGACAAACTCTACCCTCGCTCTGACAGCCCCAGTTCTGTTGTGTGACTTTGTTGTTTCTTTAAGGATCCTTTGTGCTCAGGGTTCCCGCCTTCACGCTCTAGAAGCCAAGCCGTGGTCCTCCACATTGTTGCCCGGCTGGAAGGGGCCAAGGGCTAGCAGCACAGATCAGAGTCCAGACAGTGACCAGCACTGGAGAACTCATGGGGAACCTGCTGGAATTTCCCAGTCGCTAGAAAAGCCCCCTCACCGTATGAGAGGAGGGAATTTACGGTGAGACACTGTCACTCTGAGGAATAACTGTAGATGCTTCCAGACTCCTGGGGACTGGAGCCAGCCCCCTCCCCACAAGCCTCTATCTTGTCTATAACAGCCTTAGTGCCTCTCCAGAGACCTGGTTCCGGCTGCCAGCAGGGCTGGAATGGGCACGGGCCTCTTGGCACACCCTCTGAGTCTATAAAACCCAGTTTCTAGCCCACATCATGAATCCTCTCTTTCTTGATATGTGAGATGAGTCTGGGGAATACAAAGCTGAGATGGAAAACACCTTGCCATTCTAACTCCGCCCCCCCGCCCCCGCCCCCCCCCCCCCCCCCCGAGGTATCAGGAGTGGCCCAGGAGCCTGGAAGGAGCTGAAGAAGGAAGTGCAAAGTCTCTCCTGACACCTACTGTCCTGCTCCAGCACAGCAAGCACACTGCCCATGGGGGTCATTGAAGGACCAAGGACCAAGGGTACAGTGTCCCTCATCCTTCCTTCCTGAGGCACTCTGTGAGCTCCCGTACAATGACTGTGGCCATCTTATCCTAAAAGCAAGGAGAATAGACCAGGGGCTCAGAGAACAGCTCTGGGGGGTGGGTACAGATTATCCATCTGGGCATAGGTCACCTCTGCCTATCTGGAGGCAAGTGTTAACACAAGGGTCACAGCTAGAAGCAGCAGCTGAGAGACACAACTGTGGTGTCATACACACAGCCATTCCTACCATCGAGGTCCCCATAAATCTCCACGGAGACAAGTCCCAAGATCTCCCTTAGAAACAACAGCTTTGACACTATCTTGGAAATATTTCTTTCATCCAGTTTAACCCTAATTGACTTCACCATCAAAAAGATTTAAACTACACTTCAACTTCTCCCCTAACTATATTTATGTATAAATCCCTGAGAAGACACCTGTCCACTTGGAATTCACTATTTACAATTAATACACACAAGGCCAAGCAGGCCCCCAGGCCTGTGCCTAGGCTCTGCCAAGTCAGGAAAGCAGATCAGGCCTCCTTTCCAAAAGCAGAAGGCAGAGCCAATGTCGTCACAGCCCTGCTCTCCATCCTCTCCTGGGATCTAGAGGTCTCTGCTGATGGCCTGAAGCCACAGCTCTGCCCTGCATCCTCTCCTGGGATCTAGAGGTTTCTGCTGATGGCCTGAAGCCACAGCTCTGCCCTGCATCCTCTCCAGGGGATCTAGAGATCTCTGCTAATGTCCTGTTGTCATAGCCCTGCCCTCTGTCCTCTCCTGGGATCTAGAGGTCTCAGCCTCATAGTGCAGTGGGAAAAGCAAGGGCTTTCTCAAGAGTTTTGTTTCCCTGCCTTTTTAGCTCTAAAGTCAGACTGTCCTATTTTATGGTGTTTCGGGGAAGGCTAGTGGGAGAGCTCTTGTTGCTCAATGCCTAATGGCACCAACTATGAAGGATTAAGATTAAGTCAGTACCACCCTCAATTTCCCCGCAGTTTAAGACGGACCTCAGCAAAGGGCTTCCAAATCAGTCTGTAATATTTTGAATCTATAGCTACCAAGTAGTTACATTAAATATCCAAATAAAGTGCATGTGTGACTGATATAGTAAGACTCAGTTGGGATTTTTTAAATGCTTTGGAGCTAAAAGAAAGAAAGGTATAGAAAAAACCTTCCACTGAGAGGTTGGCACCCAAGGCAAATCCCATCCCGGCTTGTGTCCCCACATATTGGAAGGTCTACAAAGTTGGGGTGGGGTTGAACTGAACATTGGGGCTCATCAAGGGGAAATTGTCACTCAAAACAAAGAAGAGACTCCCTGGAGGAGAGGGCTTTCCTGAGTGCAGATCACTGCAGGAAAACCTTCCCCAAACTGCTGTCTAGTAGCCAGGGTGTACCACCTGTCCTAAAAGTCATCTGTCTGCCCCTCAACAGTTTGCAGCATCCCTGCCCTCTGCATCTTGGACATAGTTAAGGATACCCACATTTGCTTCTTTCTGGGAAAATGATTGTTTCTACTGCTCATTTGTTAAATCTGCCCCCTGCTAAATAACTGTTCTCCTCAAGTCACCTGGAAGATGGATGGTCTGTCTATCCAAGCCTCTTGCTTTAAATGAGTTTGGTCTCAGCAACACATGCACTTCGGCAATGGGCCATGGTCACTTTCAATGAAATAAGTGATGATGATGATGACGACGACGATGATGACGATGACGATGATGACGATGACGACGACGATGATGATGATGATGACGGTGGTCGGAACAAAAGGTTTAAGAAATGAAACGAAAGGAAGGAAGACTTCCATCTCACCTGGTCATTTTGAATAGAAGTCCGTGCCCTCATCAAGTAGAAGCAAGCATTTGGCATCACTCAAGTCAATAGGAAAAGCCAGGTGTGTCCACGGGACACAAGAAGGCAAAAGCCAGAACCGAAGGGCGAAAGGGGAGAATCCCAGAGTTGTGTGATTCACACAATCGTTACAAGTATTTATTGCTAGAGGCAGCATTTTAAACAAAGGGTCCCCAAACACAGGTATTAAAACTGCCGTAATTACAAAGAGCCCATCACTTGTAAAATGCTGCAGTTTTTCATAAATAACAAAATACAAAACTATGCGAAAATGACCTTTGATAAATTAGGTTTTTTAATTCTTAATTGAGGTCTTAAGGGGTGACTTCTGGTAAACTGCCCTTTGGGTGTATAGACTGCTCAGGGAACTAGTTTTAAGCAAAAGCCATCCGTACGTACTCTTTTCAATTCTGTCTTGGGAACAATGGGGAACCTGCTTCGTGGGTCTAGAAAAGAATGACCCAGAGGTTGTAATGCAGCAGAGAGGGGCACCCCTCTGAGTGGTGCCGTCCACACCACCCGCAGCCTCCCAGCTGGATCCCTGAGCTGCCTCCCACACCAGGCACACACACAGAGGGTATCATGGCCCCTTCACGTCCTTTTCCTCCAACGTGGCGCCCGCTTTTCCTTCTGAGCCTCTGCCTGGCGTTTCTTCTCTGCCTCCTCCGCCTTCCTCTTCTCCTCCTTGGCTTCCTTGTACCGCCACTTGGGGATCTGCAGGTGTACACTGTCCTTGGTGTTGCCTTTGGGGGCTGGGCGCTCGGGCTGGAAGGTGGGCGCAGGGGCCTTGCTGATGCGCACCCTGGGAACTACCACTCCTGGCCGCACACTGCTCCTCCGCAGCAACTGTAAGGGCAGGAGGCTGGCCTTCCGCGAGATAGGGGCAGGGGTGGGTCCTGGGGCCCCAGAGGACTGGGATGACCAGGGATTCACTCTGGGAGTCTCCAAAGTCTGGGATTGCAGTTCAGAGCTATCCTGAGCATAGGTGTCTGGGTTCCCCCTAGCTGCTAGAATTTCCTGCACTGCCGGGCGCCGTTTCCCCACGCAGGGAGGGTTCTCCGGGCACACAGTCTGGCAGACGACAGCAATGGCGGGGCTATAAAGGCCTGTAGTCATCCTGACCATGTGATCAAGGACACCTCCATCCGCCAGACCCTGGCCTGAGCGGGAGGTCAGAGTGGACCGCAGGAACTCTGTGAATCTCTGAAAGCAGTTTTTGGAACGTGCTGGTTTCAAGAGTGCCTCAGCAGGAAGCGGCAATTCTGGCTTGTACTTGTCCCCAAACTGCTCTGGGCAGGGCCGCTCCATCAGCCTCTGCATGACACGAACAGCCTCCACTCGGCCAGTGTATGCAGCCCACTCCTGTGGTGACATCCCACGGCGGGGATCCCTCGCTTGAACATCAGCCCCTGAAAAACAAAACACACATTGTCCCAGTGGGTCAGGCGGCCAGGATGCTCTTCCACAGGTGAAGAATGGTGGTAGAATCTGGAACAGTTATGCTGGTTAATTTTGCATTCTCTTGGCTAGGCCAGAGTAACCAGTGATTTGACCAAATCCGGAGCTGGGCACAAGCCTGGAGAGATTGGACTCAGAGTCACAGTGGTAAGTTACTTTCCAAACATGGTGGAGCCTCATCCGATCAGCTGCAGGGGGTGAGAGCCACCAGAGGTTTCCTGGAGCACTGGATCCTCCTGCACACCCCCTATCAATTTCAGACTCCCCAATCCCCATGTTTACATAAGACAACTCTTTAAAAAAATGGATCACTTATGTGCCCTGTCGACTGTTTCTTTAGAGACAATGGTCACTCCCTGGAAAATCTCTCTTCCATGTCCCCTTCCCCAAAAGACACTGCAGATTTAAACCCCAACTCAGCTGAGATCCGCATACATTCCAACTGCTGCCTACAGAAATGGATGCAGAACCGCAGTTCCGTTCATCTTGGTCCAATCTCAGTTCAGCATAGTTAAAAATCATGCAGGAGTCCAAGTCCCATTACTCTCCGCCAGCAAAGCATCCAGAACTAGGGCAATTATCTAGTCTGTGAGCTCCCCGGGGACCCAGTCAGCGTCGGCACCTTCATTTCCCACAGACCCACGTGTCTAACATGGTGGCTGATCAGTTGCTCTGAGTCAAGAGCGTGGGGCTCAGCCACCTCCCCACCCTGGAGGCCCACATCAGCCCCGTGGCTGGAAGACCACCTCCCTAGCTCACCTGCTAAAAGCCTTAGTCCCGCGACACATTAAAGAATACCAGTCTTCAGAAAGTGGCAATTACTCGGAACTGGAATTCAGGAGGAACTCATTAGCTAGAGCACAATTTATAAACTAGGAAAATGGAAAGGGGGCAGTAAAAATGCCACTGCAAAAATAGATGACACATTAAACCTTAATTAATTGCATGTCACTTTAAAAGGGAACAAACTGCGAAATTAAAACTTTAATGAACACTGCATGAAAGAGACATTTTTCAAAGGCTAATGAAAAATGAAAGGAACTGCTGTCCCGAGCTTAGCCGTCTTCCTCCTACCTTTTAACACGATCAGAAAACAAATGCTGTAAATCAAGATGGCGAGCCAGTTCTACTAGAGTAGCCCCAGACCCCGAGTCACCAGGCTCCATGTTAGTGACCCACTTCCTCGGGAAACTGCTGCTAAGGGTAACAGCAACTGAACTATGAGTGATGATACAGCTGTCCCTGGCCTCCACAAGGGACTGGACCCCAGACGCCCACTGGATACCAAATTCTGAGGTGGCTCAGGTCCCACATAGAAAATGGCACATTTGCATAGAACCTATGCATATCACCCTATATACCGACACACTGAAACACCTCCTGATTACCCATAATCCTAACTCAATACAAATGCTATTTATCATTGCTACACTGTGTTTAGGGCATGGCAACAAAAGAGGTCTGATCATGGTGTGTGTGTGTGTGTGTGTGTGTGTGTGTTCTATCACAGCTAGCTGAACCCACAGATATAGACTCTAAGACATGGAGCTGGAAGAATGTGTTGCAATACCGAGGACTGAACCTAGGACCTTGCACATACCAGGCAAATGTTCTATCAACCTAAAAGATGATTCACACTTTACATTGATACCTTTTAAAGAGTAACAGGAACTTGGGAAATGCTGCTGGACCCATCTCCTTACAGTGGCTCACCTGAATTCCACTCCTAGCCAGCATCATTTCACCCACTGAACAAAACTGGAGACATGACTTTGCCTCTCACTGTCGTGGCTACTGGCTGCCATGCTCTATGCTGTAAGTTTCCTGTATAAAATGCTCTACTACACTCAAGAAAGCATTATACTCAAATAGACACACTACATCATGATTGGTCTAACCTAGGCTTGCTCAATGTTGAAAGTACTGGAATTTTTGGCCAGTTACTTCTTTGTTATGGGGTTAGCCTGTGCACTGTGGGAACTCTAATAACACCTCTGGTCTCTGACTAAAAGATGCCAGTAGTAGCCCATTTGCTGTGACAGCCAAACTCTTCTTTGGCCATTGTCAAATATCACCTAGGAGACAACACTGCCCATCTCAGAATCATTGGTCCAACCTAAGGACTATGGTCCTGTTTTGCAGCCAGCCAGCCTTCTGTGGCCCAGTACCCAGGAACGATCAGTAAGCCCTGATGGGTTGTTTGTCTCCTGATGCTGTTGATTTCTACCTGAAACACAGACCAGGAGCCCCGAGGTCTAGTGACTCCCACAGAAACAAGGTGTCAAATGGGGCTGGCAAGATGGTAGGGTGGTTAAAGTGTTTGCCACATGATCGTGAAGACCTGAATGGATTCCCAGCCCATGTAAAAAGCCAGGTACTGGGCATGTTGGAGAGCACCAAGAATCCCAGGGGAGGCAGAGGCAGGAGGGTCCCTGGAGCTCATGCCTAGTTAATCAAGCTAAATTAGAAAGCTCCAGGTTCAGCAAGAAACCACGTTCAAAAAGCAAGGTAGAGAGCAAGACAGTAAACACCAACCTCTTACCTCCACACACATTCACATGTATGCACACCCATGCACCAATGTGCACACATGCGTGAACACACACACCAATGTGCACACATGCGTGAACACACATACCAATGTACATACATACATACACACCAATGTGCACACATACATACATACACACCAATGTGCACACATACATACATACACACCAATGTACACACATGTATGTATAAACACACACACGAGCAAGGTGATAAGTAGACAGACTAAGGAGAACTGGTGGACAAAAGAAAAGAAGCAGGGTCTATGATATCATGGAACCAGGTCAACCCTGGGTAGGATCTGCTGACCCATGGCTTCTACTGAGCTGAGAGAAACCGATGTCTGCCGCCTTTAAATAATTTCCAGGATGGGATATTTTGTTACTGGGACCATCAAAAGCAAGCGCTACGGAGAACAGGTGGGCCTTTTATCACTCGGTCTCAGGAACACTCTCCCCTGGGAGGCTTGAAGACCCAGGCCCAGAGGGCCAATGAGAGGGAGATGGAGCAGGAAGCAGGAATGTGCCACTTCTTTCCTTTTCTGTCCCAGTAGCTACCCTCCATGTTATCTGTCCTCCCTCCTGGCACTGCAGACCAGTGTGACGTCACCTCCAGTGTGCCTGCTCTGACCTAACTTAGGCCCTGAAAGTACAGTCAATTGTGATGCAAGGGCCACCTTCCAACACAGGGATGGCAATCTCCCGTGACACTCAGCAAGTGGGGACCTGGCACTACTGGGAAGTCAGCCAAAGGATACACTATACAGCTTCCCCGGGCCTTCAGCTGGCATTCCTGGGGGGTCAGAGCCTCTCAGAGTTCAGGCTGTCATCCAGTGGCCCACAAGGGGACCGTCGCTCCTGCCTCCCTCCCCACAGTGCCTCTTCCTAAGGTCACATTCTACAAAAACTTCTCCTTGGGTCTCTTCAGTGCAGAATCCCTGCTAGTGGGCATCTTCCGGGCTCATAACTTGAACAGAAAATGTCTGTCTTCCATAAACTGAAAGCAACTTCTGTGTTGACACAAATCGCCCGGTTTTTGAGAAGCAAGCCGTGAGGGTTTGTCTAAGAGGGAAGCACACACACAAGGACTAGTGTCCGAGGTGTGCTCATCTCCCTTTCAATCTGTTTGATTCCCAAGAACCACAGGGGGGTGCTAGGCTTCACATTCTTCCTCCAAGGCTGCAGCAATTATATCACACTTCGGGAATAAAGTGAACTCTGTTTAAGCGGGTCTGGAACCTGGCAACCTCCATGGGGGGAAGAAATCACATCGTTGACACAGCTCCTTGGAGCCACTTACGGAAATAGACCTGTCACTTCGATGCATTAATATTCCAGTGGGTTAACAAGGTGCCGCATGTCCCTTTTGATGCTTATCAGAATGGCTGACATTATCAGGAAGCCTGTCCAAACAGCCACTGGGTCGGTTTGCAGAATTGGCTGCATCTGTCATTAAATCCAGAGTTCCGATAATCCTAACATTTTATCCTACCTGACAATGCAGATAAGGGCTGCCGTGTGCCCATGTGCTGCCGACTGTGGAGAAAGCTAACGGGTTTAGGGGGTCAGCCAATTCAATCATTCATCATTCTAGGAGAAGTGGTAACAACTGAATGCGATAAAATTGCAAGCCAGAAACTCAAATCTGGTGATAAAAGCACTCAGGAACCAAAAAATCCTGCATTCTAAAAAAAAAAAAAAATAGAATGAGATACATGTGTTTTACATTAGTATGTAGTATTGTGTGTGCCTTTTAAAAAAAAATCATGGGCTAATTCTGTAGTCTGCTTCTGAGTCACTGTTCTCCACTGTACTTAAATGCATTCTATGCACAGGCAACTGGTACCTAGGAATATCTCCATTTTCCTAATACTACTGTATTTAAATGGTATTAAGAAATCAAAATAGTGGTGAGTATTTGAAAATATCCCAGCAGGTATCCTTACTGCTGTCTAACAAACTCAGGGAGGCTGTCCACTCATACACTGGTTTCCTTTAAAATACATCTCCTCTAAAAGGAAAGCTCAGCTCAGCTTCCTGATAATTATAAGCTAAGACAGGTGTGAACTGGAACATTCCAGAGGCTAAGTGCTCCCATCAGGAGCACCCTAAGGGGGGTGGACGCTGGAACAGGAAGGTCTCTTCCTTTTTTTTTTAATGTATTGTATCCCACTTTAATTAATTGTATCTGTGGCTCTTTGTGGGAGACAACCACATCCCAGGGGGGTCATCTGGCAATATTCGTGAGCATTTTTGGGGTGTCCCAGCTGGAGGGTGCTCCAGTCATCTGGTAAATGGAAACCCTACATTGGCAAGATGGCCTCCACAAGGACTGAGCTAGCTCCATGTGTCACTGGTGTCAAGACGTTACATTCTTCTTAGCACGAACACCTCATCCCAAGGATGATTTTCAAAGAGAAAACTATGCTCTATTTTTTATTCATTCACAAGTAACTCCTGATCGTGTAAATGTACCAACAATGAAAGCTGATTGTATACAGCATGTATTACAGCTTCCTTCAAGGTAGGCACCCTGTCCTCATGTGAACAAAATCCCACCTACAACTTCCTGTGATACGGCTGCCATCAGGCATCTGTCATTGTCTGAGGTCCGGAGAGGTAGGAGACAGGTCCATGCGCAGGTAAGCAACAGGCTGCACAGGAAGCTGCACTCCTGGCTTTGGGCTCGTTTCTGCTGCGCTTGACACAATGCCGCCAACAGCGAGCAAGGTGCACTCCTGACAATTATTCTATACTTCAGTGGAGGGGAGAAGCTCACGCTGGTTGTAGAGATCAATGGGGAAGAGTTAAGTTTAGAGACCTTATGTCAAATCTGTAAGCAAACAGCAGGCAGGGGTGGAAAGAGCAATGTTAACATCGAGCCCGAAATGGCCTCATCTTCCAGAGGCTGTGGAAGGCGTTTCTGAGAAACTTTAAAGGCTGCAGCTGAGCCTGAAACTGCAGGACAGCTAAGAAGAAATGACAGGAATAGTGACTTCCTGCCAAAAAGAATTGATAGTTCAAATTAATTAATTGGGGGGGAAGTGCACTTGATGAGATTGACACCCTAACTTTTGGGTTGAAGAACATAAAATCATTAAAGATCTCCATCTAGCTATAGCTAGATCTTGACACAGTGAAAATGGACAAAGCGTTCATCCAGCACCATAGCCTCAGATAATCACCATTTAATTAGAAATGACTAGTTCTCGTTGAAATGGGACAGGAGGACCTTACCTCTGCTGACCCTGATATCTAGCTTTTAAAAATTTAACTCAGTTGAACAAAAGGCACAATCGGTGGGATTCATTTTAAAATACCCTTTAACATGGATGTATTTATCGAATGCGTATACGTGCATACATGCACACATGCCATGCATGTGGACATCAGAGAACAACTTGCAGGAATTGGTTCTCTTCCACCATATGGGTCCTAGGATCTAATCAGTCCCAGGAGTCAATCCTAATTATGATTTTTTTTCCAAGAGAGTTTTCTATCTTCCAAGCTTCTTTTGTTGTTCATTAAATCTGGGGTGTTTTTCTTGAAGTATTTTCTAAGACATAGATTAAAGCAAGAGGAAAGAAAATCCAAGGTTGTGAAGCCCACAACTGCAGACTAATCACAAGGATGAGATGGGAAGATGCTGTACAATGCACAAACAACTGGCAAAGACAGAGCAACTGCCACAGACCGGATGGAACAGAGGACATGGGACCCGCACGTGGGAGCCAGCCAGGGACACAGAACAGAAATAGGGCATTCATGGGAAGAACCAATGTCTAGAACAATGTCACCACCCTTGGGTAACGGGGATCAGAGGAGACTTGTGATCTGACCTTGGTGTCCTCAAAAACTCACAGGCTGGGACTTTGTACCCACTGTGACGGTATTAAGAGCTGGGAACGTTAGGACATTTCCTGTCCAGAGAGTCAGGCCCCACAAGTGGGATTCATGCCCTTTGTAAACAATCTTCAAGGGGACAGCTTGACCCTGCTATGTGAAGACACAAGGACTGGATTCCTCGCAGACATCAAATCTGCTGGTGCCTTGATGTCAGGCTTCCCAGCCTCTAGAACTGAGAACAGCACATAGATACTGTTAATACGCCCCGGCTCTTCAGGACCGGCTACACCTGGTGCGGAGAACAAAGATTATTTAAAGCAACCACATAAGTAACAGCAGCACCCTCTGCGGTGTTAGATGTTAGTTCTAAACCCACTATTATGTGCGTTTTATGTTCTTTTTTTCTCAATTAATTCTCAAAGACACAAGACACCTGCTCGTGTTGACCTAGCCATGATCTTTTTCAGGTTCAAGTCAGGAACAGGACTGAAGAGATCAGTCATAAGGACTTTCACATGGCGGGTTTATCAAACGTCTACGAAGTGCTATCGTATTCTGTCTCAGGGAGAAGAGAGAGAAAGAGGAGGTTGGGGAAGTATTCGGGGAGTCAAGGACAGGTGATGTAAGGGTACATTCTTGCTGATCCAGCTTGTGGCCTAACAATAGCCCCATGGAGGTTCTGCAGGAGCAGCCCCTCCCCAACCCATCCCCACCACCTGGGTCATCTTCCTTAGGATACATGTGAGGCCAGAATGAACATCTCTTTCCATGTGCACGTGTGTTCCGGTGCATATACACACATGCACATAAGGAGGTATGCATGTGGAGGCCCAGTGGACGTCAGGAATCCGCATCCTGGAGCGCCTCCATTCAGGTAGTCTAGCTAGCCAGCTTATTCCTGAGATTCCCTTCCTGTCTTCATCTCCCCAGTGTGGAATCCCAATCCCAGTGCTCAGGCACATGGCGCATGGCTCTACCCACTGAGCTATCCACCCAGTCCCCAGAATATCCACTCTTGAGGAATAAATCTGAGCACAGTTAGAGAGCCGGTAGACAGACTGGGGAGAGAAGATGTCAGCAGGGAGCAGTGGGGGGTTCAGGAAATGGCCAGGGCTGTGGTCAGCCCTCATGGGAAAGCCCTGACCTCATTTACTTTGGACTCTTCTTTACCAGATGTAGACAAGATCTCAGGTATCTCGGGCTGGCCTTAGACTTGCTTTGTAGCAGAGAATGGCTTTGAACTCCTTATCCTCCTGCCTCTGCATCTTGAGTGCTGGGGTTGCAGGCACCCATCACCACAGCTAGTTCTGTATTGTGCTAGGACTAGATCTCGGACGTCTGTGTGTGCCGTAAAAGTGTGCTGCGGACCGAGCTATATAACCCAGCTTACTTTCGGCTTTTCAAAGAAACTCCAAGGATGACAACCATACAGTAAAGATATATATATATATATATATATATATATATATATATATATATATATAGATAGATAGATAGATAGATAGATATATAGATATAGATAGATAGATAGATAGATAGATAGATAGATAGATAGATAGATAGATAGATATATTCCTTACTGTCACTGTTTCTGCGAATGGTACGGGTCTATTTAAGATGCGTTCTTTCGAGGAGCTCTCTCTTGGTGCATCACAAGCCTAGAGACCACACTGGACAGGCGGACCTTACCTGCTAACATCAGGGCTCGCACACATTCCGTTCTACCCTGCATGGCCGCTTTCATGAGGGCTGTGAAGCCAAATATGTTCCGCCTCTCTAGGTCCAGACCAGGGTAATAATTCAGCAAGTAGTTGGTGATGGTGGCATGCCCTGAAAGAGAATTAGATAGGTGATCACTTCTGTGTGGCAGAGAAGGACAGAAACTGCTCATCGCCGTATTGGCTATCACCTGTGTGTGTGCGTGTGTGTGTGTGTGTGTGTGTGTGTGTGCGTGCGTGCGCACTCGTGCACGCTCGCTCAATCCCCATCACAATTCTCCCGGTCATAGGGAGCCCAGGAAAGTGGGAGATACTGCCTGGAACACACAGTGTAGGTCACTTGCGTCCCACAGCAAACAGAAGCCAGGCTGCAAAGGAGCCTGGGAAATATCTCCAAGGATGGAGGTTCAGTGGGGAAATCCATCAAAGCAAGACTATATCTTAATTCGTGTTGGGCACCTCTGGTTACCACCTATAATAGGATGTATTTCTGCCTCCCTTTGGTCCTCCTCACCCCTACACACACACACACATATATATACACACACACACACATAGGCACGGCCATAAAAATCTTTATCAGCTTGTTTCTCACAAACAGAATATGGTTTCTGCTCACTCCCAGAACTTTTGAACACCAGGCACTTGCCTTATGGGCCTGCTGGCAAGGATCACATGACCAGCAGGAAACTACCTGCATAGCAGAAATGGCTGCTAAATCTCCCACCCCAGCCACTCTCGGCCGGACCGGCCAACTTGTCCACCTTCCCTAGTCCTTCTGTGATTTATTCCTCCCTACCCACCCTCCGGGATCAAAATCAGTTACAGCAGCCTTGTCACTGGAGCTAGATAACCAAGGGGGCTGACTTACACACTACAATTTGGCTAGCTGTATTCTTGGTCTGCGCCCTCAAGAACACAAGAGCAACCAAACACCACTCCTCCACAACCAAGAAAGTAGACATTACCTCACACTCCCTGAAGGGGGCTATGGAAAAATCACATCCATTGCTATCGCTATTTCAAGACCATCCACGTCAGACAAAACGAGTTTTCTTTGCCCCCCTCCCTGTGTTCAAGGACTTCCCCTCCCCTTATCTTCTATCTCCATCCTGACCCTGCAGATGGCAGGCAATCCTTAGCAATGAGAGACTGCAGAACTCCCTCTATCTTGGGGGAGCTTCCGGGTGCCCAAAGTCACTCCATTCTTGGGCAGCCCAGGCTGTCTGAGTCTCCCTCCTCTACCCCACTCTACCCGCGCTCCTTTCAGCTCTGCTGTTGGGCCCACAGGCACGGGGCCTCAGGGGCATCCCCACCCTCTCTGTACACCACCCTTCCCTGGACCTCTACTTAGGGAACTCAGACCACTGGGGCCCAGAGTCCCCTTCCCAGCGTGATTCTGGGGCAGAGACGGAATGGGTGGCACAGCAAAGGACCAAGAAACACCTAGGGGCTCCCCTGCTTGCCACAGACTTCTGTCTGCAGTTGGTGGTAGCTCTGAGAACCCAACTCCCTGATCTGGCTGCAATCCCAGCAAAGCGGCTTTCAGGATGGAGGTGGAAGGGAGAGGGGGCACATATGCCCTCAGCCTTCACCCCCTTCCCAGTCCTTCCACTGTGAGCACAATACTAAATCAACCCAATACACCGAGTGCCTCCAGTCAGTCCAACCACACCCAAGTGACACAGGTATCCAGACTGGGACCTCTATGACCCCTCGCAGAGGACATTGTATACTCCAGACCGCTGTCACACTGTGCAAACTCAATCCTTGGAGTTGGCCCGTTACCAACTTAAATGTTAAAACAAACAAGCACGTAAACCAGAGTTCCGATTCTTAGGAAGCTGGGCTACGGTTTACCACCGAGCTCAGCCACAGTGTGAAATGGTGGGTCACCACCTTGCCAACGTTACAAAGCCAACAAGACCCAGGCTGCGGCTCCAGCCTACCTAGCACACAGGTTCCAACTTGCGACGGTGCTGTTAGGACTCACTGGTCACTTGGCCTCCTCTGTCAGGGGTCAGGATGAAGCTGGGGTCACGAGACCATGGTAAAGCAATGGCTCTAAAGCCGGTGCAGTAGTAGATGACCTTCGATCTCGTTAGCTTGTGTTCCGCGTGAACGCTTGTCACACAACAGTCGGACTTAGACCTGGTCTCAGTGAAACAAATTGCCATTTGTTTCAGTCTTTTTCTATCAAAGCGTGACACTGTGTGTCAGTCACAATTTGCAGCAGGTGCTGTTTGTGTACACACGCACACACACACCCTTGGCAACTTGAATGGGCAGAGAGAAGAAAACAAAATCTAGAGCCAACTGCCCATTATGTGGATATTTTATGTATATTGTGTTAAGGTCAGAAAACCCAACATGGGGAGCGGCTCTAACTGCAGTCTGGAGCTCTGATGGCCTAAGAGTCACTACCTGCCCCAGGCCTTTCCAGAAGGGAGAACAGCACCTCTACCACGCTGATGCCTGTGTTCAGTAGAAAATAAAGATGGGCCTGGTGCTTGCCAGACAGCATAAACATTAACTGTTCCTCCTCCTTGAAAGTCAGGGAAAGTAGAGATGGGAGTGGGGTGAGCTCATGGATGTAGCAATACATCCTTGACAGCCATGGGAGAGGTGCTGCTTTAATCCCCCAGGAAGACCTGACCAGCGAAGAACAAGTGAGTTGTGTGTGTGTGTGTGTGTGCACTCATGTATGCATGTGTATTTATATTAAACACATAGTTACACCTTACAGGAGTTGGTTCCATCTCAAGAGCAGGCTCGCCACAGAGACTCCCTACCTCCCCACAGTGAGCCTCACCCTGCCCAAGGAATGGGCACAAGTGGTGCCCAACATAACTGTGGGGTCACCACTATACTCAAGAGAGCTTGCAGGCAGGGGTGGCACACACCTTTAATCCCAAAACTCTGGAGGCAGAGGCAGATGGATCTCTGAGAGTTTGAGGCCAGCCTGGTTTACAAGAGCTAGTTCCAGGACAGTCACCAAAGCTACACAGAGAAACCCTGTCTCAAAATACAAAATAAAATAAAAAGAAAAAAACAGGCAATTGTTTGTAGAGCTCAATAAAAATCAATAGAAAAGAAAATGAAAAGGAAAAAAAGAGCTTGCTCTAAAACAAGCCACCCTGGGCTACATGAGATCCTCTAAAAAAGAAACAGAGCCAGGCAGTGGTGTTGGCTCAAGCCTTTAATCCCAGCACTGGAAAGGTGGAGACAGGAGTGACGTGGCTGGGTGGAGAGAGGAATGTAAGGTGGGAGGAGACAGGAGCTCAGACGCAGTCTGAGGCAGCAGTCTGAAGCAGTCAGTCGGAGATAGCAGTCTAAAACCACCAGTCTGAGGACAGGATGGCACCTTTGGTCTGAGCACTGGTAGAGGTAAGAACTAGTGGCTGACCGCTCTGCTTCTCTGTTCCCTCAGATTTCACCCCTACATCTGACTCTGGGATTTTATTGTAAAGACCAATTAGGACTCATGCAGCATTCACCTGATACTGACACCCCTCAAACTCTGTCGGAATCCTCCCAACAGCTCTCCAGCGACCCCTTGTGGTGAACTCAATGGCTGTCCGTTCTGATACTTGACACCCCCCCCCCCCCAGTACTGATCACGGTCCCCTCCCTCATTCACGGAACTGTCTCCCATGAGTACTCCAGGATCTCTCCCTCTGACCCCCCACCTCTCTGCTTTTCCTGTTCCTGAGACGATGGAGAGGCCCTCTCCTCATCCACACGGTCCTGCCATCAGCCCCACGCTCCGTGCACTCAGTTATTATCCCCAAATCTCCAACTTGCCCACATCTATTTCTGTCCTTTCTTAGTTTCGCACCTAAATATCTGTCTACCGGATATTTATCCTTAGTCCCACGACTAAGCCAAACCCGTTGCATCACATCCCAAACACCTTCCCTCCCGGCCCACTCCTCTCCCGCAGCATGTCTTCCGTGATGGATGGCACTAGTTATCTAAGCCAGGAGTCTGGGCTTCATCCCAAACCTTCCCCATCTCCCACGTGCCACCAGTCAGCAATTCTGCCAATCCCCCCTCTTCCCTGTCTGCCAACATGTCCCATCCTAGCTTCTCTGTGCCCGTGTCTACCCGCTGATCTGGGCTACGCTATATCCTCTGTCTGCAGCCACTCCTCCGACTGGCCACCCTGGCTTCCCTGCTGCCCATCCTTCACCTATAACATGTGTGGTCCAGGAAGAAGCCTCTGACCACAGCAGCCACTCAGAACCCTCAGTGGCTCGTGCACCTCGGACAACAGTTCACCTCTGTGGTGAGCGTCTCTTCTTCACCCTCTGTCCCCCAACCGCGCAGCCTCCCTTCCCCGCCCGGTGACCTCGCAGATTTCCTTTGTGTTATGGCTTGGGTTCTTTCCCAAGCTTTTTTACACGTACTCACACACGTGTGCACACACTCGAGTGCTGCGTTGAGCACACTCTCCTCATACTACTCACTTCTCCCACCCCTCCCCCATTCCGTTAGCTCCCTTTGTTCCCATAGAGCACTGGTTCCCAACCTTCCTGAAGCTGCGACCCTTTAATACAGCTCCTCATGTCATGCTAACTGACCCCAACCATAAGATTATTCTATTGCTCCTTCATAACTGTACATCTGTTACTGTTATAGACTATAATGTGATTACCTATTAGCAGGATACCTGACAGTCGACCCCTGTGAGGTCTCGACCCCCAGATTGAGAACCACTGTTGTTTATTTCTGCTTTGGTGCTGTGGATGTATGCATGGTCGTGTAGCTACTATGCAGAACAAGGAGTCACGACTGAGAAATGCATACGAGATTTGTCTTTCTGGAAATTTGACTCTGGTCGTATCCATTTTCCTACAAAAAATATAACTTCCTTTTTATGGTTGAAAAAAGTCTATTATGTACATATACAGCATTTCTTTATACAGCCCAGTTGCTGGACGCCTGGGTTTGGTGTACAACTTCGCTACTATGAATAGCGGCACCATGGACACTGACATACAAGCATCTCTGGGTGTCTACAGCTCCTCTGCTAAGCCCTCAGGAACTCTCTAACCTGTTGTCTCTGTATACGCCCCGCCCACAACACCCAGCCTCCCTTTGCCTGGCTGCCTGCTGGACTGTCCTTCCCAACACTCCTTCTTCCCTGGGTTTGCAACACGATTTGAACCCACTGGTGACAAGGTGAGCCACAGCCCTCCAACTGGCTGCAGACTCCAGGGACAGTGAATATCTATCCAATAAGAAGGTTAGAACATGACCACTTCTCCCTCGGAAGGCGCTCCCTTGTCAGACACTTCATGGTCATCAAGCCACGAGCCCGATCATTTAAGATTAAACGGCCACCGCCGTAATTAATCACCATCTCATTCAACATTGTCACAAGCACCAACTGTGGCTGAGTCTTGCTGTCACTAAGAACAGGGGCAGGTGAAAAATGTCTTCCTTTATTCAAGGCTGCTTTCGAAATGGAAAAAGCTGTTAGAGAATTTGGGTGGTCCGTAGTCTTGGCTGGTTTGACTCCCTGCAGTTCTCCACAGCAGGCCAGTAGAGGGAGCTGTTGGCTTTGGAAACGCAGCCTCCCAGCCGGACAGGAATTCCCTGGGAACCCCTACCAGAAGGGGAGATGCCAGAGCTGGGGCAGCAGGGGCTGGAGGAAGAGAAGCCACCTGTCCCGGACGCCTTCCAAGGTACAAGAGGAGAGCAGAGTGCCTGACTGCCCCTCGGGCACAGGAGCAGTGTGCCACGGGTATGAAAGCTGGGTTTACGGGAAGCGGCAGGGCAGGGCTAGGAAAGCAAAGGTTTGCCAAAATTCTAATCTGTTCTTTAAAACAATAGAAGAAAAAAAGAGGAGAGAGAAGGCGGAAGGTAAAACAAGACCCTGGTGATGGGAGGTGATTGGCGGATTATTTTAAAATGAAGGGCTAGCCTGTACTCACACGCTTGCACACACGAACACACATACACATACACACACCATTTAAAAATAATAAAAAGAAATCTGTTTTTCAAATAGGGCTGGAAAGATACTGGATGATCAAGAGTATGCTCTTGTAGAGGATCCAGGGTTGGTCCCAAGCTCCTATATCGAGTGGTTCTCAATCACTATAACTCCAGTTCCAGGAAAATATGTCTCTGGCCTCCATGGGTACCTGGACTTGTAAGCACATTATTACACACACACAATTTGAAAATAAATCTGTTTTACAAATGAAGCGTCTGGCACAGTGGGATAAGCCTGAAGTTTTGCTAGGACAGTTGATAAGTCGAAGGTCAGCTGGGGCAACGTAATGGGACCATGTCTCAAAGGAACAAGAGGGCTGTGGACATGGCTCAGTGACCTCCGGCTGTTCCTCAGTTCTCCCCTCCTAAGGGCATGGGAGCTGGAGAAACAGCTCCATGTTAAGAGAACTCTGCTCTCCAGAAAACCTAAGTTTGGCCCCCAGCACCCACGTCAGGCAGCTCTCTCAACGGCTACCATGCCACGTGGTCATTTCTTTTCTATGGCTGTGATAAAATGCCCTGACAAAAGGAAATTTGGGGGGAAAGGGTTTATTCAGCTGACAATTCTGGGTCACAGTCCATCACTGAGGGGAAACTGAGGCAGGAATTCAAGCAGCTAGTCACATCACATCCACAGTCAAGAGCACAAGTTAGAGCCATCTGAGAGGAGGGAACCTCCACTGAGATAAGGCCCCCATGGGATCAGGCTGCAAGCCAGCTCCCCTCCATGGCCTCTGCATCAGCTCCTGCCTCCAGGTTCCTGCCCTGTCTGAGTTCCCGTCCTGACTTCCTTCTGTGATGAGCAGTGTTGTGGAAGTATAGGCCAAAGAAACCCTTTCCTCCCCAAGTTGTTTTGGCCGTGGTCTTTCAACACAGCAATGGCAACCCTAAGACACCACCCAAGCTCCCCACACCCCTTCAGAATGCAGAGGCCTCTTCTTCCTGGCTTAGCCACAGGCAGCTGTGTTACTTGCCGCTAAGAACATGACTGATGAAACAGATGGTCATTCTTGCTACCTGTGAGGACAGGACCAGGACCCTTGTGGATACCAAAGTCCTCAGGTTCTCAAGGCTGGAGAGATGGCTCCCGGGTTATGAGCTCTTACTGCTCTTCCAGAGGACAAAGGTTTGTTTTTCAGCACCACTGGTGGCTCATGACCAACAGTAATTCCAGTCCCAGGGGATCTACCGCCCTCTTCTGGCCTCCATGGGTACTGCATGAGTGTGGCACACAGACATTCAAGCAGGCAAAATGCACATAAAGTTAAATAATTTTTACATTTTTAAAAAGAGTATTGTATTGGCATATAATCAGCACAATCCTCTTGTGTGCTTGAAACATCCCCCACATTAGCTACAGAAACAAATGCAAGCATAAATATGACAAATATGTGTTACACTGTATTTTAAGCCCATAACGACAAGGAAAGCCGTCTGTATGTGCTTAGTGCTGACATACTATTTTTATTTGCGTGGGGTTTGTTATTGCTGCTGTTTGTTTCATTCAGGACCAAATCCAGGACCTTATATTTGGTTAGCAAGCGCTTTATCACTAAACTATCTATAGCCCTTGCTCTGGATCCAGTTAAAACAATGTGTTGTCTATCCATGTTGAATCTGCAGACAGGAAATCTCAAAATACAAAGGGCTGACTATGATCTATAGAAGCTAAAAATGTAGGGAAAAATCAGTTACACAACTGTTTGAGATAGTGTAAGCATTTATGTTAAAGTGATTGAATGGAATATATTATATACATAGTATAATATATATATAATTTTTATAATTTTTTTATGTATTTTCTTATTTAGGTATTTGAAAACAGGGCCTCACATATTCCAAGCTCATCTCTACCTCCAAGTACAGCCAAGGATGACCTTGCGATCCTAAGCTTCGCCCCCACGGCACGCATCTCCTGAGTGCTGGCGTCACAGATAAGCACAGCTGAGCCCTGACTTGGGCAGCGCTAGGGATTGAGCGCAGGGCATTGAGCCTGCTAGGCAAGCATTCTACCAACTGAGGGACATCTCCACCCCCTGAATGCAGTGCAAGCAAACCCACGGGAGTCGCAGTGCATTAGTTCATGGTGGAGACGACCGTGACACGTACTTGGAACCACATTCACACGACTCTAATTTCGTCTCACTCTGGCACCTGAATTCTCTGAAGCTCGGAGAGCTGTCCCTGGCGCTTCTTTATAGGTGAAGTGTAAGGTCACCTTCTCAGTGTACCCAATTATGTAACTGTTAGTAAGGCACGTGACTGCGACTCCTGCCCGCCGGTGCCATGACACCCGGTCTTGGGGGTATCAGTGCTCTGAGTGGCAGGCAAGCCTGCCTAGACGCTGGCTGGGGGAATCTCCATTCTGAATCCTCCCTCAGTGGGTAAACATGCTATTCCAGGAGCGTGGGGAGAATGGGTGCCCCCTCCTGGCGCCTGCTGCGAGCAGATCCGTTTCCATCTTTCAGGCACCACGGGTGCCAACACTGCCCAGCAGCAGCTCCCCGGGGAGATGAAGGCCGGCTCTTACCTGCCTGTGCAGCCGTGATGAGGGCTGTGTTCCCTTCGCTGTCCTGCCAGTTGACGTCGACGTAGGGGCACTCCGCTAGGGCCACCACAGTGTCCACGAAGCCGTGGTAGCATGCAACAATAAGGCCAGTCTAGAAAGGAAGACGGGACGTGGGTCAGAGGCACACAGCCCAGGCATCACCAGTGAGCTCTGGGAACCCTGAGGGGAAGAGCTGTCACCCCCACCCCCGAAGCTGGAGAAGAGGCAACAAGGCCGTCAAGTCCCCAGTTCTCAACGTTTTCAACTTTTCGGTCAACCATTTACTTATCCGCAAACGAGCAGAGACCATCACCATGAGGCACAAGGTGTAGGGACATCAATGAACGGCTAGATCTCTGCCCTCAGGAGTGTTTCCCTCTGATGGGAAAGAAAGCGTACACACTGCCGGCTTCATGTGTGTTAGACGGCCGTGAGGAACAAGACCGGAATGTGGGTGCATGGCAGGATCTAGGGGTGCAGCAGACTCACAGAGAGTGTCTGGACCCAGTTTTGAAGGAGGCAAGGGAACACATGCCCCTGGAACAAGGATAGGAAGCAACTCGGTCAGAAAAACAGCAGGAGCAAAGCCAGACCTGGGCAAGTCCATCAGAGCATCCCCAGGTGGCCCAGAGGCTGGGGGAGCATGAACTGAGGGAGGGGTACCCAAGCCCTCAAGGCAGCCAAGAGCCCTGCAGCACTTTAGTCAGTGGTCAATCTTCTGCATTAACTCTGAGTGCTGGGCAGAATTGGCCCCAGGAGACCAGAGAAGCATGTACCATAGAAGCTGAGCAGGTGACGTTGGCCCAAGCTGGAGATATGCATGGATTCTCTATCATGAAGACAGATTTGCTGCTAGAATAGACGCGGGGTGTGTGAGAGGACACAGAACCAAGATGAAGCCAAAGTCTCATCCTAAACAATTGGGTGTCCACTGTCAAGTCAGGAGGAAGCACTGGGGAGAGCAGTTATTTTAAAAGGCAGCCGTGCAGACCACAGCACACGGCATCTAAGAGGAAGGCACTGTGGGGCACCAGGAGAGGTCCGTACATGGTGATGGCTGATTTTGGAAATTACTGATGAAATATTTACCAGTTATCAAGAATATACAAGCCAGAGGGTAGTGGCACAAGCCTTGAATCCCAGCACTTGGGAGGCAGAGACAGGAGGATCTCTGAGTTTGAGGCCAGCCTGTTCTACAGAGCTAGTCCCAGGACAATAAGGATTATACAGAAGAACACTGTCTCAAAAACAAAAACCAAAAAAGAATACATAACAGTAAGAACCTTCAACATTGCCAGAGGAGTGCAAACTACTGAAGTCACTATGGAAATTGGTGCAAAAGCTCCTCACAAAATCTGAAAACAGAGATGCCAACCGACTCAAGTTATACCTCTCCGGAGCACATGCCCCAAGGTCTCAAGGTCAGCACTTGGCAAAAATCTCTGTATAGCCATGCCATGCAGTGCTATTTGTGGTAATCAAGACAAGGACTCCATTTTTATAGCTCAGCGATATTCTCTCATGTGTCTGAGGAATTACAAAACCAAGGCTTAGTTAGCTTCATCTGTAGATCAAGTCAGAAGTAGACTAGGGAAGTGGGGATTCCATGCAGCCCTTTGAAAACATGTAAGAGAAATATCCAGGCATGACATCTTACACACACACACTTTTGAGAAATGTATTGGGTAGGTAACTCAAGAAAGTACAAACCCGAGATCCAATACAAGGAGACACCTCTCTGTCCCCAAAGGCTTTACTGGAGGGCGGGTGCCATAGACAGATGGCTTGTGTCTTCTTTCCAGTCACCTACGGACTCCTAACCCACAGTGGGATAGCATTAGAGGGTAGACCTATCGTGAGGATGGCACTATCGTGAACAGAATTAGTGCCCACAGAATAGGGACCTCAGAGAACTCTCTGGATCCTTTCTCAGCATTCAAGGACATAGAAACAAGGTGGCAATCTGAGACCTGAAGAGGCCTCACCAGAACAGAGCCCCCCCAAAACCCTGACCTCTGGCCTCCACAGCCTACAAAACTGCAAAGGAAAGAAACTTCCATTGTTCATAAGTCACAGTCCACAGTGTTTTGTTACAGCAACCTCAGCTGACCAACACACGTCTAATAGTCAAGACATGGGGTTACCGTCTCTGACACCCAGATTACTAGTCCCCTAATATGGGCTCTCGGGAGCCAGACTTGATGATTACTGCTCTTTCAGCCCAGCCAATGCATGTTCTGCTGCATGGAGGTTGTCAAGTTGAAGTTCAGAGCAATCCCACGGTGACTGGGCACTGTTGCAACCAGATTGTCAATCAAAATGTGACTTATGAGTTGGGCATGGGGGCATATTGCTGTATCTCAGCATTCAGGGGGCGGGAGCAGCAACTTGAACCCCAGGGCCAAACTGATTCAAAACTACAGAAAAAGAGTGATTTTTCTTAAGGTACCTTTCCTATTTTCATAATAAATTGCCCTGTCAAAAGAATATTAGACCATGTGCCCACGTTTCAAGCTCTAAGGAATATTGGAGTTATTGATATCCATAGGATAGGATAGTCAACTCCATAGAACTTGTCTAATAACTCTCTGGCTGATACGGTTTGTGAAATAGGTCATCCATACATAAATTAATTTTTTTTTCAGTTCTTTACTTTTAAAGAGAAAGCCCAGAGCGCTGCAGGAGGCCTAGATAAGCAAAGCTTCTGGAGCTCGCAGTCTTCCTGCAGCCCAGTCACTGTACCGACTTCTCCATCCTCCTTGCACAACTGTTAGCTCACGCTTGCCCGAATGAGCCAGGATGCTCTCCGCGCCACCTGGGAGCACCTGAACTCTTCCCAAACATCTCTGGGTAGAGAAGCATTGCTCTAGTATTTGACAGTTTCCTGACTTAGAAATACGACGTACTGAACACACTGTAACTTCCTCTTTATATACTGTGTGTGTGTGCACACATGTGTGCGTGCACGTATCTGTGTGTGTGCATGTGTGTGCGTGCATGCGTCTGTGTCTGTGTGTGTGTGTATGTGTGTGTGTTTCTTCAAAGTAAAAGAAGATTCTTTGCCATATGCTTCTGGCCTTTCTACATCGGCAAAAGCACCCCTGAAAACAACTCAGTTACTGAAAGGCCTTCTGTTTCTCCCTTAGGAGTGTACAGAAGGCTGCGGGCCGAAGGTTTGCTGCACTGGGTCCTGCTGCTCCTGGGGGTCATACATGCAGCACGCCTGGAAAGTCCTCGGAAGCAGCTGCCGCCCCAACAGGATCCTCCTCCTGTAAACACTCCATCCAGTTCCATAGGTGGTTACATGTCTCCTGGGGTCCCTGGGTCGTGACCAGCCCTTCTTTAGGGACTGCCGCCACTGCGGTGCTAACACCGTTGGGTCTGTTCCACCCACCACCTGAGAAAGAGTTCTCAGAACAGGAAACAGGCTTGGATGACGACAGCCCGATGCTTGGTCAGAAATGAAGACTGCCAGAGAAGAAAGAGATGACTAAACACGGGGGTTCGGGATGAAACAGCAGGAGACAGGAAGCAGTGACGCCCATCTCTACCCCAGGGCCTTGGTGACTCTGCAAAATGAAGACCTTCGTCGCCTGTCTTGGGCCCTGGTCCAAAAGACCAGCATCTGCACGTTTAAAACTCTAGTTCACACTCCAGAAGGAACAGGGAGCTGCTCTCGGGGCCCCAGCTCTAGCAGAGGAGCTACTGATGATTGAAGACTTCCAGGGAGGAAGAGCCAGTTTTCTTAAAGGGTGCCGGCCTTAGTGGGCTGCCTGTGCCCCAGTAGATGGTCCTACATCCACGCACGAGGCAGCTCAGTGCATTGCACAAAGGAAAGGACACGAGTGTGTAGCATAGGAAAGGTGGAATTACAGGGAGAGATATGATAATACATTGTAAACACGTCTGAAGTTCTCAAAGAATAAAAAAATCAATTCGTGTTCAACTAGTTTAAATCCTGTCTTGGCGCCCATGTTCTTGTGATTCTGGTTTGCACTGCCCCAGTTTTAACTAAAACTAAACATCTCCGATGTCTGTCGGCCATCAGCATTTCCAGTCTAACAGTTTGTTTATATCCTTTGTCCATTTCCTACTGGCTTCTCCTTTTCCTCATTGATCAGGCTAAGCTCTTTATGTATTCAAAGTCAGCACTGTCCAAGAGAAATAGAACAGGTGCCACCAATAAAAGTCGTATAAAATGTCCTCATGGCCATATTGATAAAAGCAATTATCCTGACAGTGTACTTTATTTAACTCAACATATCCAAAATATTTCCATTTCAACAGCAATCAATACAAGGGAAGAGAAGGCCCTAGCTTCAGTCTTCCTATTTACCTTATATTTTGCCATCCTTTTCCACTTAATGCAATAACATTATTAGTGTTTTCCAGTATAATAATGCTTTCTGTAATGTGAGAAATCCTGCCTGGGCTGCAGAAATGATTCAGTAGGCAATGGCACTTGTCACGAAAACCTGACAGCCTGAGTCTGAGCTCCAGAGCCCACACACGGGTATAAGAAGAAAACTGGCTCCTTAAGTTGCCCCTGACATCCACATACATGCTGGGTCACTTATACAGACACATACATATACACATATTCACATACATATATGCACACATATACACATACACATATGTGTATACACATACACACACATATATTCACATACACAAATAATTTTTTAAAGACAGAAATCCCTTCTTGGGCATGGTGTATATATATTCCTGTAACCCCAATACTGAGAAGGTGGAAGCAGGAGAATTGGGGATTCAAGGCCAGCCCCAGTTATATGAGAGCCTAACAAAACCCAAAAATAAAATGCCTCCTTTGTCGTAAAGCACCACAAAGATACTCATAATTCATTGGAAAGATTCAGAGCTTACTTTCAAATCTTTAGGTTTAATCTACTGTTGCCCCATTTTCTACTGGTGATCTTTGTAGAGGTCTAGTTTCCTTCTCCTACATGGTGAGCCAATGTTGTCATCCACCATTTGTGAACAAATGCATCTCCACTGGCCAGTAACACTGCCCTCGGGCGTGTCCCAGCGTCACACTGCCGGAGTGCTCTCCCAGCCCCCAGACAATCCTGACTTCACACTATAGTCTTGCTCCTCTCCACTCTCACACTTGTGTCAAAATCGCTACCCTGGGCATGCAGTTTGACCGTGTTGGAAACAAAATGTACAAAGTGACAGTGTGAACCGGGACACTCTCAAGTGTGGATTGATGCAGGTTACATGAAGACAGCAAGTGGAACTCTTGCTTCCCAAGCAAGCAGGCTCTTTCGCACCTCTCCATTCAGCCACAGAATGACACAGCAAGAAAGCCTCTGCGGGACATGGCTCCTTGGCCACCATTTACTGGCTTCCCAAAGCCCAAAGTCAAAGCTTCTATTGCTTATATGTTACTCAATGGATATCAATTTGCTACAATAGAATGAAACAGACTAAGAGGAGGACCAAAATGAAACAGATTAAGATAAGGACCAAGTTTTGTTTTTGTTTTTTAAGTCAAATCACATGAAGGGTAGAGAAAGTAAGCCATGCAAAACACCAGGTCACAGCCATGAGAGGACAGCCGGGATGATGCCCAGGCTGCACGAACAGGCATCTTGGACATATCCTAGGGAAGGACAAAGGAAGGAGCTCTTCAGAGTCACTGCCTTAATACAGTCACACTATAAACACAAGGGATCCACAGAATCCAGCTGCACAGCAAGTAACAGGAAGTCAAACCCATCCAGTGTTTCTCTCGGACCCACGCAATACTCAATACAGTTTTCTCAGGAGTGTCTCAAAGTCACGATGGAGACCCCAGAATACCGAAGATGCCAGAAAAATGAGACATTCATGAGGCAGGCTGCAGACAGTGTTGAGTGCCGCAAGAGAGAGGTCACAGGTGCCACGGACAACATTGTCTGAGAGATAGGGCGAGTAGCCAAGTCCAAGGGGAGAGGCCACAGGTGCCACGGGCAACACTGTCTGAGAGACAGAGCTAGTAGCCAAGTCCAAATAGTCTAGATGATGACACCATGAGCCCTGATAGACAAACGCAGAGCTACGCCTTGGTGACCTTGCTTCAGTCTTTGCTAACCTTCGGCCCCACCCCGTTGGGGAATGGGAATGCTGCTCCGTACCTCTGTATCCCAGAAGTGCAGGTGTTAGTCACTTCTCTTTGTGACTGGATGCCTGACAACAGTCAGGGATACAACAGCTTGTGGAAGGGAAGCCACAATGACGGCAGGAAACAGCTGACCATATTGTACCTGTTGTTGGGAAGCAGAAAGAAGACAGCAAGAAGAGCCAAGCTCTAAAACCTCAAAGCCTGCTCCCAGCAATGAGGTTACATCTCGGAGGTTCCATAGCTGGGGATCATGAGCTAAACCAAAAGGTCTACAAACCAGGCATGGCAGTGCGTGCCTTTAATCCTGACACTCTGGAGACAGAGGCAGGTAGAGTCTGTGAGTTCCAGGATAGACTGCTCTACACAGTGATACTCTGCCTCAAGATCAAATAACATCAAGTAAAGGCCCTATGGCAGTGGTTCTCAACCTGTGGGTCTCAAATGACCCTCTCACAGCGGTTGCCTAAAACCATCAGAAATTACCAAATATTTACATTATGATTCATTACACTTACGAAGTAGCAACAAAAACAATTTTATGGCTGGGGGCCACCACAACATGAGGAACTGTACTAAAAGGTTGCAGCATTAGGAAGGTTGAGAATCACTGGCCTATGGAGACATTTCACACTAAGACCACAATGGTATCTAATTTGGTTTTGATTTTCACAAGAGCTGACAGCTAAGAGATTACTGTAAGTCTCGGAGGCGACTTTGAACTTGGAGTTTTGAATATGTTAGGATGGCTAGGACTCTGGGGACTTGAGATGGACTAAATACATATGGCATTGAGATCAATATGAAACTTTAGAGCCCTGGCTTAGGATTCAGGTTGACTAAAGGCAAGCTTTACGATTGGCTGATTGTCCACTTGACTGGACTAAAACACCCAAGGAAGTGGTTCCCAACCTTCCTAACGCTATGACCCTTTAATATAGCTCCTCATGTTGTAATGATCCCAAGCGTAAAGTTATTTTTGTTGCTACTTCATAACTGTCATTTTGTTACTGTTATGAATTGTAATTATAAATATCTGTTTTCTGATGGCTGTTTGAGGCGAGTGTTGGAGACCCTAACATAGGTCCTCAGGAGGCTAGGCTCGCCAGCCCTTTTTATACATTAAACCTGTCTCCCAGTTTCCCTGTTCCCACAATGTTTTAGAAGACTAAGTTTCCACAAATCCTGGGCTGAATAAGCAGACTCTAGCTTATACCATATGAACCATTGCAGAGGGTGGAGAATAGACAAGCTGACCGATGATTCCCTCAAACAACTAACCCGATCGGTTCAGCCTCTGCCATGGACAAGCTGACCGATGATTCCCTCAAACAACTAACCCGATTGATTCAGCCTCTGCCATGGACAAGCTGACCGATGATTCCCTCAAACAACCCGATTGGTTCAGCCTCCGCCATGGACAAGCTGACCGATGATTCCCTCAAACAACTAATCCGATTGGTTCAGCCTCTGCCCCAGCCACTCAGGAGAGGTCTCTGGATCCGTAACACCAGTGTTGCTGGGAGATGCAGAGAAATGCAAACCTCAGGCCCCAGTACCAGCCTCTGAGTCAGAACTTACACTTTTTAATAAGCTCCCAAGTGGTCTGTGAGCCATGAGACAGGAAGATGCAGGGTAAGGGTACTGGGTAGGTGAGGCTCTCGGCAGGGCAGTGAAGATGCCCACACTGCCCAGGAACCTGGGTCCACACACCTCTCCCTCATTCAGCGATGCCAGGCATAGCATTCACCTCACGTTTCTGTTCTCCTTTGATTGTGACTGGTTTTTTTCTTTGAATGAGGAGGCACACCCACTCTCTTGCCTTGTCCAGTCATTCTCGTGGTGTATACTAATAAACACTTGCCTATTTCTAGCCTAGGTACCCACAGTCACTTTCAAATGCCTCCCTCATAATATTGCCAACAGACTACCTCTTGTGACAGGCTGGGCTGCAATGGTCATGAAGAAAGGCAGGAAATGGTGGCTTATACTTGGTCTTTTAGATTTTAGATTTAAGAATATATAGGCATAGTTCCATTTGCTAAGAATTTGATGAGGTGACTAACCAAATATCCACAGAAAGAGGCCCCAGGGAGGAGAGCCTGAATAATCTTCATCCACCACCAACAGGCAAGCACTGGTAGAGAACCTGGCAGGGAGTGGAAACAGGATGAGGAGCCAAAGACACAGAAGGTTCTTCCTCTGGGTACACTGGGCCTAGGGAAGCTCGGGAAGCAAACAATGTGAGCGGGCCCAGGGGACAGTGGGTGAGGCAGAGCAGGGGGAAATTGTCCCATGCCTGGGAGGGGTTGGCACAGTGCAGGTCACCAGAGGAAGAGGACCTCTTCACAGGGCCGGGACCGGGGAGGACAGGACCATGCACAAATGCACAGAAGCCTCCAGGTGAAGGTTGTCACAGTGTGGGCTGAGGTGGTGACCCATGACCTCATCAGGGAGAGCCACAGCACGGTCTTCACAGTGTAGAGTATCCCCAAAAGCCTGGCTTCCCAGCAGGAGGCATAGAAGATGAAAGACAGTCTTCCATTTTCTTTTATTTTCAAAATAGTCTCTAAATACATGTGTCCCCCCACCCCCCGCCGCCTTTTTTTAACCAAGCTGCCGACTCATTTGTGATTTCAGATGTAACTGAAACTGACACCTGTCTGTCTGACTCATAACTGTCGGGGCGGATGACTGGGATGGGACATTCTGGGCTTTGGTACGCCTGTGCTCTCAGGTGCACGCTAACGACTCCTAGAGTGATTCCCTTATGTAAAAGCATTTAAATTATAACCTTTTCCAAATGTGAAGGTGCTCGATATCATTAGTCACCAGGGAGATGGAAATGGAACCCACAAAGAGACAGCACTGCACACCCACCAGAATGGCTAAAATTAAAAAGACTGACAATCCCAAATGTTGGCGAGGGTGTGGGGCGCTCGTGCTCCCAGCAGGTGGGGGTGTGGAGTGGAGGCCACCACTGGAAGTCTGGTTGCTCTTCAAGCCTACACATGTCTACCTCGTGATGCAGCAATGCTCACAGACACGCTCCACCTCATGACACAGCAATGCTCACAGACACGCTCCAGAGAAATACCATACACGCTCAAATTAAGACAAATACAGGGACATTAGGAGCCTGATTTACAACTCACAGGCCCAAATGGCACACAAGTCAACATTCATCGTTAAGACACCTAACAAAGCTGGGTACAACAGCTCATGCTTGCTGACTTATTTCTTAGGCTACATGGAGGAAGAGAAGAGGAAGAGGGGGAGGAACAGGTAAACCTGGAAATACACGAATTACAGAACATGCTTAAGAATAAAAGAATAAAATCTTGCTACATGAACAACTGATAGACCTCGAACATTCCTTTGAACAAACAGCCAAGTCCCAGGGAGTGTTTGCTGCCATACAACTCAGCAGTTTCAGCCCTAGGTACACATCCAAGAGAGGTTAAATGGGAAACGCAGAGGGACCTGTGCCCTTGGGTTCAAAGCTGCTTTACTCACAATAACGAAAGCACCCAAGGCTTCGGCAGATGATAAGCAACATGTGGGGTACACATAGAAGGCTATTTTCCCATGCTATAAAGGAAGGGAATCCTAATACACGCTACAACATAAGCAGACCTTGAAAATACCGCACAAGTGACATACTCCAGACACAAAAGAGCACATCAAGCCCTCTGTGCATGAGCTGTTTTGCATTGCTGGGATAAAATAGCACGATGGGAAGAAACTTGTGAAGTAAGGGTTCCTGTCGGTTGATGGTTCCACAGGGAAGTCTACAGTGATAAGGAAGTCATGGTAGGGACAGCAGGAGCATACAGCTGATCAGTTTGTCACAGGAAGCTGGGAGAGCTGATTAAGGGGTGAGCCTAGAAACCCTCACAGCCCACTCATAGTGATGTGCTTCTCTAGCAGGACCGACCCTCCTAAAGAGTCCATGACTTCCCCCAAAGTCCCACCAACTGGTGACGAATGTTCAAACGCCTGAGCCTGTGGGAGACTCTGCTCATCCAAACCACTGCATTCTGTCTGTGTGAAACACGGCATAACAAACAGTAAAGACAGTAGGTTAGAGAGAGCAGAACCCGAGTGGGGAGGGAGCTGGTGATGGCTTCCTGGTCACAGGGTTGCTTTTGGTGACAGATCTTTGGAAACAGTGGTGACAGTTGCATAGCATAGCATCACTAAGGTAATTCATGCCACCAAAGAGCACGCTCCCAACAGTGGTTAAAGGAGCCAGTTCCACTACACATATTTACCACAACATTTAAAAACAAAATGTGCAAAAAAAATTGAGCATTTCTTTTAAACAGGTAAACTACCATGTGAACTGTTTCTCACTACAGCTATTAAAAATGCAAAGGAAAGGGCTGGAGACGTGGATCAGCAGATTAGAGAGAGCACCTACTGCTCTTACACGGACCTAAATTCAGTTCACAGCCCCCACGTCAGGTATAGCACAACCGCCTCTAAATCCATTTCCCCTGCATCTGCCTCCTCCTCTGGACTCTGTGTGTCTGCGCTCAGACAAACAGACACCTCACACACATTTGTATATACATCATTTTAAAAATAAGAAAAAATTTAGATGAAGAGAAAAGGCAACCCAGAGGTCCACAGAACATAGATAAATCTCAAACTTTGTGATGAGTGAAAGAAGCCAGTCACAGGGTAGGCTCTGAGATTCCAGAGGCTTCTGCCCTGGCTCCACTGACCCACGGTGTTAAAGCAATCTGCACAGTGGCTGCCTCTGGTGGGCAGGACCAACCAGAAAGGGAAGCATACTGGAGATGGAAGCCCCTGAATCTCGGAGAGGGAGATGACCACACAGGTGTCACACATACTTGGTGACATACCACACACATTAAGAGGACAGTGGGACATCCTGCCATTCACTGACCTCACAGTCACCATGTCATACCAATGACGAATTGGTTGAATAAATTTACTATGCTGACAGTCATAAAAAGCAATGTTCAGCACACTGTATCTGATGATGATAATATGTAATGTGTGCTGGACTATATATTTCCTACCTCACACCTGTCATCATTTTTAGATGTGTATGTGTATGCATACACATGTTCATGTATGTGAAACTGCACATGTACAAATGTGCATGCACATATTGTACATGCTTGTAGAAGGCAGACGACAGCCTTGAGGCCATTCCTGAGACACCTGTTTTGTGAACAGGGGTCCCTCACTGGCCTGTAATTTGTCATGTAGGCTAGCTATAGCTATGAGTACCAGGGAACTACCCGTCTCAACCCCAACACCAGGATCTACCCAACACCATCTACCACGCCTGGGTTTCTCTAATGTGGGTTCTGGAGATTACCTCAGAGCCGGGGCTATCTCTAAAGCACTGGCCATTATTGTTTTTAATGGATCATTTTACTAACAAAAAGAATTTTTATGGTAAAACGGAACGTTCTATCATGATGCCAACAGCCTCACGTCTCCAGTTTACCTTGTGGTTTTACTGCACCACAAGGCCATGGAGGGACTGGCCCACACAGAATCTCGGGAGCACAGCCTACAGCATCAGGACAGTACCACCTAGCGACGCATTCTCAGAGGGCACACCTACGTCAGCAGTGCACGACCAACCTGTTGAAAGTGCCCAGCTGTTAGAATACACGCGCTTTGTTGCGTGCAAGCAGCAGCTCTGTAAAGCACGCGGAGGGTCAGAGCTGGCAGAGCAGGGTTCCCAGCCGGAGCTAACAGCACCGTGGCCACTGAGAAGGCAGCATCTCCTCGGGGTGGAGAGAAAGCAACCAGAGAGAGAGTGAGCAGGGTGGGGAACAGAAGGCAGAGGGACTTATCTGACTGGGCCCCTGACAAAGAAAACATTGAGGAAAAAAATCTAGGTCTCTTTGTAAATACACCAAGGTCCAGAAATCCAAAACCATTAGAATGCCTGTGTACACACTCAAAACATATCAATTTGAAGTATAGGCTCATACTTAGCACCGAGTTGAAGTAGGGCTTCATAATGATTACAAGTGCACACACAATGACGTCATTCTTTTGCTTTGGTGTGTTTTCTTCCTTGCCTGGAACAGGCTGTCCAGCTTACTCCAGGAACAATAGATGCCCCAGGCACAACCAAGAAGAAGTTGCCAACTTGTGAGTTCTACCATGCCCAGGATGAATTTCCCTCAGAAAGCACTTCCCACTCCAAGAAGGGTGCTCCCCACCTTCTCAGCTCTTCAGCTTCAGGCTGACACCAGCCATGGAAAAGGAAAAAGCTGGCGATTTCCAGAGTTAGAATCGACTAGAAGGTGATGACCAGGACAGACAGGGAAATGCAGGGCAGGGACTCACAACTGAGGACAGAACCCAGGGAAAGCAGGCATGATCCTTGAGGGGTGCACGTGCAACCTTGTTACCCAGGGTTCTCAGCCATGCTCCCCTCTCCTTCAGTTACTACGGAAGTAACCATATTGACAGAGTCTAATTTACTGCTCTGGAATAGAAATAAAGACATTTGCAGCAGGGCGCAATGGCACAAACGGGGATCTTAGCCATGGAGAAGCCAGTGCAGGAAGATCCCAAGTTTGAGGCTAACTTGGGCTTCCTGGTGGGGTACTGTCTCAAAGCAGAGATTCACACGGGATAGGGGGATATCTTAGCTCTTGGTATCCATGAATGTGATCTTATTTGGAAATAGTTCCTTTGTGGACAAAAACAAAGATCTTTAGGGGTCATCCAGGAGGGCTGAGACAGAGAGAAAACGACATGAAAATTGGGGTGGCTTTCGGAGCAATGCCACTACACACCCAGAAGTGCTATGCTAGGGACAAGAAGAGGCACACGAGCTGAGCATAGGAGACAGGGAGTGTGGCTCTGCTGTCACCTGGATTTCTGACTTCCAGACTTCAGAACTGAGGGCTCAGGGTCCAGTCCGTGAGACTGGGAGAGAGTAAGGGGAGAGGCCGGAATCGGGCCCCGCCCAGCCCCAGGCTAGCCTTGATTCCTTAGTTCCTCCCCTGAATCCCATCACATTCTCAGGGTGTCCCTGTTGCCCCAGTTCTAGCCCCCCATCCCAGACTGTGGGTGCCAGCCATGAAAAGCTAAGTACAGGCAGATCACCCAAAGGCAGTTCTTTACTTCCAACCATTATCACCTGCCAGAGCAGAACTCTGCCCTGATAAATTTAGAGGCCCCGAGTCTCAGGAGTTTACCCTGAAGCAATACCTGGCCGCAGAAAGAACCACAAACTGAGATTAAGGAAATGCCTAACATTCCAGCCACTGTAGATAGACCCACCTGCCAGATCACACTCACCAGGACACTCCAAAACAAATGTCAGCCAATCAGGTGTCCTGAAGCTCAGAAACCCCTCACCCCCACTTTTACTACTATATAAACCCAACTCTAACTGGCTCTCCATTTATTCCAATGCGGAGAGACTGAGTTTGCAAACTTGCTTAAAATAAAGGCTCTTTGCTTTTACATATGGGACTTGGTCTCCTTGTTAGCTTTGGTTGGAGACTTCGCGGATTTGGGCATAACACAGACCACTGCTCAGCTCCCGCTGCAGGCTCACAGACACACACATATACACACACACACCCTTCCTGCTGCTAAACTTACTCCTCTATAGCCCCTCCCATTTAAAGGCTGCTCATGTTCCAGGAGGCCCAAGTCCCAGGCCTAAGTATGATTGCCCATCATGTGGTTCACAGCAACAGTAAGGATTACAGGTGATTTGTTCAGAAGTCCCCTCAAAGAACAAAGCTGGCAGACCTAATGGTCAGCGACTACCCTCCAGGGGCCTCAGAACTCTGGAGGGTTTCCCTTCTCACAGGGCCAGCGGCAGCTGCAAGCACTTTTCTCTCTTCCCAGCGAGGGAGGGCATGTCTAGAGACAGCAGCTTTTAAAAGCACTATGGATCCTTTCTGCTCAATCAGTCCCTTCAATGCAGTTATTAAACCCCCATGAGCCCTGGGAGGTCTTGGGAGCCACGAGGGACATGAGGGCTTCTGAAGTCCCTAGAGATGTTTCTTCTGGGTAGGGTAAGTCAGGGAGCTAAAAAGAATGACTTCTTGGCAGAGAAGGAGGTGACCGGAAAGGAGTTTAGAGAGGGATGCCAGGAACCCAGAGCTGTTGGGGCTGGGTGAGATCAGCGGAGAGCCCTGGTAGGTGGGGGTGCAGAGTGGGCAGGATCCGGCCACAGATGAGGGAAGGGAAGGCAGCTTCAGAGCACGGGTGGCAGAACTGGAGGTGTTCTGTCAGCGCCAGGTGTGGGCCAGGGTAGCAGGGTGACTGCAGGAGGCCTCAGGGTACAGAGGAGACTGAGCCATAGAGCAGGTGAGCGGGAGATCAGCCCAGAGAGGGGCCAGGGTCGCTGGGTTTCCTGGTTTCTGCTCCTGATAGGAAAACTTATTGTAGGAAAACTTATTGTAGAAATAAATGTGTATAAGAGATGAAAAGGAGGTGGAAGAGGGAGAGAAGCTGGCAGGCTGTCTTCTAAAGTTCAGCATTTTAAGAGGCAAGACGATTAAAACCTGAGGCCAGTCTGGGCTAAACAGGGAGTTAGTTCTACGTGCTCTTCGACAGAGAAACTGTAACACCAGCCTCCGAGAACGCCACGTGAGTGGACAAACCTGCTTCCAGAGGCGATTTCACCGCCCATCTGAGCGCCCTTCTAAAACTACCAGGGAGTGATCGACGCTCTCCCCCCACTGCGTGCCAGGGGGCGGGTTCCTTCCTTCACCCCACTGCCGTCTCACCAGGGTCACATCTGGCACGTGATCTTACCTTTCCTTTGTACCAACATGCAACATGCCAGGCTTTGCTCGCCGTTCAGACCCTGGAAACTCTACTCTTTCTAGCAGGCGCTCCAAACACCCCACCCTCTTCCTTTAGTCAAAGATTTTTTTTCCTCGTGGGTAATATTAATAGTAAACACAAGTACTTATAAATCAGTCAGCTCAAATAAATAGAAATATATCAGTTATACATAAAATAAACCAAAAAAAGATTCTTAAAAAAGTATAATTAAAAAATAAAACCCAGCAATTCACTCAATGAGCACACAGAAAAAGAGCTCCCAGCTCCCATGCCCGTGGTGGGCGGGGTCCTGTCAGCCTCAGTGGTCCCCTGTCACTGACACCTGTTGTAAAAGTTGGTATTTGATTGGCACATTTGCAAAAAAAAAAAAAAACCCTAAAATCTGACTGTATGACGCACGCCTATACTCAAAACACTTGGTCATTTGCCTACCTTTTCTTCTCTAGCTACCGGAAGGCCGGTGGACGGCTAACAAGAAGGACAAGCAGCTGACTGAGGAGACACACAGGACAAACACTTTGCAAATGTCATACACACGCTGCCCCCTTTCAAACCAGTAAAGGAAAATGCAAACGAAGCCAGCAGGGCAGTGTAGACCATCAAGGAGATTCCGGGGTTCAGCAGGGCAGGTGATGGCACCTACCACCAGGTCTGGTGAGTGGAATTGTCCTCTGACCTTCACCCGCATACCATGGCATGCACACACAGGCCATCCATTTAGTCTAAGACCCTCACTCGCTACTTAGAGAGTTCTACTCAAGAATCACCTACCCACAAGCTGCCAGTGACTCCTGAGGTAGTACTGTCTTCACCTCTGACTACATCTTCCTGCTTGCAGCTGTAACACTTCTGTAGTGTGCCCCTTAGGTCACTGTAGCCTCAGGGACCTGCAGAAGTTGATCACGGGCCTCAAACACTTGCTTTCTAATACCTGAGTACCTGAAGCAATGTCTGACCTAAGGGAGCTTCCCAGCTTTGCGATTTTTCTTTTTTCTTTGTAAAGAATGAGTTAATAGCTATGTGTATGCCTGCAGCCCAGAAGAGGGCACCAGACCCCATTACAGATGGTTGTGAGCCACCATGTGGTTGCTGGGAATTGAACTCAGGACCTTTGGAAGAGGAGGCAAGGCTCTTAACCTCTGAGCCATCTCTCCAGCCCCAAGGTATGATTTTATAGCCAAAACAAGGATAAAGACCATGTAAAATACATGCTGTGGTAAATTAAAATGTATCACCAAGAAGAAAAGAGAAGGTGATCCTGTCTCGCCAGGATCCCCAGCAAAGTGAGGGATGCTAAGTTACAGCAATACAGATTTTACTGATTTTCAGTTTGTAAAATCAACCTAGAAAGTTGAGATAAAAGCATGGTTAGAAGTCAAGAAAATGTCGCTAATCTTCCCAGCAGGAAAGCACTAAAGACAGAATGAGAGGTGGACAAGGAGAGAGGTGGGGGATTAAGAATGGCCTTAACCACCAGAGAAGCTGGGAAAACGAAAAACAAAAAAACCAGCCAGCACTGGTATGGACAGACAAAGGTGGGTGGGCATGGTGGCGGGCATCTATGACTCTGGAGCCTGACACCAGAGAATCTCAAATTTGAGGCTAGCCTGGGCCACATAGGTTGCAAGCATGTCCCAAATACATACATACACGCATGCACACGCGAGCGCACGCACGCACGCGCACACACACACACGTGTACCATACAAGGAATGAGAATAATACATATAAAATAATGCTGATGAGTGGCTGGGGTCTGACTCAGGAGGGGGAAAGAGAGGGATAGGAGCAAAAAACCCCATCTGCCACCACAGCAAGTCATGAGGGTCACCCCAAACTCATGACTCAAGACTCATCATGAGTGAGCAGGTTCCCTGGCAGAAGGGCATCCGGTTCTTGCCACATGGAACAAAAGTGAAAGTGAGAACGGTAGAAAGTGGGCCGGCACTGTAAGCAGCAGCCACGCCAGAGGTTGGGGCGGATAACTGCCGCTTTCCACCGCTTTCTGAATGCATGTGTCTGTTACTTTAGGAAAATGGGGAGAGAAGAAAATAAACACAGGAATAAGAATGCAAACGGATGGGATGTGGGTAGAGCAGAGGATCCAGAAAAAGTCCGTTGTCTTTAAAGGTTAAGTGTTGAAAGAAATGACCTGGACAACGAATTGAACACACAAGCAGCTTTGCTGGGCAAGTTAATGACTGAGTAATAAAACTCGTATAAAGCCAGGTGTGGTGGCACGTGCCTGCAATCCCAACGCTCAAAAGGAGTCTGCACGAATGAGATGTCTAGGGTATACCAGGATAAACACTGAGAATTTGTCTCCCTCTCATACACATACACACATACACACACACACTCCAAGCATGAGAGCTCATGTCTCTAACTTCTGGACCAGCCTGGGCTACAGGGCAAAACCTTATCTCAAAGCAGGAGAAAATACTTAAGGTGCTCAGTAAGATGGTTCGTCAAGGAGAGGTGCTTGCCGCCAACACTGGCTAGCTAAGTTCCATCGCCAGGACCCACATGATAGGAAAATAGAAGGGAGTCCCTGCAGGCTTTCTTCTGACATCACACACACGTGCCACAGATGCCATGGCATGTATCCCATTCCCTTCTCCACAGGCACATAAAAACAAACATCAATAAATGTTTAAAACTTAAGAGCAAAAATAAATGCATATACACATATATAAATACATATCCATATATAGTAAAAAAACGATTCATTTATCAATGAGATAGAGACATATTTTGAGAGCATAGAAACAATGAATTAAATAAAATATATAAATGTACTAGACAAAAAAATATTCCTTTGAATAAAAACAGCAAAAGCAAAAATTAAAAGGCCATTGAAGAACAGAAAAATTCACAGTGCACAGGGGTTTATTTAAAAAATCTACAGGAGCATATTAAATATCAGCCTGAAGTACCAACAGTGTAATTATGATATTATAATTATAATCATCTAAATGGGTAAAGAGCAGGATAACCAGAGACTGGCAAAGAGCTAACGAGCATGTGAGCTGCACACCGGCTCCGCAGCAGGCAGAGAAGGTAAGTTAAAGCATTAACGAGACGACAGGTACTCACAATAAAGATAAAATAGCGTCAAGAAATCACATTATCCAGTTGCTGGTGCTGCCTCTGGGGGAAAGCGAGGCCGGATCTTAACCTGGTGTCCTAAGCCCAAAAATGAATCAATAAACAGATGGCCATAAAGACACTGGGAGGAAATTCAGACGACTCCTTCTATAAACTTGGTTTAGAAAGGGTGGCTTGGCCTGGCAGTAATGGTCCATGCCTTTAATCCCAGCACTTGGGAGGCAGAGGCAGGTGGATCTCAGTGAGTTCAAGGTCAGCCTGGTCTACAAAGCGAGTTCCAGGACAACCAGGACTGTTACATAGAGAAACCCTGTTTCGAAAATCCAAAAAAAAGAAAAAAAGGAAGAAAGGAAGGGTGGCTTGAAGCTCAGTGTCAAACCCCAAACCCTAAAGAAATGAAATTCTCCTCAGCAAAACTGTGCAGAACAAACCAGAGACTGGTTTCAGATGCAATACAGGGCATCAGACCCTCTCCGTATATAAAGACGACTCAATATTTTAGTCCACAGCTGAGGGTGCGGTGCACGCCTTTGAGAGGCAGATGCAGAGGGACCAACTTAGTCTACACAGTGAGTACCAGGCCAGCTAAGTTAGCTACTGGTAAAAAGCTAGCTCAAGGACACAAGAATCTAGTGGAGACATCCGCCTTCCAGCCAGGCAGGTCTGCAGGCCCAGTCCCCCGAAAGGTGAAATCCCTGAGCCCAGCTTCAGGCGCCCTCTGGATGCTGTTTACTCACAGGGCTACATCAGAGAAACCAAGCAGGAAGCCAGCGAAGGATCAGAGGAAAACAACCCAATGTGGAAGACAACATAAGGATGTGGCCTGCCAGTGACAGCAGACATGCAAAGCATGCCATTACTGTAGGAAACCCAAAGCTAGACCGAATGATAAGGCAAGCCAGGAGAATGGACTTACAATGGCCACAAGCCAGCCTGCAACAGTCTGCCCTGTTCTGTCTGCCTGTGGCAACTCTCTGGAAGGAGGTCAGCCACCCAGTGCTACAATAAAATAGAATACAAGGGGAAATGACCAAACATACCAGGAGACAAGACCAAGAGAAAACATCTCCAAGACACCCCGTATACTGAAGCTATTAGACTTTAAAATAACTTGTTACATAAAAAAAAAAAAAAAAACTGATCAATGGAAGAAAGCATTTTCCTAGCAAAGACTGAAACCAAAAAGGGCGGCGGGGACAAAATAAGGGTTAGAAAGATACCTTAGTGGTTGAGTACTTGTCAGCATGCACAAGGTTCTAGAAGGTTCAGTGCCCAGAGCTGGAAAACGGAGAAATAAAGGAGAGGGAGAAGAGAGAGAAGGAAGATATTATAAATGAAATATGGAAGTAATTGTAAGAATTTAAAAGCACGTGAGAGGGATGGGGAGAGATTGGTCAGTGGGTCCTGAGATAGTTAGTTCAGGGCCTGTTGCCTAGTGGGGCAACCACAGCTACAGTAGGGCATCTCAAAAATCCAGAAGGAAACGTCTGAAAAGTATCTGTCATAAGGGTGTGACATCTATTTAAAGAGACCTCACCCAGACTTGAACATCACACACTACATGAAGGCACCAAAACATTGCTTTTATTATGTATAATTTCGGTGGTCCACGTATCAGTTTAAAGCAACTTTTAAAAGAGGATTTAAAAACCAACAGAAGATTAGGCCAAGGAGAAAAGTCGTGAAAAGAGTGACTGGCTAACCAAGAATGGGCAAACAAGAAAAGGTATCAGGAAAAAGAGCTAAGAGACACACGGAGTGCAATGCAGTTCATTAAGAGAAACATCCGACGAGGAAGGGCAGGGGAGGAATACTCCAGCTGGGACGAGTAAAAAGTTTAACTTTATTACTCACAGAACCTGGAAGAAGGTGGGATCCCCTTGCGGCCTCGGCGAGGAGCGAGGAACCGCCCAGGAAAAGCATATTTAACAGTCTGAGCGACCTGGGATCCAGGGTGTTGCTAGGTGGTTTGACTGAAGTAGACTGGATCATTTGGGGAAAGCACAAGGCAAACCCAGAAAAGTCTGGTGTATCCTGGACTCACCAGGTTTAAAGTAGGAATGGTGTGCACAGGGTGGCCCAAGGAGCAGGACTTTCTCTTTCTACAACGTGAAAGCAGGAGCTGACAGGCGCAGCACTGAAGTACGCTGGTCAAGGGTAAGAAAGCAGGAACAAGAGAGAAGATAATGAGACAGTATTGGTCTGAATAAGAATCATGATAAGCATGGCAGTCCCTTTCTGGGGGAGGCAGTTTGTCTTGGTCAGTGCATGCTAGGTGACAATGGAGTAACAAGCAAGTCCCAGACCCAATGGCATAAATGACGGGCATCTTCTTGTCACACTGCATGCCCCCTGCAGGTTGGCTCTACCTCTTTTCCACACTGCTTTCTCAAAGGCTCAGAGTGGTGGAATAGACTTCACCTGGAACTGTAGACCTCCTCGAAGAGGAAGGAGATGACCCAGAAGGTACTGCCACCAGACCCGGGTAAGGCCTCAGCAGCAGGGGAGATGGGAGGGGTGGAGAGTTCGCATATTCTGTGCTTTTGAGGGGAGGGGAAAGACTACTACAGGGGAAAGGCAGGGACAATCATGGACGAAACTCAGGTAGGGGGTCATGACTGGGACCCCACAAGGTCCCACAAGAGTCACGACCTAAAGAATCTGTACCACAGCCGGGCGGTGGTGGTGCACGCCTTTAATCCCAGCACTCAGGAGGCAGAGGCAGGCGGATCTCTGGGAGTTCGAGGCCAGCTGGTCTACAAGAGCTAGTTCCAGGACAGGCACCAAAGCTACAGAGAAACCCTGTCTCGAAAAACCAAAAAAAAAAAAAAAAAAAAATCTGTACCACACTAAAAACCCTCACAAAGCATTAACATCAGAAGCCTTTTCTTGCAATGAAAACTTCACATGCCCCCAATGTCTCTCAGCAAAATAGTGTCTCCCGGTACATGTAGATGTATGGGAAAAACACCCGTGTACACTGCAAAGTCAAACACCAGGAAACATGAGTCATGCCCCGGGGATGTAAATGTATGAGGCCCCTATTTACCCGAAGATCGACATTTGAATCTGGCTCTGACTGCAGGAGACATCAGCTTTCCAAATTATGCATCCCAGTGCCTCACAGGAAGACTTACTCAGCACTAAAAGACGGATGAGAACAGTACTTTGATCTAAATGTCATCTTATGGGGCGTTTGGAAAATTGAGGGAAGAAAGTAACACACACACAGGCACCGTGACGGACGTCCAGGTACACTCTTCTGACATTGCTACCACGCACCTCCACCCCCACCCCCCCCCCACCCCCGTGACTGCGCTCTGTGCGCTGGCATCCAGTTCGCGAGCTTCAGGCAAGGGGGCTGGAGTTAAAATACAGACACAGACACACACACATACACACAAAGCGAGACCGCGATACTGGTCATCCTTGAATTCCCCAAGAATACCCCCTTATTGTGTTCAGGGGCAGATTATATAGAGATAGCCACGCCCCAGCCAAACCCACCAGAAACCACTCTCCTGCCATCAGGAACTCCTGAAGGTCTCGTGCTCAGGGCAGCTGTAGGCACTCAGATCAGGGGAAAACAAAAGTTGTTTACAAGATATCCAGAATCTGGGGTCTCACTGCTCCCAACATCTCCCCCCTAAATTTTGTATAAAGCAGAAGACCCTCCTGTCCACACAGCCTTTTGGTCTCTACTGCACCTACATTCACTTTGGCCAGCACTCTATTGAACCTGTACTCAGGAGAGAGTGACAGCATCTCCTCAGGAGAATGCTGGCTTTTAGGGAACACAAGAGCAACTTAAGGTTCTGCTGCCAGCTGCTCCTGGTTCTTCATCTGGTCCGCAGCTTGCTTGGCTACGGCAGATTTGGCCTCCTCGGCAGCCCGGGCGCTCCTCGTCTAGCTGCTCTGCTTCTTCTTGTGCTCTTGGGCGCCCCTGCTCCAGCTTGTCTCAGCTCCAGCACTTGTTGTTGCGTTTGCTGATACTCCTGGCACTGCTGTGGCATCCGCCAGGCTAGGCACCGACTGGGCTGAGGCAATGTGCCTTCCACCACAGCCACCTAGCAAAGCTCTGCTCCAGCTGCCTTCTAGCCCCAGCTGCATTCGTTCTAGGTCCAAACTGGTGCATGAAGTGGAGCAGAACTCAGGAAAGCAGGCTTGCTGCTCTACAACCACTGAAGGGGCCCCACTTACACCATGTTTTAGGGAATTTGGGCGTTGTCAATCTGGCTACTTCCTGCTGAGCGGGGACGCTGCCTTCTTAGGGGTACTTACTGCACTTTACTGCCATTTTCCAGCCCCTCTCGGACGCGGTTTGCGGAACGGGGGAGAGGAGGAGGCTCCACCTCCCCACCGAGCTGGAAGGTGGAGGCGAGGCGGGGCAGAGCGGCGGGCCCCCAACACCGCCGGGGTGGGGTGGATCCCGTCAGGCCGCTTGTCCCAGGCTGGGACAGAGGTCCAGGCCAACGGGCCTTGTCGCGGTCGTGCTGTCTTACCTCGTTGGTCCTCGAGGCAGGTCCAAGGGTTTGCCGCTTGGCCTTGGAGCCGCAGACGCTCACACTCCACTGCAACTTTTCAGGAGGTCTCGGGGATTCAAACCACATAAATATCAAATAAATCCTTAGGCTCTCATCGTATGTGGAGACAAAAACAGAACCTCCTTTCCAAAACATCAAATTCTTAAGCCCATATTTTAAAGTCAAGATACCTTTCTTAGCAGTTCCTAGAATCAAATGTCTTTCTCCAGTCCAGAACACACACACAAAAAAAAAAACCACAATCAACATATCATATCTGTACACTTTCATCTCTTTGAGCTATATACATTCTATCTTTTCCCAATACATACGTCCCCTCCGGCCGGGGACAACCCTGTTTGTTTACCCCTCTTTCTAGGCTGGACTTCTACGTGCTGCCAAAAGGAGAGCGAAGGACGCTAGGATTACCACATACCCCAATCCACCCTCACCTTCTGAGGGCGACCTCTCAGCATTCTCTAGTTCCCGATATCTCAGCTGGGACCTCCAGCTGCCGCGCACCGCGCCCCCGTGTCTGCACTTTTGACGCTGGTACCCAGTTCCTGAGTTTTGGGCAAGGGGGCTGGAGGTTAAAATACATAGACACACACAGAGAGACAGCGACACGGGTCACCCTTGAATTCCCCAAGAATGCTCCTTTATTGTGTTCAGGAGCAGATTATATAGAGATAGCCACGCCCCAGCCAAACCCACCAGAAACCACTCTCCTGCCATCAGGAACTCCTGAAGGTCTCGTGTTCAGAGCAGCTGTAGGCACTCAGATCAGGGGAAAACAAGTTGTTTACAAGAAATTCAGGATCCGGGGTCTCTCTGCTCCCAATACATTGCATCAAATCCAGTGGTTTCTAAGCAGGTAGCAGTCACTGGCTGTGACACCGATGCTAGCTACCCTCCTCCTTTCTTCCCCACGTCCAGCTAGGTTTTTCCATATCATCACCTGGTGGCAGAAACAGAAGCAACTGGCGATGAACACAGATAACAGAGGAATCTCAGGAGCCACTTGAATAGAAAGCCACATTCTCATAGAGCTTGAGGTCGTCATGGGGACTGGCTAGGAGGAAGACTAATACCCTGGGGATGGAGGAGGGGTCAGGCTACATGGTGAGGTTATGACTACAGCTGTCTTCTGCCTCACACGCCCCTGTGGTCAGCTATCACAGGTGACTATCACCTGTCACATGCCACAGACCAGGGTCTCTCTGCGGGTACCAAGGAAGCAGTCACCATGGAGGGCTTTCTTGTCTCTGGCTTCCTCCTGCTTCTCCACCCAGAGCAAACGAAGCCTCCTCATCCACACACACAGCCACACCCCGAACCCTTGTATGTCCCACAGCGGTGGTCACGTGGTGGAAGCTGCTACCACCGTGAATCCCTAGTCCCTCCTTCCTTTGTTCCCGCCAGTATCCTCCTCTCCGCTCCACACCAGCGCCTCTAGCTTCCTCATCATTCTAGAAAAGTCCAAGCTCTCCCATCAATTCCTCCAAAGATGGTCATTCCCTAGAAACAACATGGTGAGGTTTTTCTCTAACTTCCGTCTTTCATCAAGGGTTTCTTCTTCAGCAAAGAGGGGAAGTTTCATCATGAACCAAAACCTGCAAGACCCCACGTCCACCGCCTGCTAATCTTTTGTTCTGAGAACTCACCACCCTCCCCCGGGAAGCAGTTCTCATGTTTTACTTGAGTGTCTCAGAAATCCCTCATCTCCAAACAGCACACAGATTGTGTGAAAGCAGCCAGGGTCCTCTGCTCAGCATCCTCCCCACCAGAACCGCCCAACGTGGGTGCACACGCTCAAGAGTATTAGAAAATAAACACGGTAAACTCAAAAGGCAACTATGTGAAAACTCTAGCATGTTTATGCAAGTCCTTTTTGGCTTCAAGTAGTACTAGTTATTAAAAATCCATTTGAAAAAGTAAAAATAATAATAATAATAATGTATGCCAGGGATGTAGTACATGCCTGCAGTCCCAGCACTTGGGAAGATGAGGAAGGAAGATGGCAAATTCAAGGGTAGTTTGGGTTACACAGAGAGACTGCCGTGTGTGCGTGCGCGCGCATGCTCGCGCGCACACACACACACAGCAGGGTCACAGCTCTCTTGGGAAAATGCAGATCACACAATCACAGAAGGAAGGAAGCAGCCACCTCCAGCTTCTAGCCAGCTCCCTTGTGAGCTGCAGCCTCCCTGAGCACAGGCTGGCTGCCTCCGCTTGTCCTCTGTGCCCCTCACTGCAAGCGCTGGATAACTATGGAAGGGTGAGAAGGAAATCTGGAGTCCTTTACAGAATTAAGAGTAGAGTTTTTAAGTCTTCTGGGACTAATCCCCTCAATTCGGGAGTTTCACACGTTCTTTTACTCTGTTACAATCCCAAGAGGAAAATATAGTCTAGCGTCAATATTCAAACAATAAAATTCCAAATAGTACACGCCTTTAATCCCAGCATTCAGGAGGCAGAGGCAGGTGGATATGATCTGTGAGTTCAAAACTAGCCTGGTCTACAAGAGCTAGTTCCAGGACAGGCTCCAAAGCTACAGAGAAACCCTATCTCAGAGGGGGAGGGGAGCACCTATGTTCCAGGTGCAGCGACTCCAGAGCTCAGAAGGCAGAGGCAGGCAAATCTCTATGAGTTTAAGGGCAGCCTGCTCTACATAGAGTTCTGGGCCATCCAGGGCTACATAGTGAGACCCTGTTTAAAAACAAAAGAAAAAAAAAGGCAGCAGAGTTTACATGTCTGGGACCCCTGATCAGGAGAGTTTGTGACAGAAATGTCCTGAAGAAGCCAATAGGCAGTTTTCTACAAAGGCATCTACATTCTGCAACTTTTAGAAGTGTCCTCTCAAGGTCATCCCGGGCTACCCCGACCACTTCTCAAGAAACAAAGCACACCAAGGAAAATGTCACAAAAAGAACATGGAAATGAAAACCAGTGGACCAAACTGTTGCTATTGCTAAGGAAGCAAGCAATTATACCTGAGACAGAGTTCACCTCCAAGAGCTTCAGTCCAGCTGCTCTAGCTGGGGATTTTCACCCCAGGGTAGCTGTGTCCCTAGGGAACACTCAACAGTGTCTAGACAGTGTTATTTGTCACCATTGGGGAGAGAGTTTATCCTATCATCTAATGTGGGACTGTCAGGACACTGCTAAACATCCTACCATGCAGAGGATGGTCTTCCTGCAGAAGCCGTGAGATCAAACATGCCAGGAGTGCCAAGCTTGGGAAATCTTGTTCTCTTGCTAAACACTGACAGTCCATGACTTACAATGATGGTGACTTAGAGCGTGATGTCATGGTGATATCAGAGTAATACGCATGCAGAAGAACCTACTCTTGAGTTAAAGTTGGGTCCTTTCCCAGGCTGGTAATATCTTCCTTTTCAAATGCTGGGAGGCAGCAGCACCCTACAGTCCCTGACGGAGAGGGAGACAGCTAACGGTGCAAAACATGATGCTAATCTAGGGTGCTTGGCAGGCAAGGTGTGCTAAACACGTTTGCTTGGGGGGAAGAACAGACCACCCAGCTTCTGTGACAGGAAGGGAAGCTAGGGGACACTGAATGAAGCTGAGTGAACTAGGATGTGGCCTTGAAGGAAGAGACTCCAAAGACAGTCTTGTTGTCAAAGGTTGGGCATGTGGAGGAGAATCCAGATGTGGAGGCAGGTCATATCAAAGGTCAGGGAGGGACCACGAATTTAAGTGATGGCCCACTGAACACTGGGAGCCCAGAGAGTGGAATTACTTTGAGGGACCTGAGAAAAGGCGGGTGATCTTTAGGGTTGCAGCCAGAGGCAGGGACGTAATCAAAACCCAATGCGAATGTACTCTTCAGGACAAGGTGAAATAGCAAGCCCCACCAGGCACCGCGTTGCTTCTCTGTACTCCCAGGTGTGTGAAGTTGAAACAGAAAGACCAGAGTTTGGGGTCAACCCGGACTACACGGTGAGGACCCACCTCTAAAAAAGAAGGGGGAAAGGGAAAGGAGAGGGGAAGGAGAAGGGAAGGAGAAGTGGGGAAAAGAGAAGAAGAAGAAGAAGGGAAAAAGAAAAAGAAGGAGGAAGAGGAAGGAGGCAGCAAGGTAGATCCCAGTCTGAAATTATCCAGAATTTCTAGCAGTTACAGCAGGGGTCCTGGGAAGCCCATGCCAGCCGCACAGGCCACACCCCTAAGCCTGGAGGCAGCACAACATGGAAAGTGGGAGAAAACAGACAGGAGGAATCCTGCTGATCCAACTGTCAGAGACCCTCAGGACAGCAGCCGGAGCTGAGCCGGCAGCTTGGAGGCTTGGCCAGCAGCAAATCACACTGCTAAGCTAAGGAAGAACCAGCCAGGGCTCTCCGGAGACACAGAACCAATAGGAGGTTCAGGCGTGGATTGATTTATTTTAAGGAGCTGGCTCACATGATTGTGAGGTTGGCCAAGTCCAAAACCCACAGGGCAGCCCTGGAGGCTGAAGATAGGCAGGAGTTCATGCAGCGGGGCTGTTGGGTTTCGGATTCTCTGTCTGTGCTGTTATGGGTGTTGCGTGCGCATATTCCTGTAGGCATGTGTGGGTGTATGTGGGAGGGCACATATGCACGTGTGTGCATGCAGGTGGAGGTCAGAGGTTGATAGAAAGTGTCATGGTCCAATTAAACATTGAGCTCACTGATTTGCTTAGGCAGGCTGGTCAGTTGAGTCCAGGGAGCTGCCAGGGTTACAGACTCGCACCTTCCACAGCCAGCTTCTGCACAGATACTGGGATCTTAACTCACTCTCTGTGCTTGTGTGGCGAGCATTCTCTCACCGAGTCATCCCCTAAGCCCTGCTTTTGTTTCTGTACATTAGAGGCAGGGTCTTACTCTAACTCACGCTGACCTAGAACTCAGTATGAACTTGCCCAAATCCCCCTGCCTCAGCCTCCCAAATGCTAGGATTGCAGGCTAGAGCCATCATACCTTGCAGCACTGACAGCTAGAGGCTTCTTCTTCAGAAAACCTCTAACGTTTTAAAGAGCCCACTGATCAGATGAGTCACCCTCACATTACGAAGGGTGACTATTGATACTGATATTGATACTGATATTGACCACAGCTCCAAGTCCCTAGGAAGCAATATCTAGACTGGTGTCTGATTAGCTGCGTCACTACTACAGCTAGCCAAGCTGATTCAGAAAATGAGACTGCACAGGAAGAAGAGACTAGACTCGGAAAAGGGCCTCGGAGGGAAGGAAAGAACTGAAGGCTTGTAGACCAAGTGGCCCAGAAACAGGCAAGTGGGAAGCCAAGCAAGATACAGGACTGCAAGCAGGAAACAGCAGAGAATCGAATTTTTGACCGAGACTTCTTGTTTGGGTGGTTGTTTGATTTTGCTTTTGTATTTTGGTTTTGTTTTAAGTAAAAGTGACTTTCAGAGCTGGATAGAGGGGAACACACTTGTGATCCTGGCACTCGTGAGGATGAGGCAAGAGGATCATTTTGAATTTAGGGCCATCTGTACTACCCAATCAGTTCAAGGCCAACCTCAAAAATAAAAAATAAATAAAAATGGAAAAAGAAAAATGGCTTGGAAAGTCGTGCACATACCATTCTATTGATGCGTTCTCAAACTGCACGTCTCTTCTACAGCAGAGATACTCAAACACACAATGCTCTTCTTATCCCTTCAGCATCTGATGTGTTCTCATAGCAGAAGCTTCAACATGGCCATTCTCTTGGAATGCCATGGCTCAGCAGTGACTTTCTGTGTCACTGAGAAATGCAGAGGCTTCCTGGCATTTGCTGGCGTGCACACCACACACAGTCCAACCCACTGCAAACAAAGCCGGCATGATCAAAGTTCCCCTCCATGAACTAAAGCTAAGGAATAAAGAGTGTCTTCAGGGTGGGAGACCCCAATAAAATTGTTCACAGGACTTCAGTCCTTGTGAGTGACAGCCTCTAACAAGCAAAGTAGGCTTTATCTTTTTATGATCTCCCCAAATGCTTCCACACCTCCCTGAAAATAAACTCAAAGGATTCAGATTCGTTTACCCACAAAAGGAAACTAAAAATGATTTTTTCTTTGTTTTGTTTTGTTTTTTTGAGGCAGGGTTTCTCTGTGTAACAGCTCTGGCTATCCTGGAACTCACTTTGTAGATCATGCAGGTCTCAAACTCACAGAGATCACCTGCCTCTACCTCCTGAGTCCACCTGCCTCTACCTCCCGAGTCCTGGGGTTAAGGGCCTGTACCACCAATGCCTGGCTAGAGATGATCATTTTTATTAAAAACAAAGTCACCAGTTTCTCTAGTGTGTCTAATGTCAGAGTGTCCTAGAGAATCTATTTACTTCTCCTGTGACAGGGGCTAGAAGCCTTAACTCCCCTCCCCCACTCTGACCAGGACTCTCTATACCCCTTAAAGACCACTCCCGCCAAGAAGACAGCTCTGTTCTGTGTCCCCCTGCTGCATGATGGCTTTTGTATGACAAAGAGCATGCTGTAGGGCTGGAAGAAGGCCCACTGGGGATAAAGTGTTGGATACATAAGCATTAGGACCTGAGTCTGGATCCCCAGTCCTCATGTAAACAACAGGAATGATGTGTGCACATCTGTAACCTCGGTGCTGGAAGGATGAAGGGCACAGAGGCCGGTGGATCTGGACTCACCAGCTAACCAGAGCTTCAAGTTCAGTGAGAGACCCTGACTCTAAAACTACAGCGGGGCATGATCAGGTGATCACAGAAGGCAGCCCAACATACGTCCAGTCTCCACGTGCACCGACTCAGTGAGTGTATGCTCACATATGAACATGTACGTGCACACACAAACACAAAAACACAGTGTAAACTGAATGCCTGGTCCATCTGGTGCCTGCTGGGGGAAACCTCACCATCACAGCCAACCAATCAGCAAGGCCTGGTGCAGCCCACCATGAAACAGAACATAAAGATGACAAAATGTGCAAGAGTCTCTTCTTCCCCTGCCTCACAGTGCCCACTGAGGGCCTTAGAAACTTCTGGAAAATGCTCCAGCCTGCTCAAGGTGTTTGTACACCAGGGAGAAGAAGGTCACCACAGTTCAGCAAGCTGGGCTCAATTATTAACTAGGTGAGTGAGCCTGGCTTTTCTGCACCTGGGACTCACTTTCCAGAAACCCACCCGTGTTCTCACTACAAGCCACAGCTGGGGGACAGCCAGGTCAGTGCTGGCTATTTTTAGCAGGTGACTATTGTCCCGAGTTGTCAAGCAGCGATGCTGAAGCATTAGGCAGAAATGGCAGAGTGGGCAGGGAGGGTCCTCTGGGGCTGGGACTGGGCCCACACTGAGGGAAAACTAAACTCCACCACAGCTGCTCGTTGACCCTGGATGGGCCAGTAAAGCAGGGACCTTTGCTCTGACTCAAGGAAGATGAAAACCTGTGGCCATCACTGACAGGACAGCTGCAGTCCCTCAACGATCCTCCATCCAAGGTCTGGGTGCCTCTGGCTGCCTCCAGGCCCATTTGCCTCTCCTCTGCTCACCACAGCAACACCTCAATGCCCACTCACTCCGAGTCCAGGTGCACCCGGGTGTGTGTCACAGCTGCCCTTTTTAGCACAAGAGACCTTGGCACGTGGCTGTGCAAGAATTTCACTCTGTATAACCGAGGATGACCCTGAACTCCTGGTCCTCCTGTTCCTACCTCCAAAGGGCTGGTGTTACAACAGGTACCACAGCAACTTACATTTTTTTCCTTCCTTCCTTCCTTCCTTCCTTCCTTCCTTCCTTCCTTCCTTCCTTCCTTCCCTCCCTCCCTCCCTCCCTCCCTCCTTCCTTCCTTCCTTCCTTCCTTCCTGACAATGTCTCTCACACTATAGCCCAGAAGGGCCTTCAGATTCACAGCAGGCAATCTTCCTGCCTCAGCCTCTTAAATGCTAGGATCACAGGTGTAAGCCACCACAACCAGCTCTATTTCCTTAATTACCCCTTTTGGCTTAAATGTTTGCTTTGCTTCCACCTGATTCCAGGCTAAAGTGCAGCCAGCAGTACTGAGAAATGACCTGGATAGTAATTCACTCCCAGAAGCCATAGCTGCCGCCTGAACATCTACCACTGAGCGAAAGCCTCCTATTTAAGGACCTCATGTGTCCCCACAGAAGCATGGGAAGGTGCTGCCATTGCCATGGACCTTTCCGTTTCAGACCTACAGGAAACCAGATCAGAGAGCAGGTACTCGGTTGGAGAAGGCGCTTGTTGCCAAGCCTGACGAGAGAACTGATGCCTCCCTGTGGCTCTCTGACCCCCATGGGCACTGTGGTACACATCTGTCCATGCACGTACAAAGAAAACAAATAAGTATAAAAACTATTTTACAGGGAGAGGGAGGGAATGGGAGGTGGTGGCGGGGAAGAGGCAGAAATCTTTAATAATTAAATTAATTAATTAATAAAAAAATCAGCAAGAAAAAAAAATAAATAAAAATAAATAAAAAAAAATAATAATAAAAAAAAAAACTATTTTACAGGGCTGGAGCATTGGCTCAGCCACTAAAGATGCTCTTTGCTCATGCATAGAACTGGGCTTGGTTTCCAGCACTCACATGGTAGTTTACAACCATCTTAACTCCAGTACCAAGGAACCCAAAGCCCTCTTCTGACCTTCGAGGGCACCAGGCATGCACATGGTGCTCATACATACATGCAGGCAAAACACTCATACACACAAAATAGCAAAATAAATCAATCTTTAAAAATATATTTTAAGCTGAGGTCTTTGATCCATTTGAACTTAAGTTTTGTGCATAATGATAGATATGTCTATTTGCATTCTTTTACTTGTTGATATCCAAAGACCTCAACATAAAATCAACCACTCTGAACCTCATGGAAGAGAAAGTAAGAAGTACACTTGAATGCATTAGCACAGGAGACCACTTTCTAAATACAACCCCAGTAGCACAGACACTGAGAGCAACAACTAATAAATAGGACTTCCTGAAACTGAAAAGCTTCTGTAAAGCAAAGGACACAGTCAACAAGACAAAACGGCAGCTGACAGAAAGGAAAAGATCTTCACTAACCCCACATCAGACAGAGGTCCAAAATATACAAATAACTCAAGAAATTGATCATCAAAAGAACACATAATCCAGTAAAAAAAAAAATGGGGTGCAGACCTAAACAGAGTACTCTCAACAGTTGAATCTAAAATGGCTGAAAGATACTTAAGGAATTATGTTCAATATCCTTAGCTATCTGAGAAATGCAAATCAAAACAACTCTGAGATTCCATTTTATACCTATAAGAATGGCCAAGATCAAAAACAGTGATGACAATTTATGCTGGAGAGGATGTCGGGTAAAAGGAACACTTCTGCATTGCTGGTGGAGTGCAAACTGGTACAGCCCCTTTGGATGTCAGTATGGCAATTTCTCAGAAAATTAGGAAACAATCTACCTCAAGACCCAGCAATACCACTTTTGGGTACATACCCAAAGAAAACTCATTCATACCACAGGACATGTGCTGAACTATGTTCATAGCAGCATTATTTGTCATAGCCAGAACCTGGAAGCAACCTAGATGCCGCTCAATGGAAGAATGGGTAAGAAAAATGTGGTACATTTACACAATGGAGTACAACTCAGCGGTAAAAAATAATGAAATCTTGAAATTTGCAGGCAAATGGATGGATCTAGAAAAAAAAAAAAAACACTGAATGAGGTAACCCACACCCAGAAAGACAAATATAATGTGTACTCACTCATAAGTGGCTTTTAGACATAAAGCAAAGAAAAACCAGCCTACAATCCACAACCCTAGAGAACCTAGACATCAAAGAGGACTCTAAGAGAGACTACACGGATCTAAATAGGAAGGAGAAAAAGACACGATGTCCTGAGTAAATCAGGAGCGTGCGGGTCACAGAAGAGGGTAGAAAGGGAGAGGGGAGGAAGGGAGGGGAGTGGAGAGAAATGTATAGTGCAATAAAAATATTATAAAATCATAAAAAACAAAATCTCTTTCATATATATAATTTTAAAGACAGATTAAAAAAAAGAGCAGATGACTATTTTTGAGCACTCCTGCCTGAGCAGTCAGAAGAAAGACCTGGAGCCGGGCGGTGGTGGCGCACGCCTTTAATCCCAGCACTCGGGAGGCAGAGGCAGGCAGATCTCTGTGAGTTCGAGGCCAGCCTGGTCTACAAAGGACAGGCTCCAAAAGCTACAGAGAAACCCTGTCTCGAAAAACCAAAAAAAAAAAAAAAGAAAGAAAGAAAGACCTGGGAAGGCGGTGCGGGAAGGGGGTGTGGGAAGGCAGTGTGGGAAGGGGGTGTAGGAAGGGGGTGCGGGAAAGCACTCAACTGTGGCTTCACTCCTGCTCTGAACCCGCATAGCACCCAGCAGACAACAGTCACAGCAGTTGGCAGAGACGATAAGAGGGCTAGCATCTGGTAGTAGAGGGCACCCGGAGCTGCAACATCCGTATTCAGCGGTCTGGGTTGGGGTGACCCTCTGTAGCCAAGAAGCCGCTTCCTGGGTCAGCAGCCCAGGGAGACTTGAGACACTGAGCATAGGAAAGCTCTGCTACCCACACTCTGGGCCGGGTTCATTTCAGCCACGTCACCAAAGGTAAACTTAAGCAGAAAGCGAAGGTGGTATCAAGGGGGAACCCCCACTAACGTCTTGAAATAGTTAACGGGCGCACAGGAAGTTGCGCTCTTCAACGTTTGTCCTTGATGCCAGTACCCCTGTGTATGACACAACAGCACTACCAGGAACTTGACATTGCTGCAAACCACGGATGGAGTCAAGCTGTACCTGTACTGCAAGTACATATGTGTGAGCATGTGTGTTTATGGGTATATGTATACATGCATGGTGGGCAAGAGTGTGTGCATATACACTATGTCAAAGTGTGTCCACGCATATGTGTACTGGAGTATGTAAATGCGTGTGTATACCCACGTGGGTGTAAGGATGCAAGCATGCACTGTGTGAGAGGGTGCGTGCATACATGTGTATGAGTGTCTGTGTGCCTCTGTGTGAGGGTATGTACACAAATGTGTGTGAAGGCATGTGCATGCCTGTGTTTAATTCCGTGCACTTTAACCCACATGTGTTAGTGCAGAACTGGCCCATCCCCGGGGCTCCTCCAGTTGTCTTTCTGCAGCAGCTCCGCCTTCTCCAACTTAGTCGCCCTCTGTCTCTACAGCCACACTATTCAAGAGCATCACAGTCTTTAATGAGCTCTTCTCATCAGTATGGCTTCCTTGTTCTCCTCCCCCACTTCCAGAACTGGATACTGGGCCCAGGGCCCCACATGCTACATGAACTATTACCACTGAGATGCGCCCCTCTTTTGACTGCTTGAGATAGAGTCTCACTAAGTTGCCCAGGCTGGCCTTGAATGTTTGCTCCTCCTGTCTCAACTTTCTCAGAAACTGAGATTACAGGCTTGCACTAGGAGTCCCAACTTCTCTATTTTAACCAGCTTCGTGGACGAACAGTCTCCTAGCATATGAGGCCTGAGGCTCCAACCTCAGCATCACTAACTAAATAAACAAACAACAAATACATATTGTTGGAGGAACGGGTACTATGAACGCAATACCCTTAACTGACACTTCCCACAAGCACAAGGAGATGGATACTCCCACCTCATCACCCACACACCCGTCTGTGCCTCTCTCAGCTGAGACCGCCCAGGACAGGTGCTGGGAACCAAACTCGAGGCTTCTGGAAGGGCAGGAAGAACTCTAAACCTCTATGCCATCTCTCTTCCCAAATCCTTAATATCTTACCTCATCTACAACGCAAGATCCTGAGTGTGACAAAAGGTTCTAGGATCACATTCACACTGTCTTTCCCTTGTTCCTCACAACTCTGTGGCTCCCACCCGTCACCCTCCCTGCCCAGTCCTTTCCCTTAGCATTGCTAGGTGTCCACGTAGGTATCCGCACACTTGACAGGCATTGAGTATGGATGGACCCCTCCCTCATAATTAATTCCTCGTAAAAACCAAGAACTGGAGCAGTAAGACTCAAAAGACCCGCCAAAGGAAAAGGGACCTGAGTTCTAGCTCTGGCCCTGGGAGGAGACATGACATTCTGGACTTCCTGGAAGGTCACCAATCTATCAGTATCTAGCACTGCTTCCAGGAATTCTGACTCCTTCAAGACACTAACAGGAGATTTTACACACCATTGTTCCCTCCTGGGAGAGTCAAGCCAAACATGCCTGCCAATCACCTGACAGGAAAATGACCATTGGGAAGGCTGTTTCAGAGACTTTTACAATAGTATAAAATCTGCCTGAAATATAAGCTGGGAAAATGACCTCTCTGGCCACTCTCCATGCTCACCCAGGAAGAGTGTCCTACAGAGTAGTATCTCTGGCCATGGCCCATGCTCAGCCATTGAGAGTATTCTGCTCTGCAAGGGTCTCTTCGGCCACTGGACAACCTCACCCACTGGGAATGATGCAATTACTCCGTAATAAATTCCTACACCATACCCACCATTCTGTGCATTTCATCTGAATTCTTTCCATGGAGATCAGAAAGCTAAGGGAAGGCAAGAGGAAGATCATGATGGCATTGATTACACACGGGTGTGTGTGCATGTATACACATTTATACACGTACACACACACCAGACTGCCTACGTGAATTATTTCCCAACCTTCTTGAATGAAACACATTGCCTTTACTCAATTCAACAACTTGTTTTCTTCTTATTCTTTCTAATAAAAAATAAGATAACATTGTTTTACATAAGGGATTATTTTGGCTTATGTATGCCCTGTGGCTATGATTTAGAATTCCTACCCCCAATAAGCTGTCCACAGCGGTCCACAAGAAATTAAAAGGGAGGGCTAAACGCAATTCTAAGCAAAAAGACTAAGGCCTCAGCATACCCAATCTCAAGCTAAACTACAGAGCCATAACAACAAAAACAACATGGTATTGGCACAGACACAGACATGTAAATAGACTAAAGAGCCCAGATTTACACCCACACAACCACAGTCACCTATTCTTTACAAAGACTAAAGACACTAACAAGAAGAAAACAACTTCAACAAATGATGTCAGAGAAACTGGATGTTCATGTGCAGAAAGAAAGGAGCTGGACCCTTATCTCTCACTGTACAAAAACCAACTCCAAATGAATCAAAAACCTCCATGTAAAACCTGAAGCTGCTGGAAGAGGCAGGAGAGAGTGCACTGTAACACACAAACACGGGTCAAGATGTCTAAATAGGAAACCAGTTGCTCAGGAAATGAGGCCAACAATTGAAAACAGAACCACATGGAACCCAGAGGCTTCTGGACAGCAAAAGTAACAGTCAATCAAGAGAAGCAGCGGTCAACACAGTGGGAGAAAACCTTTGCCAGCTAGACATCCAACAGAGGATGTACCTAACATCCCATGGGCTAACATCCCAGAGCCCGTATATGGAAGTCAAGGACAACTGAGATTCTCTAATGTGGCAGCAAGTGGCTCTATCCTCTGAGCCTTCCTGCCTGCCCCAGAGTCCCCCTGTTAGCAGCTATGAAATGAAAGGGGTCTATACATTATCTCAATATAAAATGGACATTGAGCGTTCCTCAAAGGTTCATGTGTTGAAGGCTTGATCCCAGTTTGTATCACTACTGGGATGTGATAAAACTTTAGGAGGTGGAGCCTACTGGGAGGAAGTTAGACCATTAGGAAAAAGTTTTTGAATGAATAATAGTACCTCAGCCCCCTTTCTCTATTTTTTGACGGCCATGAAGTGAGTAGCCTCCCCTATCTTATGTTCCCACCACGTTGTACTGTGCGGTCACAGGCCTAACCCAACAGGCCCAAGTGACTGTGAACTGAAACCTTTGAAACTGTGAGCCAAGATAAACCATTTCCTGGAGCACGCATGACTCGGCATGCATGTGGGGAGGATCAGACAGCAACGTTTTCCCGTCAATTCTCTCCTCCCACCCTTATGACAGCTCCTGGGATTAAATTTAGGTTGTAGCAAGCGCCTTTCCCTGCTGAGCCATCTTGTCAACCCCCTCACCTGTTCTGAAATAACCACCCATTCATCACTGCCTCCTGGAAGCTGAACTCTGAGTCAAAGGCTGTTTCAGTGGCCTGGAAGTCCCAGGCATCCTGGAGACATGGAGGCTGAATGAGCATCAATAAGCCAATTCAGAGAAGCCAACAGAGAGCAACCCCCACCAGTGCAACCACACTGCTCTAACAGGGTTGCCCTCAAGCCATGACCTCCTGAGTGCCCAAGTACCTGCCATGAACTCAGACACACGTACACGTCAGCAGGTAAACACCCAAAGGCTTGAAACCTGATGGAGACACCCAGGGAAGGGCACATCGTAGTCCTAGACTTAACCTCACCTTCCCTCAGGTAGACTGACAGCAAGAAGAGCCTCTCTCCCCTGCACCCCCAGCTCACAGTTCCCCCACTGAGAGAAAAGTCTGTTGTCTCCACTTGAACTTGACCTGTGACTTACTTCAGCAGAAGCGGAATTAAACCTGGGCCAAAACTGGCCTTCTTGAACCTGCGTGTGCCACAGACAGCCAGCAGGACCAGCCTGCTGGAAGACGAGCGGTCACGAGGAGCAGAGATGAGTCATCAGCAGGGACCATCCTGGTCTTGCCATCTGCAGTTCGCCACCAGCTGGGAGCAAATGGAAAATCTCGCCTCCATAGGCTGCATTTGGTTAGCTTCAGCAGAGCGGTTACTACTGAACCCCCGGGGTTCTCTGGGGGGGAGGGTGAGTTCCATGGTGCTATCTATGACTTGTGTAAATGTTCTGTACAGCCCCTGGGTTAAAAACTTGGTTGTACTCCTAATAAACAGAAGGTGGGGTCAGACATGAGGTTCTTATAGTCCTCAAAGGAGACTACAAGACTGAGGGGCCTCCTGCTGCATGCAGGGAAACTTCCTGGACCACAGCCTTGCAGTCCGGGCCATGCAGCATGCAGAGGCAAAGAGTGAGAGGCCTATATGGGCTTGGGCTGACGCCAGACTAATATATTTTTCTCAAATATATTTGCTGTAGGTACACAGAATTGAGTAACATATAAAACACTACACAACCACAGATAACTGATATCCTCATACCTAACCTATAAGCTCCTTTCTATGGATGCTAGGCCTGGACACACCCCCAAGGTCACCAGAGGCGGAAGAGCTGGCCACCTACCACAGGCCCAGTCTTCCGAGGCTCACTTCATCACTTGAGCCGATTCACCTTTTTGAGTATTAAATGTTTTCATTTATTTTACATACCAACCAAAGTTCCCCCCCCCTTCCTGTTCCCTCTCTCCACTTTCCATCGACCCCCACCCCAATCCTCTCCTTCTCCAGTCAGAAAGGGGCAGGCCTTCCATGGGAGTCAACAAAACTCCTCTCCCTGCAACAAGGCAGAAGGAGGCTTAGAGAATAAGTTCCCAAAAGCTGAGCGGGTTCACTTTTAATGCAATCCTTGGAATGAGTTCCCAATACAACGCTATCCAATGCCCCCTTCTCTCCTTCTTGACTCTCCAGAGAGAAACCCAAACAAGAACACAGTGGGCCAGGGAGGAGGTTCAGTGGGTAAAGCCTTAGCCACACAAGCAAAAGGACCTAAGTTTGAACCCATTGGACCCACATAAAGCCAAGCTCCATACTGCAGGGCTTGTAATCGATCACAACGTTCCTACAACAAGATGAGAGGCAGACAACAGCAAGGGAAGCCTTTCCCTGTGTGCACTGGCCCCTGGCAAGTGCTGGAGGGTCAAGGCCAGAACCCACTCTCCATAGTAACTAGCACAGATCTGAAAGTTCAGCTTCCCTGTGAGTAAGCCAGTTTCTATGCACGCGCAGGGCATTTGAGGCGTAGGAGGATGGAGGGCTGTGCATGAATTCCAACCCTGTGACCCTCACTGTAAAAAGAGGGGATTCCTACATTCATCAAAATCCTTCATTAAAAATATGCAACAAATTTCTCAATTGCATTTCAAGGGGAGAGTGTTGATCACACCCAAGTATCCTGTAAAACAGGAGATGCAAGCCTCTTGCGTGAGGGGAGACACCCCACGCTGAGGGACTTGGCTGTGTTGGTAATAAATGAACAGTGACTTTGGGAAATTTCCTGAGATGTCACCATACAGAGGCACTTTAAGCTTTACAGACATAGTCTGGCCCAGGTGTCTGACATCAGACTGCCCTTCCACCACAACTACAATGATACAAATATGTCTTCCGTCTTGCTGTTAATGAAGGAGAGCCGCCAGGGCTGCAGGAGTAAGCCTGACTTACACGCTACGATGCGAAGAAAACCATTAGGAAAAGGGTTTCTGGAGGGTTTCACCATCATTTTATGAGGAACCAAACAACCTCTGCCCAAAAACAGGAAGAGCATGTGTTCAGTGCTCCTGGAAAAATAAGTGATGAATGTTTAAATGCTACATGGTCGGTCCTGAGATCCTTCCAGAACACTGATTTGGCAGGAAATTCGCATGGCCAGTAACATCCCCTAGTTTCCCATGCGGTCTTCAGCTACCTGTAGCTCAGACTGGGCCTCTGAAGAAGTGAGCTATTCAGCAACTTCAACAGCCTCCAAAAGCCTCCACAGCCATGGTTCCCAACCTTCCTGATGCTGCGACCCTTTCATTCAGTTCCCCATGTTGTGGTGAGCCCAACCATAAAATTATTAGTTGCTATTTCATAACTGTAATTTTACTACTGTTATGAATCATAAATATCTGACATGTGACTCCCATGAAAGATTTATTAAAAGGGGTCTCGACCCACAGGTTGAGAAGCACCGTTTCAGAGGCTCCTGGGAAGCTGGCCCTAAGCAGAGATACTCACCAGCTGTCACCCGCCCCACTGTTATTCCGCCAAAGCTCTTAGACCTGCTTTAAAGTTTACTTTAGGACAAATGATCAACCCATAGACCAGGCTGGGACACTCACTGCTCCTGCCTCAGGCAGGACCTTTGTGCTTTTCCCCTCTCTGCCCAAAGACAGTCCTCCTGGTGCTCAAATGACCATCTAAGGGACAATCTCAGTCCTTTGGTGTCTCAACACATAGCTAAGCCAGCTCTAGGCTTAGATTGGGGGGGGGGGGGGATGGAAAGGCCTTCCAGAGAAAGTACCTTAAGACGGAGACATAGTGAGGAAGTGAGTCACGTGATCACTAGAAGGCATGTGAACTGCTACAGAATGGAGGGGTCCCTGGCGAGCTGACACTCTACTTTCCCCATATTTCTCAGGCAGCTAGGGAGGCTGAGTACTCTTCACCTTGCCTAGGTGGCCCTGTCTAGCCTTGGCTCCCACAGCCCCTCATCTCCGCTCCAGGCCATGACCAAACCACAGTACACCTGCCACCAGCCCTTGACTCCACCTGCCTGACCAAAATGTCTTCTGCCACCCGACTCCCTAAGTCTCTTGCTTTCTCCTTAATAACTAATGGTAAGAATGCAATCTGGGGGATGGAGAGATGGCTTAACAGTTAAGAGCACTGGCCATTCTTCCAGGTTCAATTCCCAGCACTCACAAGGCAGCTCACAACTGTCTGTAGCTCCAGTTCCAGGGGATCCGACACCTTCACACAGACATACATGCAGGCAAAGCACCAATGCACATAAAATAAAAATAATTAAAAAAAAAAAAAGAACGCAGTCTGTTGCTTTCACAGGGTTCACAGAACACGGACCTAGTCCTCTGACAGAGATTAAAAAGCCCAGGGCCCTTTCCTCGGGTCTCCAGGGGCATCTGATGGGTACAAAGAGGTGGAGGCTCAAAGCAGAACCAAGGCCCTTCAAGTCTCGATCTTCATAATCAAGGAAAGAAAAAAAAAAAAAAACCAGAGCAAAATACCTAGCACAAGGGCCACAGGCTGGACTACATTCTCTTCAGAACAAGAAAGAAGCAAATGACAGAGTAATGGAGAGAGAGAAGGTAAAGAGGGCCGAGCCTGCCGGACTTCTCCGGGCTCCGCGGCAGGGCGGCACTTCAGGCTCACAAACTGGGCAGAAGGGACGGTCTCTAAGGTTAAACAGGAACTGCTCGGAGGTTCCTACCTGGCCCCGGGCGTCTGGGCGGGGGAGGGGCTCTACAGGGGTCCTGGAATTTGATCTGCCGTGCTCAAGCCTCCCGGGTGGTTTGACTTCTCAGCTTTTCTGGCGGCTTTCAAACTTTGATTATTGTTTGTTTGTCCGCCCGTCCACCCCCCAGAAAGCACAATAAACCTGAAGAGGCCAGTGGCCACTCACAGGTGAAGGCTTCCAGTGAGGACCACACCAAACATAGAGACCCTAGGTCACAGGCGGTCGTTTAAGACGCGGCTCTGCTTGCTCAGAAAGGAGAGGTTTCTACTGGGAACACCTGACCCGGAAAACTCGCTTAGTTAAACTGAAAGTGGAGCAGAGAAACAGCCCCTGGAGTCTTTCCTCCTACGGCATGCCAGCTGGAACAGCCACCACAGGGCACCAGGGTGGTACAGGTCTCCCTGACATATCACAAGCACGAACCGTTCCTCCAAGTTCAGTGCTGCCGGGTTATCGAAAGCCAGAAAGTGACATACTGGTTTCATACTTGCCAAAGTCTGACCCAGACTGCAGTCAGGGGCAAACCACTGCATACACACAGCCCCAAGATAAGCCAAAGGCACGGGGTCACCACGTCCCTATATTAAAGCGCTTATTTTCCATCAGCTGTGACGCCCAAGCAGAAGCACAGGCGTCCCTAATTTGTGCAAGGCTGAGTCTGCAGAAACCCGGGGCCTCCGGGAACATGGAAATCAGGTGAGCTTGTTTGTCCACCCAGAAGAGACTAATGGGGTCACTTTCCTTGTCAGTGATCCGTGGGAAGAGCTCTCCAACTTTTTCTTTCCTGTTTTGAAACTTTCTTGCTTTTTCTCTGAGCCTTGCCATAATTAATGCAGACTGCCTCGTTCCCTACTTCCCTGACTGTCGACCCCCCAGTGCGAGCCGCTACAGAGCTGCGCAGCACCGGACCAGCTTGTGAGGGCTCGCAGGCTTCGACCTGCAGCGGTGACCGCAGATAAGGCTGGCAGGTCGCCGCGCGGGCCTTTAGGAGAAGCAAGGGAAGGCAGGGCGGTTTGGGTAAGGAAAAGAACTGTAGCTTTCGGATCTTACTCCGGACACCAACGTGTTAGGCAAGGGCAGCGGGCTGGGCCGAGGGGACAAATGAGACTGGAGAGCGAGGGTAGGAAAAGGTGGTCCCCCCGCAGAGGAGTAGAGACCGTCACCTACCTGGGGCCTGGGGAAATGTAGCAGTCATTAAAGCACTGAATAGAAGGGTCTCCGGGAACCTCCCCCAACCTCCAGGGAGAAGTAGGGGATCCCCGGGGCGGAAAAGGGACCGGGACCGGGATACATTTTAGGAAGCTAGGATGGGTCATCTTCCGCAGGTTCCGCCCCTGAGCAGAGAAAATAGTGTCCCATTTTGTGTACCGTACGCCACACAAGAAGGAAAGGGTGCTCTGGGCGGCAGTCAATCCAGAAATGGGGTGCCACGGGGGTCTGGGCGAGGGAGGAGAGAGGACAGGACCCAACCCAAACCCAGGCTTACCCGGCCGTTGCGGTCAGTCTCTCGTACCTCCTCGGAACTCGGCCCGCGCAGCACTAGCGCCCGCAGCAGCCCCACGTCGTTGGTGCAGGCGGCGCGCAGGAGGGTCGCCGCCTCAGGGACACCCTCCGGGACGCACTCGGCACTCCCCGAGCCGCACTCCTCCTCGCCTCCGGGAGGATAGAAGGAATCGTCTGATGCTATGCTACGGGTGTCCGGCAGACTCGAGAAGTCTTCGTACTCTTCGTAGTCCCCTGGGTCGTCCCCTGTCTGCGCTCCCCGGGGTGGCGTCGGCGACTGCGGGGACGACAAGCAGTGTGTCCCGCCGCCCTCCGGCCCGGGCCCAGCCAGCAGCACCATGCTGGAGGCTTAGGCGCGGGCCGGGGGCTGGGGTGCGGGTTAAGGGACCCGGACTCGGGGGCGCGCCCCGAGGTCACCGATTCTTGCCCCTTGCGTTCGCAGAAGAGCCAGGGGCCCCTGCGCGCTCCAGCCTGGAGGAAAGCGGCGCCAGGCGGCTGCGCTCCCGAAGCAAAGTCACTGGCGACTGGAGAAAAGCCCCTGGGGTGGGCGGAGCCGCGGGGGCTTTCCCTGCGCTGCCGCCGGGAGGAGTGGAAGCTGAGCGGCGGGCGGGGCGCCTTCCCAGCTGGTGTCCTGAGCTCAGCGGCGGTCCTCTCCTGACCGCGCCACTGCCACCCCGCCGCTTTTTCCCGGAGCAAAGAAAGACCCGAAGCTGTAACTCGAGAGGCTGAAAGCCAACGTGAGGGACAGAGGTCGCCCTGCCCCTCCCAGGTGTTGAAGGGGTCTCGGGACGCCAAGAGCTGAGTGAGTTTCCTAGAGTCGGAAAGTACCTGTCCCGGGAGAGCCACCCCTTCTCACTCCCCGGAGTGCTCTGTAACCAGCCCCGGAGGAGGAGCAATTTCTCCTGCAGCGGCACGACCTGTCACCTCCCAGGCAGCCTGAGCTTTAGGACCAGTTGCCACCCACGAGACTGCCTGGACAGGCTCGTGGAGCACCGAAAGGCGTCCACTCCGGGGCTGGCGGTGGAGCCGTCCACTTTGGAGGAAACTCCCCCTGGAGGAGAACCTGCCCCAGCCACGATCTTCTCCCAAAAAGGAACTGGAGGCTGATTTGGTACGACTAACCCGAAAGGGAGACGGGGGTCTGTAGACTCTTCAAGTAATACAGAACCATGCTGGTTGGCCTGAAAGAGATTTTGGAGAGATGAAAAGGTGGGCGGGGAGAAACAGCACCCCAGAGTCAGAGCTGTGAGGGGCTTCACGGGACCAAATGGATCCTGGCAGATCAGAAAGAGAAGGGTTTGATCCCAGGGCTGCAGCCAAACACTTAGGAAACTGCAACCACTGGCCTCAGATACCGCCAAGTACCAATGGCACCCGAAGGCCCTTGCGTGTCTGTCCCGGGGGCTGTGTGTGGGAAACGTCTGTAAGGATTTGTCACCTGGAGCCCTTCACTTTGAAGAGGAGGAGCTGTGACCTTGTTCTAGGGGTCATCCCGGCTGTGTCTCACGGGTTGACGAGAAGCCCCTCACTTCTCTCTCACCCGCTGCCTCCTTCATTTCCACCAATCCTGACGGCGCGCCCACCAAATGAACCTGTGGGAGGCCGAAAGGTGAATAAAACTGAGACGTGGGGGACAAGACGAAAGGACCCCGCTTGCAGGCGGGCAAGTCCAAGGGCATCGTGGGAAAGCGCATGCATTACACTCCTGACTGGCACTGTAGGTCGAGAGACGTTTGACCCTCGAGGTCCTAGAGCAGTACCTGATGCCACCCGCACTGAGCCAGTCACCCTGTGTGGTCAGAGAAGCTGGTGTACTTGGGGCTTTCTTTCCGAACCACCCCACCCCATCACGGTTCAACTTCTCTGTGTCTGCTACTATCCGCAGCTGTGTAAATTCCCAAAGGAAATTTCCCCTTTCCATGTCGACTTTACGTTACAGGGACTCAGGGGATTTACAAGGGGCAGTTGCCCCCCCCCCCCCGCCTGCCGCACCCCGCCGTGTTCTACAGTGGGCTTGCTGGCTTTACTCTCCTCCCGGCTTGGCAGAGGGTTGTTTTAAACTCAGAATCCACAATACCACCGCAAGTCCATGGGACCACTTGGACGGGGGCTAGGGGGGAGGGCTGTTTCTGAGGAGGGGGGGAGAGAGGATAAACGCACTGCAGCCTGGAGGGGGAGGGGTTGCCCTGAAGCCAGCTGCAGCTTATCACTGAGGTGGAGGGGGGCTGTTGGTTTTCCACTTCCTTTTTTCTTTCTCTGAAATTTAGGTCCAAATAGTGCTGGAATCGTTTGCCGAATAAAGATAAACTAGAATGAGACTAGGGTCTAGCTCCGGGGTAAAATGCCTGTCTAGCATGCCAGAGGTGATATGGAGGTTATAGGTTTGGTTCCCAGCACCTGAGGAGTGGGAGGACTAAATAAAACAACTCCGAAGAGAGTCCTGGTTTTCTTTTACTTGCTTTCCCCATGTCGTTAAAAGCAGATCCTTGCTCAGCCTGGCGTTCACTGTGCCTGGAACCCCAGGGGGACGCTGAAGAGAACAGTTGAAGGTCATCCTCAGCTACGCGGCAAATTTGAAGCCAGCCTGGGCTCCTAAAGACTCAATCTCAAAAAACAATCATGTGTATATGTGTGACATATACACACTCCTTTATCACAAGGGCAACAGATGCTTCATCATTGAGAAGGTATAGAAAAGAAACACAAAATCAATATATAGATAGATGAGAGAGAGAGAACTTTTATTCTTTTCAAAGTCAAAATTTATATATTGTGTGTACAAAATTCATGTGAAAAGGAGGGAACCGCTTACCAAAACTTTAGATAGACACAGGCTCATTTTAAGATCAATAACATTGAGGGAAATTGTTTTGAGTTTCAAAGGTGATATGTCATATCATATATATATATATACATATATATGTATATATATATATATGTGTGTGTGTGTATTCACTTTGTCTATGTAGTTTAATAATTTGTCTTTGCGCCGGGCGGTGGTGGCGCACACCTTTAATCCCAGAGGATTAAAGGCAGAGGCAGGCAGATCAATGTGAGTTTGAGACCAGCCTGGTCTACAAGAGCTAGTTCCAGGACAGGCTCCAAAACCACAGAGAAACCCTGTCTCGAAAAACAAAAACAAAATAATAATTTGTCTTTGCAACACGCAAGTGTTTTCAGCACTACCTTAGTAAGAGCTCTGATTCAGGCTTTTCAAACTCAGAGTATGAGGCTGGGGAGGTGACTCAGTAAAGGCCCTTGCCTCTAAGCCTAACAACCTGGGTTTGATCCCTGGAATACATGTGGTGCAAGGAGAAAATCAGCTCCAGAAAGTTGTCCTCTGACCTCTACACAAGCATGCACCCGCGTGTGCGCGCATACACACACAAATAAATACATAACTATAGTGTAAAGCCAGGCACACCTCCACATAGGATATGGGGGCAGATTGCTGCAAGTCTCAAAAAAGGAAAGGTGGGGGTGGGGAGCTGGCTCAGTGGCTCAGCAGATTGTGGGGACCACTTCTTTAATTTTTTTTAAACTTTAACTTATTCATATTTTATGTATGCAAGCTCTGCCTGTGTATCTACAGGCCAGAAGAGAGCATCAGATCCTGTTATAGACGGCTGTGAGTCACCATGTGTGTGCTAGGAATTGAACTCAGGACCTGAGCCATCTCTCCAGCCAGTGCTCTTAACCTCAGAGCCATCTCTCCAGACCCTGTGGACCACGTCTAGAATCCAGTCATTCTCTATAAAGCCAGGTTCATATCTTGCCACTGTTTGTAGACTGCTGGAAACAAACAGAAAGGCTTGGGCATCACCCACCCAGTGCTGATGCTAACACCCCCAGGACGGATGAGATCCATCTTCAAATCACCCCCTAGCCTTTCCCCCCTAACAGTATTGATTCAGTAACCAAAGTCCAGGCTTCATCAGAATTTAACAGTCACCACTGTGAGCTGCAATTTGGCATATTCTTTCTTAAGTTTGAAACCAAAATGTGTCTGTGGAAACGGAACTCAAGATGGGAAAAACTTGGCTGGGTTGCGATGTATATTGGTTGGGAAGACCATACTCTCCATTCCCGACCTCTCGAAGACCTCTCCATAACCTAAGAGATCTTGTCTAGAAGAAATTAAATAAAATTTAAATAATTCTCTGTCTCTCCGTCTGGGGATTCCCTCACAAAACACCACACACCCACACACTGATGTCTTAAACTGTAGAAACCACTGTCCCATACTTGAGTCTCAGGGTTTAAACTCAGGGTGTCCCCAGTTTGTTCCTTCTGAGAACTTTGAGGGTGACTGTACCCTAACTATCTTTCCACAGCAGTTTGCTGTCCACCTTTGCTCTATAGCTGTGTGGAAATATCACCCCAACCTTTCTTTTCATCTCCTGTGTGTCTGTGTCCACTCTCCCCTTCCTGTGGGGATACAGCCAGGCAGGGCGGGTCCACCCTAATGGCGTCTGCATGGCCATCTTCCCAGTGATGCCACACTCTGAGGAGGAGGTTGTTGAAATACAACATGACCATGAAAAGTCTCCAGCTGAGCCCACAGCACCTGCTTTTGGGGGGCTTCCGTTCTGTTGGGGTTTAATAGAGAAAAGGAGGGTCCCTGTTGTATTCTCAACTTTATTTTAAAAAGAATTTAAAATCAGACTCAGAAGGAAGTTCAAGGGCAATTTTATTAGTGTTTGAGAGAAAAACAGCAGAGGTGAACTGAACATCCCGGCAGGCTCCAAAGGGAGGAAGAGGGGAAGTCATGCTTTTCAGAGACACAGCAAGAAGGCCCAAATTATCAGAGGCAGCGTGCTTACCGCCGAAACAGAGCAAAGGATTGCGATGGGGCACTAGAAATAAGACAGAAAGAAAGGAAAAGCACTCCCAAGATGGACACGGGCTAGGAGCTGAGGAGAGTGTGAGAGCCCACAGGTTAGGATCCGGTCCATCTTGACTAAAGATCAGAGAGTTCAAGCCTATTCTTACTCCTCAAGGACAAACAACAGGATGTTGGGGCAAAGGTGTGGCTATTGGATGTCTTGCTACTTAAAAGCCAGACAACAGAATGTTTGACTTAGGCACGGTTACCAGGTGTTTAGTGATGTAAGGGGGGTTATGACAAGGGGGTTTGTGATGTAAGGGGGTAATTCCGTGTACTTGTTCTTTGTATCATGAAAGTCTTGTGCCCTCCCCGTTTGATTGGGGTATATAAGGATGTGTGTAATAAACTCAGGAATTTTTCTTACAGTATTCACTGGACGCCCTCCAGACTCTGTCTTCTGTCTCTTGTCTATTTCTTTCCTCAATCCACACTCCCCTTCTCAGTCATGTATGAACATAAGGTCATTGTCTGGCTGGCCTGATTGCTTTGGGCCAGTGGAGACGCCATGATAGGGTACTTAGTAGAGAGAATAAAAAATAACCACTTACCTCATAGCTGGGCAGTGGAAGAGATGAAGAGGAAGAGCTCAGCTGCCACAGTCCCTTCAGGTGCGATACACCCCTTCAAGTCACCGCCATTCGATAGCACCACCCCAGGGACCAAGCGTTGCTGCGTAGGCCTCTGGAGGTCACGCGTGTGTTGTCCTGCAGCATGTGTGTGTATGTGCACACATGGGCATCGGTGCCCCCGAAGAGAGAGCATCAGATTCCCTGAAGTTGGCGTTAGTCTGCTGTGAGCTGCTTGATGTGGGTGCTGGGAACTAAACTTGGGTCCTTGGAAGAGCAGCACGCTCTCCTACTGCTGAACCATCTCTCCAGCCCCGGGAGTGTGAATGCTGATATTTCTGCTCAGTCCCCATCTCCGGCCACTTTGGCAAGATCTGTAAGGAAAAAGATGACAGGTCATCAATTGTTGGGTTCCTGAGTCAGAGTCGAGTTGGACATCTCACGGTAGTGAAGGATGAGAGGGTACCGCAGAAGGCAGGCCTGCAAGGTTATTAGAGAGTACCAAAGCAGCTCCCTGCAATGCAGTCAGGAGGGGCGTTAAGAATGAGCATATGGTTGTTGCTGCCTTTTCTTTGGGTGTGGTTGTTTTTGACTGTTGGCTTTAAGTACATTCTTTTATCAGTCATATGTAAAGTATGCATTGCTATGAACTTGGTCTTCTTTGGCTAATGTGAATGTAGATGGAGAATAATGATTGTGTTCTGGCTCCGATGGAAGTACAGACTTAGAGAAGCCCAGCAAAATTTTCCAACAGGGAGGAAGAACAAGCCAGTGAGGAGAGCAAAGACTGAGCTCAGCACGCACGGTGATGGTCTCCGCAGTTGGTATTTCCGTTCTGAGCCCATTGACCAGGCAGAGTTTATGGTGGAACCTGGTCTAGGAAATGACTTTGGTTCCCCTGGGAGGTAGATATGTTGTTATCTTTGGGACTGGAACTTTGGCCACCTACAAAGCTTGCTCCTAACTCTAACTGAAATACACAGTGTGTTGTGTAACGCCCAGGGGAGGATTGAGCAGGGATGGAAGACAGGAGGGGCCATGGCAGGGTTTTAGATGAGAAAGCCAGGAGAGGTCCCATGGAGAAGATGGTTTAGGATCAAGACCCTGAAGAAACTGGGAACAAGCCATGCTGGTGTAGGAATTCCAATCCGTCCCCACCCCGTCCTCAGGGTCTTCCTTGGAAGAACGAGCTTGGAATCTCCAGCTTGGGAGGCTTCCAGGCCAGGCCCTCCGCACACCAAGCAGCAGCTCCCTGGAGCTGCCTCATTCCAGACTCTGCCCCTGAGAAAACCCCTGCCATCACTGGCTCCGCCCCCAGAGACGCCAGGAACCACGCCTACCAGCTATTTTAGACCCAGCCCATAGATCTGCTGCAAGCGCTCTTGTGTTCTGTCCCAGCCTTCCTGAGGACCAGCTGGGGGTGCCCGTATTACATTGCTCTGTTTATTAAATTTGGATTTATTAATTTGGTTTGATTTGGCTTATTGCATTGGCGGCGGAGGAACCCAACAACTGGGGATCCAGGGGTTATCAATAGGTAGAGTTAGTCCTAATCCCTCACACTCTAGCCCCAGTGCCTGTTGGCCTCGCCCCAGACAACCTTAGCTCAGGCTACCCTAGCTGCCAGTTCCCAAGGTGACCTTCTCACAAAGCCCCACTCCCCTCCCACCTAATCCCCTTCCACCTAAATCCTCCCTCTTGCTCTGTGGAGAGGGTGGAGGCTGACCTCCTATATGAACACCTGGAGTTTCCTCAGGCCTACCGCAGTCCCCTGAAGCTCTCTGCCTTTGTCGCTTCTTGAACTCCAAACCCCAAACCCTCTGGATTCTGTCTCACTCAGACAGCCTCTACTTCCACCGCCCCCCCAAGTTACCCAGAGTCACATTTGAACAAGCTCTAATCTACCTCCCTAATCTTGTTTATCTCTGAGAACAGAAAGTCTGGAGACCTGAAATCCCTCTTCAGGTAGGCTGGCTGAAACTGGTTGAGTCTTAGATGGCTTGCCAGAGTGATTGATACCAGACAAACGATTAACTTCATGATAATATGATAATCCCCTTTGCATACAAAACAACACGACCCCGTGCGCAGGCCAAGATAGTTGACAACAGCCAAGGCTATCGCTGAGAAAGAAAAAAAGAGAAAGGAGCAGAGTCTTATTTCCAGGAAATCCATGTATTTCCAGGAAAGACAACCATCTCCTTCACTTTTATTAGCCTATCCCTTCCCCAGACTAGCCTCAAACTCATGACCATCCTCCTGCCTTGGCCCAGTCAAGTGTTGGGATTGCCAGAACGAGCTACTTATGTCTGCTTCCCCTCATTTTCTCATTACCTTGTATCTGTGATCACCATCATCCCCTCTGCCTACTCCTCCTCTTCCTTTCTCTTCCCTCACTGCTCAGTTGGTGCTCCACTTTGCTATTGGTTCCAAAAAGGGAAGAAAAGGTCCAGTTTGAAGGCGAAGCTGTTGTCGCTGGCCCTGTGCAGAGCACACCTGCCCCACAAGCTGTACCCCTGTCTTTCAGCTACTTCCTTTAAAATATATTTGGAGATTATAAAAGTACTCCATGCTTCTAGGGGGACCCTAGCAAGTGTCATGGTCTGTAGAAAGTAGAAAAAAGAAAACAGTCTTCTCCTTGCAGTTTGCACCTCTGTTTTCCAGCACCTGCTGCCTGCCTCTGCGAGGCCTCCCTTCCCCTCGGCTGCTCCCAGAGGAAGCCTGGAGCTGCTTCTCGGTTCCGTTCTGTGAGTTTTGCGCACATCTCCAACTTGGAGCCTTGTGTGACACTGAGCCGGTCCCTTGTGTGTCTATACAGTGAGAAAATGCACTCAAGTCGCCTGAACACAACAGTTCTGTTGGGGATTCGCATACTCTTGTCCTGAGGTTGCTGGACTGAGAAGGGAATTGGTTCATTTCCTCCCACAGGGCTACGGAAGAGCATGGCCACTAATCTGGAATTAGACTGACTTCTCAGACTCCTGAGTATCCACAACTGTGTGTGACCGACTCAGAAATGTCCAATGAATGAGTAACGTATGGACAGCTGAGCAAGCCCAGCCTTCTCAAGAAAGCTGCCCCACTACCCAACGGGCCAGCGCAGCCGCTGAGAGTTCTTGGCAATCCAGGAGCCAGGGTCCTAGCTTGAGGCAGGAGCCAGGCTGAGAATTTACAACCCTGGTTTGGCGCTTTCTTTGCACAGCCGCTGGTCGTTTTATGCCTATAAGAGCTCTTAAACAACTTACCAGAACATTCCTGCATTTTATTTCCAGGACTAAAAATATCCTGTCAATAAAGATAAATATGCCCGCCGTCTATATCCTTCCTTCCATCTCCTAATCCGTAAGCACCCAGTCAAGCGGCTTTGGAGCACAGCAGATGAGCGGGCCGCTCTGGCGGACACATTTCTTTCCTCGCTGATTTCCTCATCCTCCCTCCCCCAGTGACTCATGCCCACGTTCCCGCAGGCAGCTGGCTCCCCGGCCCTCCCAGCCTGCAGGGAGGCCTCAGAGGCTGGCTCCCCTTGAGACTGGGCTCTCCATTAATGCTAGACCTTTCACTCCTTCCCCTGAGCAGTCGCCTCTCGACTGTTATTAATTAAGCGCTTCCTCCCAATGTCCACTGCAGGCAGGGGAGGGCAGAGGAATGGCCCGGCACAAGGTAGAAGTTGTCTGAGCCTGCAGTCTTCTCCCAAGGTAGTGGCTAGAAATCTGAGAAGCACCGTGTCCTCATGTCCCTAAGACAGGAAGAGTGGACAGGTACTCCTCAGGAGGGAGGATGCTCCTGAAAAGAACAGGACTCCTTGAAGTCCTGTAGAGTAGAGTTACTGAGAGGATCTCAAGACACGGCAGGCTGGGGGGAGCATCATTACCCCAGCTGGAGGCATGGCAGGCGGATATCGGCTGGCTGGCTGGCTGGTTGAGTTGGCCATCATTAGAGTCAGAACACACACAAGCCAATCCTGTGCCTCCTCTGCCTTCACTGAGGCCTAACTTGTGCCTTGGGGGTGTTGGTGCTGAGGAGGGCTGAGAAGACAGCTGTTCTTGTCACACTGGCTGTTCCTCCCCATCCCCCAGCAGTCTCCAAAGAGCTCAGTGAAGTTCTCCTAGCAGTCTGAACGAGCTATGTCACACACATGTGGACACATGCACACGTGAAAACATACATGTGCAGACACGCATCCACACGCACTCTTTGTAAAGACTTGGTTTGTTATGTGCTGCCACTCCTCCGTCTCTCTGGTGTCGGTGAATCATCTACTTGCCCAAAGTAGCCAGCACTCGAAGACTGAGATGATGGTGTTCGACAGCTCCAGCATGCTCCAGGGAATGTGGAAAAGATAGGATTTGATCTAGCCACAGAGGGGGGGCGGGCTGTGGCACTCTCTTCTCGTGATGCTCAGGGATCAGGGCTTCATTCAGCTGACCTCTTGCAAACTTGAGAGCGTTGCTAAGTTCTGCAGTCCCACACGCTTATTCTTGTCTTTTTCCTCTTCCTGCTTCAGTTTAATTCTCCGAGGTCTCCTCCGAAGTCCTGTCATCAAACTCTGTTTCATGGCCTTATCCTTGACTCTCCCTGCGCCAGCCAGATCCCTGCTGTGGAGCAATCTTTGTTCACTGTAAATATGTATTACTCTCATTGGTTAATAAAGAACTGACTGACGTGTAGCTGGGCAGGAAGAGATTGGGTGGGAGAGTCAGACTAAGAAAACACTGGGAAGAAGGGCGGAGTCAGAGGAGACACCAAGAGATGCAGGACGGGAAGGATGTCCATGAGATAAAGGAGCCTCCGAGGCTCCTAGGCACCACATAGATTAATAGCAACAGGTTCATTTAAGTTCTAAGAGCTAGTTCAAAACAAGCTAAGCTACCGGCCAAGCGTTTATACTTAATAATAAGTCTCTGCATGGTTATTCGGGGAGCAGCTCTGCCTACAGATTGCCCCACCCTGCGGCTCACACTGAGTATTCATCTTTTCTACACATTCTCACCGTGCAGTGGCACCACCAAACATCGCAGCATTGTGTGTGGTCTGCACACAGGGAGGTCCGGCCCACAGCCTGTCTTGCTTCCCAAGCCTGCAGGACTCTCCCCCTGCACTGTTTGGTCTGTGCTGTTGCCTCATCCGGCCCTGTTGGTTCCTGGCTCTTCTCTCTCTGTCCATCACTCCTGGGTGATCTCCTCTCCACTGAGGTCCACACCCATGGTTCCAGAGTCCAGAGTATGTTCCTCTCAGCAGTACAACATAAAAAAAAATAATACTTGATGTATTCTGAGGACAGGGCAACTTTAGACTAAGTCTCATGTAGCCCAGGCTGCCCACAAACTCTTTGTAAAGCTGAAAATGACCTTGAACTCCTGACCCTTCTGCCTCCACTCCCAGATGCTAAGCCTCCAGACACACACCACCATGCAGGCATCTTGAGACTCTCCAGGATCAGACCAAACTCATGTTTGCCCCACAGGGGATCCTCCTGCCACCCTGTATGTCATGTTTAGGGACCCCATCTACCCAGGAACCCACTGGGGATGGAGAAGTCCTAGGAGATTCCTCATCTGCATGGAGCCCTCTGGGAAACAGCATCCAGAGGATGCAAAGAAACTGGAGGGGCAAAGCAGAAACAGACCTGTGAAGCCTGGGTACAGGGGGGAAAAGGGAAGGGAGAAAGGGAAGGGGAGGGGAGGGGAGGGGTAGTGTCATCTCAGGGCAGGGGACTCTGGTAATCTAAACAGGCCGACTGAGTAAGCTAGTAAATGGTACTCCTCCATGACCTCTGCATCAGCTCCTGCCTCCAGGTTCCTGCCTGGAGTTCCTGCCCTGACTTCCCTGTGTGATGGACTACTCGCTTTAAAATAACCCCCCCCCCCAAGTTGCTTTTTCTCATGGTGTGTATCACACCCAGCAACAGGCCGCCCTCACTAAGACAGCCTGCAGACCCAGCCAGGGCCAGAGCAAAGCTTCCCAGAGAGGGTGTGTCGGGAGCTGGGGGAGCAAGGAGTGTCCTCCCTTGAGCCTTCAGAAAACACGTGGTTTCTGAAACTGGGAGATGGGTGATTTCTGGAATCTAACATCATCTGGCACCGTGGTATGGTAACCTGGGAAATTGACAATTACTAATTATTCTCTGAGATCTGAAATAGCTCAGAAATGAGGCTGAGGACCTGGAACCAGGTAACCAGGCAATATGCTGTGGGTGAGGCATAGTAGGGTTGTCCCCAACATTCAAACTGCCGATTTTTCTCTCAGGAATGTGTCCATATCGGAAGCCCACTGACTGCTGAACTTCAACTCACTTGTGTGTGGGAGGTTGGTGAGCCATTGCTTGTAACTGTGTAATGGATATGTGATTCCCCATCCCAAATAAATGTCTCACAACATAAGTTAAGAATCACCTTCATTCATAACCTGAGATATCTTCCTATTTTGGTCTCACGTCCTTCTTGGTAAAACAGCGATACTGAGGCTCACAGAACACCTCTTGCTTCCACAAGACATGTTGCCGTCTTCCTTACACCCTGTGAGGAGGGGACAGGGTAGAATGTAGACAAGGCAATAACATTTGATGAAGCATAGTATTCCTAGCTACTACACACAGACGCCCCTCCGTTCTTGATGGGGTCCTCACAGTCCTCTACATGGCCCAGGGTAAGGTGAACACAGAGAAAACACCCTAAGTCACCAGCAATCCTAGCTCAGCAACACGGCTCACCTGCTCACTTCAGAGCTCTGGGTCACTGCTGCAGTTCCCAACACAGTGAGGGCATGGCATTTCATGCTTAGCGCCGCGAGAGTTGGCAATTCCAAGCATTTTCCGGGGAAGGAACACGCATTTGTGGTGGCTAGGCTGGAAAGTCGAAGTTGAACTTACATTAGGTGGGTCATCTTTGGCATCTCCATGATCTTCTCAGAGAGGACAAGAGAGCAGGGATGATGGTGGGACTTGAGAGTGTCCCACAAAGACTGTGCACTGGAAGCTTGGTCCCATTGTGAAGATGTTGGAGGGCAGAGCCCAGGGGAGCCATGGGAGCATCTCCCTCGGAGGGAGTCAAGTCATTCTTCTCACGGGACCCCAGTGAGTTCTCATGCTATTTCCTTATAAAAACCTCCATGCCACTCGGCAGCTGAGTGGCTTCCTGTCTGTGGCGTGACCTCTTTCCCTCAAGGGAGCCCCCATCATCGTGATACCAGCCACCGTTTGGTTGCTAATATTTCCACATTGATGCTCAGGTGTGTGCTATGAACCCAATCAGAATGTGTGTGTGTGTGTGTTTCTAGAGAACCAAGCTGTACCCTCTGCCCAAACCTCCTTTCTTTTCTTTTAATTCATTGTTTGTTTTGTTTATAGAGGTGTTGGTATCCCAGGTTGACTACAAACTTCTCTGTAACAGGGAATAGCCTTGACTAAGCTTTGGAAGCCCCTGCATCTGCCTCTTGCGTGCTGGGATGACAAGTGTGACCACCATACTCCAGTTATGTAGTGCTGTGCCTCTTGCTTGCCAGATGAGCACCTGCCCACAGCTACATCTCCAGCTCCAAACTTTGTCTATTGGTAAGTACTCAGCTTCGGGTATTTTGTTATAGTAGTGGAAAGAACTAACGTGAGGAAGGCATTGAAGACAGCATCAAAAATTTGACACTGTTTCTTGTCATCCATGGATTCACACAAAAGGATGGATTATCTTAGTATATGTAGTATAATTATGCCAGAAATTCTTGATTTAAATAATGCCTGAGTCAAAATATTTTAAGAAGAAGTATTTTGTGTTTACAGCTTGCGTTTCCTGAAGACACACGTTCTCAGCACCCTGTGAGATCGACAGAACTAGAATTTAAGATCAGTCACCTGCAAGGTACAGAAGGCTCTGCCTGGTTCAGCTTTTTCCAGCACTGAGTTCACAGCCACAGAAGCCACCGTTTGTTGTGGCAGAGGAGATCTGTGAAAACCTCCACCCTAACAACTGTCAAAGCCCCTTGGAGAGGGATCAGACAGAAAACTGAAACCGGTGTTTAGCCAATCCAGATCTTCAATCAAATAATAATTCGATCAATTATCTTATCACAGGAAGCTCTGGATCTTGCAAAAGATTGGGTCGACTCCCCTTTCCTATCAGTTATTTAGAATTGAAAAAAAAAATACAGGAAACTGAGCATGAATTTGTTTAAGCACCAAAGCCCAGAAGTTTTTTTTTTTTGCTGTTTTTTTTTTTTTTTTTTGAAAAAGAGGACTTGGGGTATGGCTTAGTGGAGAGGGGGGCTTGCTGGGCATGGCAAGGGCATAGGTCTGAACCCAGTACCAGCACTACTGTGTGTGTCACATGCACGCACACACACACACAGAGAGAGAGAGAGAGAGACAAAGAGACAAAGACACAGAGATAGAGACAGAGACAGACAATAACAGAGATAGAGACACACAGATTGTAAATGGTCATCAAGAAAGGAAAGCGACTCGAGAGCAATTGACTTAGGACAACCCAGGCCTTTATTTGGGGGAAACTTTGCTGAGGGGGTCTCTAAAAATCAGAGCCCACTGTAGGCTCTCAAGCTGGGGAGCTTATAGACCGAAGCAAGAAGGGGGTTGAAGTTTCCCTTTCGCCCCAAGTTTTGCCATTGCTAGGGGTAACCAACGAACAATCAGAAGACATTAGATGGTCCATAATCATCTTTTCTGGTCGACTATTGCTGGAGCCCATGGGGCAGGAAGGCAAGAGACTCAAAACATGAGTCACTTCAGTTGTAGGGATCAAGTCACTGTAGTTATGGGAATTATTACAGCTAATTACACAGAGGAACTTCACAAAACGCTGTGGCTTGTGGATAATGGATTGGGGGGGAAAGTGTGGTTTTCTTGGGTCTCGAAGATTATCACAAAAGCTCCTGTTTTTGAAGTGACGTGAATATTTTTCAAATAAATTTGACCAAAGAGGAAGAGAAAAAGAAGTGGGGAGGGAGGGGTGAAAGGAAGGAAGAGGGAACAGGGATGGGAGGGAGGAAGGAAGGACATTACACACACACACATACACTGTACGGCGTGTGCGCGTGCACACACACACACACACATACACACACACCTATGGAGTCTTGGTTGACTGTGCATCAGTTCTGAAGTGCTGGGCTTTGTAGAGACAGTGAGGAAACCAAAAGGAAATGCTCATCTCTGGCCCACACTGCATCAATCTTGATGCTCTCACCAAAAACTGCTCAGGAATTCATACGAAACCTGCATTGCGTTAATCAGTTATATGAGCAGCTCTCAGTCCCGCCATGACTGGCCTTACTGAACAGGGATTGGAAGCCAATCTGAGAGCCCTGGTCCACAGACAACTGCAGAAGGACAATAGACTCCTTTACCTGCTGCAGACAGCAGGTGCCCTCACCAGGGGATACTGGAGAAAAGGGAAACAGCTGGCAATTCATGAATGTATTTTTCAATAAACCATATTATATCACACAGTTACACCCCTTGTTAACATATCCAGACCCACACTGAGCCATGAATGTTGGGAATTGTTACTAAAATTACCTTTTATGTATGTTTTCACCTTTAAAACTTAAAAGACAATGTTCTTTAAATAAATTTTGTAGGGGGGGGAACCCTTTCATTGAACGCATATGGAGGATGAATGTGGGGGTGCATTCCCAGCTGTAATCTTCCTTTGAAGTTCAGCAGACTCTCCTCACTTCCCCTAATATCCCATCTGCTCCAAAATATCTCCAAGGAGAATTTCCAAAGTTTGGCCTTCTGCAAAAGGCAAATTGCAGAAGGTCACTGGGAAGTCCCCTTTTGTGGCCTGCTGAGAATGTCTGTTGACCTTTGCCCCTCTTGGGCCTAACTAGATTTTCATTTGGGTTCACACCCTCCTCCCCAGGGAGCCCAGGCAGGGCCGGGACTCTAGATCCTTGCCAATAAACACAGCATCTGATCCAGCGGCAGTCATGGCGTCTAACGATGTCCACCCTTCCCTCTGCATGAGGAGAGTGAGGAGGAGGCTGTGACCAAACAGACCTCAGAGGGAGAAGGAGAGGGGTAAGATTGTCCTCCATCAAAGGAATAGCAGAGAGACGAGCTGTGCTGATAGTGACTGCGGTGGCCTGGCTGGAGATCTGATGTGACCTCTGGGCTTCTGCTGGCCGGGGCTAGTGAGCCCTTTGTCATCCATGACAGATTAGGTTTCAACTATTTGCCACTTAAAGAACTCATGTGGAACAAAAACAAGGCATTAAAAAAAGAAGAATTTTGCTGAATCTGAATTTGGGGCGAGGAGGTGGTACGTCCCAATAATAACCACTAAACACTAAAATTCCTTCACTAGCAATGACATCTTTTAACCTCCTGTTCCCTTCAAATAGTAACGGACCCTGAACTTGGAGTCTTGTGAACTAGTCGAGCACTTACAGGGAGTGTATCAGTGGTATCTTTTTATTTTGAGACACAACTAGGTCATGCAGTTCTGACCAAGCCATATAGACCAGACAGGCCTTACACCTGCTATCCTGCCACCTCAGCCCCCAGAATAGCTGGAATTACATGTGTGTGCCATCAGGCCTGGCTCCCCTTCAGAAACTGGCATATTTGGTTATGTTCTTGCAACACAGTTAATTAAACTCTCCGCAATGATATCATAGAAAACAGGCCATATGGGTACTGTGATAGCTTTATGGGATTTGGTAGGAAATGTTCTAGAATATGCTGGGTAACTCTTGATAGAACTTTTAAGTTAAAGAAGAGGAGAACTTTAGCATGGACTGAAGTAGCGTTAATCCCACCGGTCGAGAATAAGACCATTACCACAGTTTAAAGCCAAATCTGAAGCAAGCTTTAATGAGATACTGGCAGGAGGAGGGACTTTGGTCAGGTCCACACCTAGGTTCCCTGAGTCATGCTTTGCAGCAGCTTAGGAAAGAAAACCCATAATTCATTGCATTTTCCATCAGGTCCAATCAGGGGCAAGCATGCATCCTGACTACTTCCAGTCTGCATCCAGTTAGGGGCAAGAGGTCGTACTTAATACTTCCTGCCTGTGAAGGTCCCGCCCACATGTGATCAAGCACATCCGGAATAGTTGGGTCGAGCAAACTTGCTTAGGGGAGGGGGAAACAGATGACTTGCTATCTCCTATAAACAACAGCCTCCAGCGTTTCAGGAACTGTCTGTCCTTGGGCAAGGGGCTGGCAATCAGAGGCGTTTTTGTTTCACGGATCTCTTAGACATAGTAATTAAAACTTAAAATGTAAGGTTGACTCTTAGAGTGGTCCAAGTGAATGAGCCAGCCTACTGTATGACTGGTACGTCTGACTGTGGAGGACTGTTGGGTCAAATATCCCCTCGGAATGAGACTGCTTTCCACTCCACATTTACCTGCACACACTGCTCTATGCCTGAGGGAAGCGGATCGCTCCACACCAAGCGAGGACTCGGCTCACTGGAGGTGAGAAGGATTGAAAGTTAAACTGTTTCTTTCTTTTTCTTTTTCTTTTTTTTTTTTTTTTGGTTTTTTTGAGACAGGGTTTCTCTGTAGCCGTGGAACCTGTCCTGGAACTCACTCTCTAGTCCAGGCTGGCCTCTAACTTGCAGAGATCCTCCTGTCTCTGCCTCCCGAGGGCTATAATTAAAGGCATGCGCCACCACCGCCTGGCTAAACTGTTTCTTTTAAGACTTAGATGAAGAAGGACGCTTAAAAGACATCCCACACTAGCTCAGAATTGAGAAATAGATGGTTATTTATTTAGGGGTAGACTCACAAATCAGAATCTTCTGCTGGAACGGAGATCAGAAACCAAATCCCATAGCCAGAAAAGAGGCCCAGTGGGCGGGTAATTACTGGCTGCAGGATTTCCTACAGCACTTAGATATGTGTGTTTCAATCCGAACGACCACAGAGGTTGAGTAGCTAGTGAGCACTTGAGGGAAAGGGGATCTTCCAAGGATAAGAAATAGAATATGGCCGGGCGGTGGTGGCGCACGCCTTTAATCCCAGCACTTGGGAGGCAGAGGCAGGTGGATCTCTGTGAGTTCGAGACCAGCCTGGTCTACAAGAGCTAGTTCCAGGACAGGCTCCAAAACCACAGAGAAACCCTGTCTCGAAAAACCAAAAAAAAAAAAAAAAAAAGAAATAGAATATGGTGTTGTAAAGAGGTAAAGGGGACACTAGAATGGGAGATTAAATAGGAAGGGGGTGGAAGAGAAGGATATATGGGGAGAGACAACTAACACTAAAGGCCATTTGAAAAATCACATAGAAACCTACTGCTGTAGAAGATTCCTGAAATATATACTATGTGAGAGGAATTTAAATGGAGTGCACATATAATGAGGGAGACAATGCCCCAGCTAGACATCATATACCACCAAATAAAATGTCCAATGCAAGAAATGGGTTACATGTTTTTGAATCATTGACAACATGGGTCTCTTAGCCACCCCCCACCAAATGGCACAGGCGACTGACAAGGCTATTGGCTATACTTTCTACAGTTTGATGGTAAGACCCTATTGCTGAAGACTCCTCTTAAGTCATTGGACATGGAGAAATTGAGCTGGTGCCCATCTAGAAGCTTCACCCCTATTGGCTAGCATTTATAATGCTGGGAGGTACTTTGCATGTTTCCAGAGGAGAAAAGTAACCATTATATCACCCAGCTACAAACTCTATGACATAGAGCAGAGACCTACCTGCAAGATATACTGGTGTACTAGTGGCACAAATGTTATGGGAGTAACCAGCCATTTTTTTAGAAATCGAATTTAAGGCTCACTCCATGAAATGGAACCCATTCCTTAACACTGCTAAAGTGGCCACGAACCTAAGACTATATAGGTCATGGGTCCTAGGGGAAACTCCACTGCTGTTATTCTGTTAAAGGACATAGAAATAAAATGAATCCTAATGAAATACTGCTATACCCGTAGATCCGAGCGTCTCTCAACGCCCCCATCGAGAAGCTTCTTGTTGAAGTAGGTTAAACTCACACAGCTGGATGATGCAGAGAGTGAGAGACTTTTGGAACACTCAGCCCTAAATGGGACGTCTTTAACAAATCTGTCCCACAGGACTTGGGGATCTGTGTGAAAGAAGGGGCAGAAAGATTTCAAGAGCCAGAGGTGATGGATGATTCCAAGAAAACAGTGTCTTTCAGAAAGAATATGACTGGTGTGTAGATGAACTCACAGAGACCATGACAACATGCACAAGTCCAGAAAGAATATGACTGGTGTGTAGATGAACTCACAGAGACCGTGACAACATGCACAAGTCCAGAAAGAATATGACTGGTGTGTAGATGAACTCACAGAGACTGTGAGGACATACACAAGTCCAGAAAGAATATGACTGGTGTGTAGATGAACTCACAGAGACTGTGACGACATGCACAAGTCCTGCACAGATTCAAACCAGAGAGGGTCCCTGTGCTGAAAAGGGAAAGTGGACACTAACTAAGAAGCTGTTTGCAATCTCTACCTCCTGGACAGGGAAAATCCATTTTCTCCAGTGGAGTGCCATTGGATACACGAGCCACCATCCAGGGCAGGTCCCATGTGCAGGAGTAGTTAGGGAACACAAAATGAACTCCACGACTTTTTTTGTGCATGTTTTGTTTGGGTATTTTTTTGTTCTTTGTCTTTTTGGTTTTTTGATTTTTGTGGCTAGTTTTTTGTTTGGAGTTTGGGAAGAGATAAAGAACATGAAGTTGGGTGAGTAGGGAGGTGGGGGGATATGAGGAGTTGGGGGGAAAGAATATGATCAAAATATATTGCTTAGAAAAAATGGATTAACAATATTGTATCTGCACTGAGCACATGCAGACACTTGCTGTGGTCCTTGCTCCCTATGCAATGCAGCGCAGTTGCTGCGAGCACCGACTTACGGCAGGGTTTATAAGTTGTCTAGAGAGGACTTGAGCACCGTAAGAGGATAAACAGACATGCAAATGCTGCACTTTTTATTGTTTTTAGAGACAGCTTTTCTTTCACTCATTAGCCCAGGCTGGCCTATAACTCATAGTGATCCCTCTGTCTCAACTCCCCAGCTTACCGTTTTGCTCTGAGACAGTATCTTGCTAAGGTATGTAGGCAGGCCTGAATTTCCAATCCTCCTGCATCAGTCTCCCAGGAGTAGCACATGACCCAGGGAGCACCACACACACTCCAGGAGCACCATACCTGTTGCAGGCCTTACCTCACTAGTCCTGATCCTACACCCAAGCGCCACACCCACCTGAGCCTGCCTTTCAAAATGATTGCAATGCAAATGAACCTGATACCGAGTCTCCTGCTGTTTGTGTTTAAATGTTGCTTGTGTAATGCAAGGGTTAATCTGCCCGGGTTCCGGGTTGCAGGCAACAAAAATTCTGCCAAAACAAAACTACCATCAAGAGAGGCAGAGAGTGGGTTATTATGAGACTGGATAGCTTGCAGAATGTTCCCAGAGCTCCTGAGTCATAGGCTGACTGCCCCAACGCTTATGGCTCCAGGTTTTTCTTTTTAGGACTAATCTTTCTTTCTTTCTTTCTTTGTTTTTTTTTTTTCGAGGCAGGGTTTCCCTGTAACTTTGGAGCCTGTCCTGGCTGGAACTAGCTCTTGTAGACCAGGCTGGTCTCAAACTCACAGAGATCCGCCTTCCTCTGCCTCCCAAGTGCTGGGATTAAAGGCGTGCACCACCGCCCGGCTGAGACTAATTTTTAAGTGTGTGGTGGGTGTGTGGGTGTGTGCATGTGAGTGACCAAACCTGCAGAAGTCAGAGGCGTCAGATCCCACTCTGGTGAACCCAGGGCTCTCCCAGCCCCTGCTCTGCCCTTGGATGATGTCTCAGTTTTCATTTCTGTTCCTGCCACAGGAACTTTCAAAACCAAGGCACTGGCAGCAAAGCCCTTCCCTGGCTGGGCAGAGCTCCCCATGCCAGCCCTCCATAGCTCACTAGCTTGAGAGCCCACCCACCCGCAGCAGACAGAGTCAAGTGGCAGGGCCAGGCTATGGTGCAAGTTCTGTGAGATGAGGCTGTGGGCATCACAGGAAGCGGGGGAACAGGCGGCATATGGTCAGGGAGGATGCACACCTTGGGGTGTGGAGATGGTGGGCTCCTCAACACAGGGGAGTAGGCTGAAGTCTTGACAGCAGTTGCCTGAACCCCAGCCACATCCCCATGAGCTAGTCTGTCCTGTGGAAGCAATGATCAACATTCATCCTGTTAAATTCTATATATACATGCTTTATAAAACCACCCCAAGCTTATTGTCAAATGTGTCCTGCTCTGGGTTGAATTTTACCCGGCTATTTTTAAATGCATGGTTGCTAGTGTAGGGGGTAGGGAACCCAGAGTGATCCTACAGTGATGCTTGCAGCGGCTCATTGGAAGGAGACTGACATCAAATAATGAGGAAGAGCATTAATTAAGCCTCCGAGTGATGGAGCCTTGGCTGGGGTTGCTCCCACATCTGCCTAAAACTCAGCCGTCAGTCACCCTCCCTCCGCCTGCCGCAGCCCTGGGCGTGGGAGGCGTGGGAGCTTCTATTTGTTCCTCTTCCACCTTGTACAGTATGTTCTTCTAGCAAGAAGTTCGTTCCCATCTTAGCACCAGGGTGTCCTAGATGGAGCGTGTAGCTCAGACTCACCCTAGGGCTATGGGGCACCTGCAGATGCCACCAAGGTCAGAGGCCCACAGAGCCTTGAGCAAGAAGCCTGATCCCTCACAGAGGTGCCCGTTCATCCAAGGGTGTCAGTGCCTGCTGGAGAGTCACACACTTACACATGCACACATGTGTTCTCCCGCCCTTGTTCTATCCCTCTCAAATGTGCACACTCAACCACACTTGCTCACCCACATTCTTTCACGCTCACTCAAGCATGCACTGGGCACATTCATACTCCAATACAGTCCTGCATAGAAGACCCCAGGAGGAAGGAGTGTGTGTATGAGAGAGAGAGACAGAGAGACAGAGCTACAAGAGAGAGAGACAGAGAGACAGAGACACAAACAGCGAGACCAAGAGAGACACAGTGTAAGCGTTCAAGTATGGTTGTGCGTGTGTGTTCCTAGAACTGTGGCCATATGTACATGACAGAGAAAGGGCGTGACAATGTGGGTGGCTGTGACAAGTGAGTGTGGAACTCATAGTTAATATAGGGAAGGCTATGACGGCCCTGTACAGAGCAGGTGCTGGATTACATAAGAATCTATGTAAAAAAGAAGAGGAAAGAAACCCTGGCAGAGATGGCTGTGTCCTGCTTTCTGTTCCTTGTAGCTCATGAACCAGGCAGCGATCGACAAGAGACAACATCCCTTCAGAGGATTGCGACACCAGGCCCTCACAGAGAGCCTTGGCAAAGGCAATGAAGGCTGCCAGGGTTCAGGAGACCATGACCAGTGACACGGGTATTTTACTGAATAACATCCGATCTGAAAGCAGAAGCAGACCTCCTCTTATCAGTTTAAGAATGCCAGCGCCCAGAAGGGTCTGTGAAGCACACTTTAGGAAGTTGAAATGAGTGGAAATTAAGATATCACTGGGGAAGGGATAGCTCAGAGGCTGAGAGCTCATATTGTGCTCACAGAGGACCCAAGTTCAGTTCCCAGCACCCACATCAGGCAGCTCACAACCACTTGCAACTCCAGCTCAAGGGGATACAATCGATCCCCTCTTCTAGCCTCTCATGGCGACTGCACTCCTGTGTCCCTGACCTCACACAGACACACATTCACACACGTAACGAACAAGGGTGTCCCCTGTTCATGGACATTCCTCTAACTGCAAGGGAGATCAGCTCCGAAGCACATGCTCAAATGTGAGGGTGGGGTCAGCCTCAATTAGAGCTGGCAAACAAAATTATAATGAGGTCAGACTGGGGTACACATGTATTTAAACTTAAGAAATGAAAAGTCTGGGGGATGGAGATGAACACAGAAAAAGCTGCGTCCTTGAGGTCTAGAGCCAGAACTTGTGATTGGATCAGAGGTTGTGTGTGAGTGGGGCATGAGGGGGTGCTGGGAGCAGGCTCCTCCAAAGGGGCAGCTGGAAGCATAAGAAGCGTTTTAGACCGTCATTAGCTTGGCAACACGGTTGATTGGCTCCTTAGAAAGTAGCCCGTGAAAGTGATGTCTAACTTTGGAGACTCCCTCCGCAGCCCCTGCTGCTTCTCAAGAAAGCATCTTTCCTGCTTGATCCCGAGGAGAGATAACTTGTAGAAGGGCGTGTTTCCTCATCTCTGCCAGGACATACGCTTTGGATGTCACTGCCCACAAGTCAGGGGTCAGAAGCCTCAGAGCTGCACTTTGAGTGGCAGCCACTTTCCACCTAGAGCTACGAACCATGTGGAATGAGACTGTTCATGGAGAGACATGCTGGGAGCTGGGCATGCAGACAGAATTCTTTTTTTTTTTTTTTTTTTTTTTTTTTTTTTTGGTTTTTCGAGATAGGGTTTCTCTGTGGCTTTGGAGCCTGTCCTGGAACTAGCTCTTGTAGACCAGGCTGGTCTCGAACTCACAGAGATCCGCCTACCTCTGCCTCCCAAGTGCTGGGATTAAAGGCGTGCGCCACCACCGCCCGGCCAGACAGAATTCTTAAGGCTTAGTCACGAAAATACTTCTACTTAGCTAATACGTTTATGTTGGTTGTGTGTCGGAATGCTCATCTTCTCAGTATTTTGAATAAAATAAATTATTATAAAGAAGTCAAAGCCGGGCGGTGGTGGCACACGCCTTTAATCCTAGCACTTGGGAGGCAGAGGCAGGCAGATCTCTGTGAGTTCGAGGCCAGCCTGGTCTAGAAGAGCTAGTTCCAGGACAGGAACCAAAAGCTACAGAGAAACCCTGTCTTGAAAATAAAAAATAAAAAAAAATAAAAAGAAGTCAGTGACTAGGGTACTGTATTGTCACATCGTTGCTGATTGTCAGTTTGGTGGTAGTTAGAGTCACCTAGGAGATGGGCCTCCAGGTGTGTCTGTGGGGGTTTATCTTGATTACATGGGAAGAAATGCCCACTGTGAGTGGCACCATTTCCTAGACAGGGATTCCAGGCTGTGGAGATGAGGAGACGCTGAGCAGAACGCCAACACTGAGTGCATCTGCGGCTCTGTTCTTGACTGTGGATGTAACAAGACCAGCTCCCTCAGGCCCTTGTCGCTGCGGCTCCCTGCCACGATGCTCTGAAGTATGGAACCACAAGCCAAAGCAAATTCTTCTCCCGTAAGTGCCTTCACCAGGATATTTTATCACAGCCACAAGGAAAGAAATAAAGACACCAGTAAAATCCATAAGTCATGCTATCCTATATAAATTGAAACATTATAACCATTGCACCCTAACATTATATACAAAAGGTAGTACACATACATCATACTATTTTCTTATTATCCTATATTTGATTTCTTTTGTTTCAATGATGCAGAGAATTCAGCCCAGTGCCTCACTCACACACGCCAGGAGAGTGCTCTCGCACTGGTCTGCATCTCTGTGTTTGTTACTGTACAGTATCGTGTGATACCACAGAGCGTATGAAGCATAGAAGTCAGTGTACTTTAGAGACCAGGAGAGTAGGTTGCCATAAGACAGCCTTTTCACAGAGCCAAGCATCTCACCCTGGTCATGTCCACCACTCTCCATGAAGACTGGGTTAAGGATGTCTTTGTTAATGGACAGCCTTACACTGCCTTTGGTCCCCAAGACAAAATATCAGAAGACAAAGACACCCGCAAAACATCTGCCTGTGCTGGAATGTCCCTGGTGCTACCACTTCCTGCTCCCACCCTATAACTGCCCGGGCCCATGTCAGAGAGGAACAGGAGCAGCAGCAACCTCAAGAGGGCCATCAGAGGCTGTTGGTCCCACCACACTGAGGTCCCCACCCGGGGGTTCCCTGCTGAGTCAAGTGGTGACATACGATCAGGGCTGTGGCTCTTCTGAGATCTGGCTCCTCTTCCTGCCATCCTGAGTGTGTTTCAGAATTGCTCTCAGTAGCCACGCAGCAGATATTATGTCCCCAAACAATCATCCTGGAATTTAATACTGAGCTCACCGGGGTCTCTTTACAGCTAGTAACCTTCCAGAAAAGAATGTTCACCTTACATGCCAAGTATACTGTGATGGACAGGAGAAGAAAAAACACAGTTTGGGGTTAATCTAAAAAATACAAAACAAAAAACTATGTTACACATTTCCTTCAGAGGACCTGGAATTGGCTATGTCAAGGTCAGGGCTTAAGCGACCTGCTGGCTGCCCTGGAGCTGAAATAAACTGACTTCCCTGGAAAGTCAGATGGCCTTGTCCCTCCAAAGTCCATGTGATACTCTGATGGACAGAGAGAAATACCCTTCCAATCGGGTTTACAACCTCTCTCTGACTCTGAGAGGAGACAGCTATGATGTTTCAGCTGCAGAGAGAGAGAGAGACAGAGACAGACAGAGAGACACAGAGAGACAGAGAGAGAGAGAGGCAGCAGAGGAGGTGAACATCATAGATTGGTAAAATGCCACTGTCAAGAATTCAGGGTGATTTTCTCAGGGTCCCACTAGAGAGCCCCACTCACAATTCTTCTACAAAACTTAAAGATTTTTTTTTGACATGCCAATGTTCCCGGTGGGGACATCACAGTAGGGCCAGCCCTCCTTCAAGCCCCTTCAAACTTCCTCCCGTGTTTCTGGGTCCCCAGATTGTGCTGGCCTTGGACTGAGAAGCCTGAGTGTGTCACCTCTGACCCCTCCATCCAGATCTTCTGTAGCAGGGACATCAGTGAAGGTGTGAAGGGTTCAGGGAAGGTGCTGGGAGGATCTTAAGGAGGAAAGGTGCAGAGAGAGACAAATCCCACTGACTTCATCCTTTCTGTGTGTGGGATGCATTTCTAAAACGGCTTGCAGATCCCAAAGCCTCCTTGCTTTTTATAGCGCATCAGTCCTGGTCCCAAATTAGCAACCCCTAATCTCCCTCCGCTCCAGTTCTGAGGGGACACTAAGCAGCCAGAGAGGAGGCCTCTCCTCAGCACATCGAGATCATCCGGCCAGGGTGGGAGACTGCGCATGCTCGAACCATACAGGCGGTGAACTGCAGGGGAGGCTGGGAAGCAGGGGCACTGGGGAGTGGCTGCCATGGGGACTGTGCTCTGCATCTGGGCACCAGAACTAACCATGTTCACACAATCTGTTGCCCTTTCCTCCGCTGACCCAGGAAGAGGCTGCCGAGTTGGCCTGGACCCCTTCAGTCATGGTTTCTGTTCTTGGTCCCTGTGTAGTGATTTGGGAGACCCTGTTTTAAAACAAACAAGCAACTAAAAAAACCCAACCAGAACAGACTCGTTCTCCAAATGCTGGGCATTGTCCCTGCCCTGCTTGATCTGGGGCAGGGGTTTGCTTCTTTTAGCTTGGCGTCACCATGAGCCCCCGCAGCTCCTCGGCAACATCCTTGTCTAGACAATCTTTTTGAGCTGGGGTAGCAAGCAGAGGTTCCTGGCCTTGACTTGGTGTACTCATATCCTGTGGATGCCAGAACAAAATATCACAAGCTGGTGTCTTGGGAACAGCCAACTTATATGTTCTCTGGGCAGTGGACACTAGAACTCCAAATATCAATGACACTGAACCCTGCAGAATGACAATGGGAAGACCCCGTCCCTGGCCTCCTTCCACAAGGCTGACCTCAGTGTCACACCTCTGTGCTCCCTGTGGACACACCAGCCAGGTCATCGCCATTCCTGTCTTTGCTATATAGGCCCTTTCTCTCTATTCGTTGGTAGCTTCACCTGACTATCTTCAAGACATGTCTTAAGATCACTAGTCATATTGTGTTAGAAGCCACCCTATTCCAGTACAATATCATTTTAACCAAAGACCCTATTCCAAATGAGGACCTTCTCAGTTACAAGAAGCCAGGAAATTGGGGGGTGCCATTCAATGGAATACAAGCAGTAACAGCTACATCCCAGGTCCAGTTACAAGAGGCCAGGACATTGGGGGATGCCATTCAATGGCATACAAGCAGTAACAGCTACATCCCAGGTCCAGACAAGAAATCAACCAGCTTTCCTCTCCCTGTATCGGGGCAACATAAAGCCAGCAGCCAGAAGAGAAGGGGTAGTGAAAATTAAGTCACATAAAGGCCAAGACCAATGAGGTCCTTCACAGCATCTTCTGGGGGGCGCTACCTGGGGCTTCCTCCCCTGGGGGATCTCCTGTCCTTGCCTAACCAAAAGACAACTTCCTTCTAGAAATGTTTATCTTTATTTATCATTTTCATTTATTTCTTTGATAAGGGGTCTCATCATGTAATCCCAATTGTTCTTGGGTCATGATGCTCCTGACTCAGCCTCTTTTTTTTGTTGTTGTTGTTGTTTTTTGGTTTTTTTTTTTGTTTTTTTCGAGACAAGGTTTCTCTGTGGTTTTGGAGCCTGTCCTGGAACTAGCTCTTGTAGACCAGGCTGGTCTCGAACTCACAGAGATCCGCCTGCCTCTGCTTTCCAAGTGCTGGGATTAAAGGCGTGCACCACCACCGCCCAGCTTGCCTCAGCCTCTTGAGCGCTGGGAATGCACACCTGTACCATCAGATACTTGGAGCCAGAAGTAGCCACCAGGATGGATGAATTTCTCACAGTCCGGCACATAAGACCACCATCTTCACAGACACTGAGAATTCCAGCATCATGTTAAGCTGAAGCAAGTCATCAAGGCTCTCCTCAAGTGGCTGCTGATGAGTAGTGGCCGTCCAAGGATGGTCAGCTCCTTGATGATGGAAAAACTCTGGGGAGTGTGACTAGCCAGCCAGTCACAGTGGACTGGGTTCTGAGCAGATGAGGCCTTCGAAGCCCTGCACTATGAGCCCTTCTCCAATCCTCCAGAGCTTCCAGATGTGATGAAGCCACAGGATTCTGGAGGCTGTGCCAATGAGCAAGCTGTGCAGGCAAGCCCCAGTCCCCTAATAAAAAAGATTTGGTTGGGGCTGGAGAGATGGCTCAGTGGTTAAGAGCATTGTCTGCTCTTCCAAAGGTTCTGAGTTCAATTCCCGGCAACCACAAGGTGGCTCACAACCATCTGTAATGAGGTCTGGTGCCCTCTTCTGGCCTGCAGACATACACACAGACAGGATATTGTATACATAATAAATAAATAAATAAAAAAGATTTGGTTGTCAAAACAAATCTGTGCCACCATGGCTTAAACTGACTGATTATATCACTATAAGATGCACAGTGCACTACCTAGAAATTTTCTCAAGCTTGTAAGGAGGCATCATTCTGAGGCTCTCAACACTGCAATGAATCTATTATCCATATACACACTTTTTTTTAACCTAAAACTGGATTAATCCCACTGTCACCCATCACACGTTGAGATCAGAATAGTGTTACTTTTTCACTTGTTAGCGTTGGTTTGTCCACTCCAACCTCTGCCTCTCCCTTTACCCTGCATCCTTGTGTGTGTGTGTGTGTGTGTGTGTGTGTGTGTGTGTGTGTGTGCAAGCATCCCCTTTCTAGAAGGGTAGCAGGCATACTGCATCAGGCCCACCCTAGTCTAACACAATCTCATGCCATTTACCTACAGATCAACCTTTTACCCCCTGACTTCAGCAGGGAGTGGTGGGCACAAGTCACCCACAGCAGGATCTAGTCTCCGCCACTGCTTGCTCATGGATGCCACGTGAGTGGGTGACATAAGGAGGTGCAGGTTGGGACATGCGAAGCTCTGATGTGTTCTCAGCCTTCCTACACACATCCTACAGATTCATTCACTTGGCTACAGCGCAGCCTTTGGGAGGCTTTGGGTGGGAACAACGCTAATTAAAATGTGTTTCAGGTTGAGGGAGTGCTCACTCCTTTGCATATCCAAATCTCTGACCTCGGGATGGTCTCTGCACATCACCTACAAGAAAGGCGAACCTGTAACTGCCCTTGGAATGGCTTAATCATAGCTGTTATTTTCCTTTCTGATGAGAGCATTAGACAGATGGCCCTGGGTGGGTTTCTCATGAACACGGGATTAGTGGAATCATCATAGCTTCGCATCCATTACTGTCTCTTTCAATAGCTCCTAAGTGACGAGTTCTCTAACAGTCCAGGGCAGTGCCCTAAATTCATGCAACAAAGGCAAGGTTATAAAGTTAACCCCACAGGAAAAACAGAAGAAAGATGGAAGGAGAAGATAGAGGAGAAGGAGACAAGAGGGAGGGAACCGACCTCCATAGTTACCCAACCTTCACTGACCATTAAGAACTTGTGAGTCGGGTGCAGCCATGCAAGGCAGCGAGCTGGTGCCATGGGAGAGCTGGGAGGCCAATCTGTCCCACCTGCTGTGAGACTTCAGAAAAGTTACTCACCCACTCTAAATTTGGGGGTTCCAATGTATGAAAGAGGGAGATTAAGACCTTGCTCTCAAGGTTGCCGTGGAAATGGAACAAGGTGATGAAGATAGCAAAGCAGAAGATTCCTCACACTCCTGACAGGGGCCTTGACCAGCACCATCAATTAGGCTAGAGCAGAAGGTGCCTGCTAAGTCCAGGGATGCCACAAATAGGGTCAATGACCAGAAAGGCCAACAATGGTGGCCCTCCCAGGACAAGCTGCCACAGGGTCTGTGGTTGCCAAAGACAAAGGCTACTCGGTTGTCTTAGTTTTCTGTAATGTCAGAGGCCAATTCCAAGATCCTCACGGTCTCCACCAGTTGTGACAACTGCCAATCATATACAGAGGCTCGTCGGGGAGGGGTTCTTGGGAGCGGGGGCCAACCCAACCCTACAATACAAAGGATGGCAGGCCCGCCAGGTGTGCCTTCCTTTCCAATCTACAAAGCCAGGGGCTAAGCCAGCGCAGTCATGCAAGGGTGGCGTTTGTAATCCCAGCTGCTTCCAGCTGAGAGGTTTAAATTGGAAAGATTTTAATTAGGTTCTCATAACTGCCTGTGCCTTTATCCAGTTATTCGTTCACCCCCTTATTAAGAACCCAGTAAGTGCAATGGTGGGCAAAGTGAGGCTTGACCATTCGGGAGCCCAGAGTGATTATAATATAATCTCCTTTCTGCTGGGGCAGTAGCTGTCACCATCGTCTTTTATGGGACAGCCATCAAATCATGGTCTTTAATAGAGGCAGATGGCTCATACAGATTTGCTGTGCAATAAGAGTTTATCATAAGTAGGGGTTTTCATAAAAGTAATTCCAAGGTTCTGAAAACTGCTCGCCGCCTCCCCTGGCTCGGTTGTCTTGTATAACCGAGGATCGCCTGCCTCTCCAGGCTGTGTTGCAGTGGAGAACCCAGCCACAGGAGAGAACTGTTGCCATTTGGGGACCAGAAAAAGTAAGGATGAAAGCTGGAGGCCACTCACCTGCCCAGGACGTGTGAGATCAACCGGGAGAGAGTTAACAGACTCTAAGAGACACACGCATGCGTCTGCACGGGGCATGGGGTTCCAAACCTTCTGATACCTGCCCTGCAGGTAGGTGCAGGAGGTGGGAGAGAGCCCCTGTCTTAGCAGGTGATCTGAGGGGCAGCAGGACCCTGGGAACAGTCTAGATTGTTCTAAGCCCACCACATATGTTCCCAACCACTGTCTAGGAGGAAACTTTGGTGACAGCTTGGTGGTTGTCATTGGATGCCCTGACACCCAGCCTACCCTGCAGACTCTCAAATATCTGTCAGAGGCATCACCTCTGTTTTGCTAGGGCCACACGTCTCTCTGAACACACTACAGACTCTCATGTACACAAACAACTAAATTAATGTGCACCCAAACCAACCTCACTGTCTTCTCAATTCCTGGCTTCCCTCCCTCTGGAGAGGCACTGTCCCCCAGCTCCACCAGGCCTCTTGGCAGACGCCCCACAACTCTTCCAGTGTAAAGGGAACACTGGGTCAGCAAGAAGCAGAGAAACATAGCCTGTCTTTCTCAACTGTCTCCCCGTGGGACAAAGACATGTACAAGGGCCCTGAAGCTGGCATTACTAAATCCTCCTGTGGTCAGTCCCTGGCTAGCCTTGCTGGTCACCAACGGCAGAAAACACTAACCGCACTTCCAATGAGCTGTTTGTGCATGGACACTGTAAGCTGCACAGCTGGAGGCAACTACTGTCGGGAGCAGTGAGACCCCAGATCCTGTGTAACCCCCTGATCTGAGTGCCTACAGCTGCTCTGAGCACGAGACCTCCAGGAGTTCCTGATGGCAGGAGAGTGGTTTCTGGTGGGTTTGGCTGGGGCGTGGCTATCTCTCTATAATCTGCCCCTGAACACAATAAAGGGGGCATTCTTGGGGAATTCAAGGGTGACCCGTGTCACTGTCTCTCTGTCTGTGTGTGTCTATGTATTTTAACCTCCAGCCCCCTTGCCCGAAGCTCGCCAACTGGGTGCCAGCGCACAGAGCACAGACATGGGGGCACGGTGCGTGGCAGACTACTGTCCTAACTGCACAGAGAAATACATCCAAGGCACAGAGAGGTCAGGTCACTCTTCTGAGGCTACAGAACTAAGGACTGAAGCCAGGTACTGTGGCCCTACAGGAGGACCCCATCTCACCAAGGTCCTGTTCCTAGAGTTCCCTCAGCTAACAGTGCCCCATGCTGAATTGTGCCCTCTGCCTGTGTTACATGATGACCATGCACAACAATTCCCAGAGGCAAGAATGAGATCACCTGTCCACGGGTTCCAGGGGTCAAGGGTACAGCCTTTGGGTGAGGCACAGTGGGATCACCGGGGTCCCAGCAGAAAAAGTGAGGGTGACAAGGGCTGAGCGTAGCAGTCTCCTTTACTCTCAGCACCCGAGTGGGGCTGATCCAAAGGTGGGGTTTCCCAAGCCCCTGTGTGAAACCCTGCACCTGCCTTCCTCCCCCAAGTTCAGAAGGAAGAACGCTCCAAGCAGGAGAGTCCTGAGGACCACACCGAGGGGCAACAGAGCCTCAGAACTGTTCTGACCTTGGCCTTGGAGTCACCAAGCAGCACTTCTGTCATACTGCCAGTCTAAGTTCCAGAGATAGAGAGAAAACAGCACCCACCCACCCTTCCTCCCTCCCTCCCTCCCTCCCTCCCTCCCTCCCTCCCTTCTTCATTCCTTTTTCTTCCCTCCTTTCTTGACTGTAACATGAAGGGGCCAGGCCTGTTTGTTGTTGGGATTTTTGTCCTGCCCAGTACCCCACAACTGTTTAGTCCCAAAGAAAATCACACAAAGATCTCTGTAAGTTATAAAGCTGATTGGCCCATTAGCTCTAGCCTCTCACTGGCTAACTCTCACATCTTGATTAACCCATTTTTCTGATCTATGTTAGCCAAGTGGCTCAGTACCTTTTTTTAGTGGGGCAGCTCACATCCTGGTGCTTCTGTGGTCTGGGCAGGAGTGGGAGGAATCAACTTCCTCCTTCCCAGAATTCTCCTGTTCTCATTATATCATTTCTACTTCCTGTCTGGTTTTCCCATCTATACTTCCTGCCTGGCCAATCAGCATTTATTTAAAACATGATTGACGGAATACAGACAATTCTCCCGCACCACTTAACAAGGTCTCATGTAGCCCAGGCTGGCTTCAAATTATCCAAAGATGACCTTGAACATCTGGTCTTCTTGCCTTCCACTTGCAAGTACTAATCACAGATGGGTGTCCCATACATAGGTAGTGTGGTACTAGGGCCTGAACTTGGCCCTTGTGTATGCTAGGCAAGCTCTTTACCAACTGAGATACATTTGCCTTTTGTTTTTTATTATATTTTATCCACTTATTTTGAGGGGGTGAGTTCACACACCACCACCACCCGCAGGAGAGGTTAAAAGACAGCTTGGAGTCAGACCGTGTGGATATTGGCATTGAACTTAGGTCATCAGGCTTGGGTAGACAGCACTTTAACCTGATCAGCCTTTTCACCAGAGCCACCTGAGGGGTGAAAGCTATCACCTGCTCACTTCAGTCATGTTAATGGGGCAAACTTCTGGAGGTCACTGGAAACAAGGGGAAACCCAATCACTCCCAGCAAGGGCTCCCTCCCCAAGCTGTTCCTGAGTCTGTCCTGCAGTTGGATTTGAAGACAACCAAGCTGCACCTGAGCTTCCAAAGTGTTCTCTCCTGGGTCAGACGGCTTTGAAACTTCTCTGACTCTGCAACACCAGAGCCTGAGAGTACCTGCCCAGATGATGCTGTAATTTAAAGTGTCCCCAAGTTCATGTCCTGATGACACTTAGATTTGGGCCCCATGGGAACAATTAGAGTAGCATATATCCACGGGGGTGATGGGGTTGTCCAAGACAGACTTAATGCCTTCAATAGATACAGGACAGGTAGTGGCTTGAGCCAACACCTGAAGCTCTGTCTCCCAAGTGAGACCCTGTGCCGTGTGCTTGCTGAAGGCCTCAGCAGATGCTGGCACCATGTCCTTGGACTCTCAGCCCAAGAGCCCTGAACTAAATAAGTCTTCATTCTTTATAAACTGCTGGTCCTGTGGTATTTGTCACATTAGAAAACAGTCTAAGGTGGGTGGAAGCCTTCACTGCCCACCAGATAGGTCATCGTTTGTCTCCAGAAGCCATGCAGGTGACAGTTGCTCAGGCCAGGTCCCAGTCCTTTTTAAAAACTTGGGCATCTGATTTGTCACTTGCCCACTAACCAAGGACAAGTCACTATCAATGCTAAGGAGGAGGAGGGGGTGAGAGTAAAGGCATCTGCTGCCGAGTCCCACAGCCCAGGTTCAATCCCCAGAACCCACACAACAAAAAGAGAACAAACTCCTACAAAGTATCCTCTGATCCTCACCCTGCTTCTGTGGCATGTTGCCCACACACATGAACACCGAAGGAAACTGTAGCACGTTAGGAAATCGGGGTCCTCCTCAGCAGCATAAAGAAAATGGTGCAGGTTCTTTTGGCTGGGGCCTGAGTTCCTTCGTGGTGAGAGGCAGGCGCTGTGTGAAGACACTGCTGGTTGTGCACACAGCAGTCCCAATAGGTCAAGAGTCAAGAACCAAGGGTCATACTCCAAGGACAGCTGGCAGGCAGAGGGGAAGGAAGGAGTCTCCCTGCTCCAAGGCTCCCTTCTCCTCAAGTGCTCAAGCCGTGTGAGAAAGGTTCACATCTCTAACACTGCTTCCTCTGTCCTCAGGAGTGTGCGTCCCCCCCAATGCTGTGCATCCTCCTAAATTTTAGTCTGACAGCAGCCTTCCCACAGAAATGCACCAGCTTGAACAAGTGGTGTTCTACAGACTAATTTATTTCCATTTTATGTGTATGAGTGATTTGTCTGCAAGTATGTCCATAAACCACTTAGGTGCCTGGAGCCCACAAATACCAGAAGAGGGCATAGGATCCCCAGGAACCAGAGCTATGGAGGCTCGTGAGCCACGATATGAGTGCCAAGAATCAAACCAGGGTCCTCTGGGAGAGCAATAACTGCTCTTAACCAATGAGCCATCTCTCCAGTCCCTTAAATTTGAATTTGGGCCCTTCTGAAAGACCAACTGGCTGGGCCACTTTCTTTCTTTAAATATGGAAGAAAACTCACAAATAAGTTTTTTAAAAAGTTTATATGAGTCCTTTGCCCCTCATTTCCATATTTCCCTTCCTTTTTCTTTTCTCTTTTCTTCTCTCCTCCTCTTCCTCTTCTTCTCTGCCTCCCGCCCCCCCCCCCCACCGAGACAGAATTTGGCTATGAAGCCCTGTTGAGTCTTAAGGCATCTATGTAGCCCAGGCTTGCCTCCTGCATTCCTATCTCAGCCAACCAAGTGCTGAGATTTTAGGCACAAGACCCGCCCACACCCAACTCCAGCTTTTTCCCTTTGCCCATGTCTTTCTTTCTTTTTTATTTTGATATTTGTTTATTGATTTTATTGAGCTCTACATTTTTCTCTGTTCCCCTCCCTGTCTCTCCCCTCCCCTTCAACCCTCTCCCATGATCCCCATGCTCCCAATTTACTCAGCTCTTGTCTTTTTCTACTACCCATGTAGATTCGGTCTATGTAAGTCTCTTTTAGTGTCTGCATTGTTTAAGTTCTCTGGGATTGTGATTTGTAGGCTAGTTTTCTTTGCTTTATGTCTAAAAGACACTTAGGAGTGAGTACATGTGATAATTGTCTTTCTGGGTCTGGGTTACCTCACTCAATATGATGTTTTCTAGCTCCATCCATTTGCCTGCAAATTTCAAGATGTCATATTTTTTCTGCTGTGTAGTACTCCATTATGTAAATATACCACATTTTCCTTATCCATTCTTTAGTCGAGGGGCATTTAGGTTGTTTCCAGGTTCTGGCTAACAATGTTCACGACAAACAATGCTGCTGTGGACATAATTGAGCACATGTCCTTGTGGCACAATTGAGCATCCTTTGGATATATACCCAAAAGTGGTATTGCTGGATCTTGAGGAAGGTTTTTTCCTGATTTTCTGAGAAATCGCCACACTGACATCCAAAGGGGTTGTACCAGCTTGCATTCCCACCAGCAATGCAAAAGTGTTCCCTTTTCCCCCACAACCTCTCTAGCATAAGTTGTCATCAGTGTTTTTGATCTTGGCCATTCTTACAGGTCTAAGATGGAATCTCAGAGTTATTTTGATTTGCATTTCTCTGATGACGCCCTTTGCCCATTTCTACATTGAGTTCTGATTATTGCTGAGTTGAGCAAGTCCAGCATATGTATATTTTTCCAGGCATCAGATTCTTCCCTGATCAATGATTTACAAATCTTCCCTCCCATTCTGTGGGTTGCTGAAGATTAAGTTTAAATTGCAGTTTTATCAAGGCTTTCTGTCTTGTGTTTGGGATTTTGGTGCCTTATCTTAGAAGCCAAATGTAACATCATGAATTTTGCATTTAGATCTTGATCCAGTTTAGTGGAACAGAAACTCTCATATTTGTTGAAAAGCTGTTCTTTCCCCATGTCTGCTCCTAGTACCATCACTAATTCACCAGACCACAGGCCTGCAGGCCTTCTTGGAGGCCCTCAGCTCTGGTCCCTGCACTGCCCGGTTAACCTTTTTTTTTTTTTGGGGGGGGGGGTTTCGAGACAGGGTTTCTCTGTGGTTTTGGAGCCTGTCCTGGAACTACGGTTAACCTTTTTTTAAAAAAAAAAAAATGGTTTTATGAGACAGGGCTTCTCTGTGTCCTAGAACTTGCTCTGTAGACTAGGCTGTCCTGGAAAACAGATTACTTTTTAAAATTTCCAGCAAGCTGGAATTTCTTCAGACCTATTTCGTGACCATTTTATTGACATTTCTGCCCATAATTCTACTCATCCATTTATACATACAAAAATACTAACGCTAGTGCAAAAGAGGTGTTTATTATGTGCCTTTGGACTGTGGCACAAACTCTGGTCACCTATGAAAGACTGAGGAGCTGCAGGGACTCTGGGGGACCCTGGGGTCTTGACTCCTCACATAAGCAGTTTGAGTGTACTCATCCCAGAGATTCCTGAGAGCAGTCAGCTCTGAGATCAGCTCACCTCCCTCTCCATCGCCTTAGGCGCCATGCTTTCTGCCACATTCTCCAGGAGGGCTAGCCCGTGAATCAGTGATAAGGTGTGTAAGAGTGGAGAGGGCTGGGCCTCAGGGGTGGTGGTGTCCCGGAGCAGCAAGCAGCTCCACGGGCCTCTACTGACTGGGCATTGGAGTCCTGGGTTTGGTGAGTCTCTGGGAGGACTGAGCAGACAGATTTGGGGGTTATGCGCCCGGCTAAGACTTATTCCGAGAAAAAGATGTGTGTTGACTACTGACGCGAAGCAGAGTCTTTGTTCCAAAGGAAAGAAGAAATGTCTTATTACGAAGCTGAGTATGAGCAACTGCAGGAACGTGGACCAAAGAAAGCCACACCTGAGCAGATTTACTTGGTACTTCAGTGGCAGCGCCAGGTGGGCAAGTTACAGCAGAGAGATCAGCGTCCCTGCTGCAAGCCTCTCAAGGCGTCCTAGGCTTCACTGATAGTCACAGGAACAGCGGCTCAGACACAGAATGGGCCGCTAAAAGACTAACGGCTAAAGACCAAGATAACTTGGCTCTGGCCTTGCAATATTCCAACTCTACGATCCCAGAGTTCTCAGTAGTCAGTCCGCCTGGAAGCCCTTCAGCGCCAATGTGACAACTTTCCCGGGAAGCTTCCATTCACATCTGGGGGATGACGCATCTGCGGGAGCCCGGGATAGGCTCTTTTGGGTCTCTTATTACGGAGAGCTTGCTTTCCGTCAGATAATTCCAGAGGCATATGCAGAAGATCTCTGCCCAGGGAAACCCAGGTGGCGAACAAGGCTTCCATGAGGGTTAGCCCGGTGAATCCATCCTGCTGTTGGCCATGACTCCTGTAACTTGGGGCCCGGCAATGAGACCATGAGTACGTGAGGGACCCAGACACTTGTGCACACTCTCTGAGGCAAGCAGGACACGCTCCAGGCACTCTGCTTGATGACTTGGCTCGGTATACTAGCGCGAAACTTCTATCATGCCTTGGACCAAACTACGAGTCCAATCTGCCCTATGTATTGATAACACCGGTAATATTAGAAGCAATTGTTCACTCTCTGATGAGGGACATTCACTGAGCAAACACCTGTTGGCTGTATATCCTCAACGAGGTGCTAAATATGAACAAGGAGACAGGAGCCAAAGCAGATTAGGCAGGCACGGCTCTTGTCCATCTGTCTGCTGAGGAGGGAGGCCACCTGTCCTCCGTGTGAGGGCTTCACTACAGAAACTAATCTTGGGCAAACTAAACAAGCTGGTTGCCCTTTTCTTTTCTGGAACCTTTGGAGAGCAAGCCCCTGCAAAAGCCTGAGCTTTGAACTCCTGTCCTCCAAAATGGAAAGAATTTGTTTCTGCCACCTCAAGCCACTCTTGGTCTTGGTCTTTTGTCACAGCAGCCCCAGGAAAGGTTTGCTCTCTAGGAAGCTAGGCTGCAGGTCCAGATCTGACGGACTGTGGAGGGACCCAGATTCAGATCCATTCCGCAGAGCCTAGCTGCTAGCCCATGTCTCACATGGACCCAATGGGTGCTAGCACTGATTGCCCACAGCCCTCCACACATGCTTTTCTCTGCCGCAACAGCTCTCCTTACTCTGAGATGTTTCCATGGGAGGCTGTGTGGGTTTTCACTTTGGAAGAAAAGTTTTAAATGAGCAAAATACACACCTGCTGCCTAGTTCTGCTCCCAGCAGACGATAGACACGGAGCACACGGCCTCATACTGTTGCCCAGACAACTCATTCCGTCTCTTTTAGACGCTGGCAAGTAAACCTTGTCTTTCCTCCCTTCCCCTTCTCTTTCCTTTCCTTCTCTCTTCCCCCTTCCTCTTATCTTCCCCCTCCTTCTCTCTTCCTCCTTCCTCTTCTCTTCCCTCCTTTTCTTCTCCCCTCACTTTCCTCTTCCATCTCATTTTTCCTCCCTCCTCTTCCTGCCCTCCTTTCCTTCCTCCTCCATCCCTCCATCTTCCCTCTCCTTCCCCCTCACTCCTCTCCTCTTCTCTGCCTCTTCCTCATTCCCTCCCTTCCTTCCTGGAACTGAGACTGTGTCTTCCGATACCTCTGCTCCCCGATGGCCTCCACAAGCTCTGCTAACCTGTGTCCTGCTGACCCAGATTCCCCCTGCCCAGCGCCGTTATCTCAGAGTCGAGGATATAGTCCAGCTGTTCTGATGCCACTAGGCTGATTTCATCAGACAGATGGCTTTTGCTAAGCACATCAAGTCTCTTAAGATGTCCATTAGAATAAATGTCACTCAACCAATTTGAAATGACCACAAAGACTGTCCAGGTCCAGCTGTAGAGACAGGAAGTCAGGGGCAGCCCAGGGGAAAGTGCTGATGCTCAGCAAGTGTGACACACGTAGGGCTTTTCTTATTTCGCTCACTCCATAATCCCATGCCTAGGGTGAGCACTTAGCCAGCTGTCAGTCATCAGGCACCCAAAGGAATGGAATATGGTTGCTTAGGTTTGCCTTCTACTGTCGTGATAGACACTATGAACAAAAGTAGCCACGTGGGGAGGAAGGGTTTATCTGCCTTACAGGCCACAGTCTATCATGAGGGGGGCAGGAACCTAAACAAAGGCCACGGAAGAACATTGCTCACCAGCCTGTTCCTTCTAGTTTGTTCAGCCTTTCTTACACACCTCACCCCTGCCCACAGTGGGGTGGGTCCTCCCCGCATCAATCACTTTTAAGACCACCTCCCATAGGCTTGCCTACAGGCCAATTTAATGGAGGCAATTTCTCAACCGATGGATGATGGACGTTCCTTTCTTCTCAGGTGATCCTTGCTGTGTCCCTTTGACAAAACCCTGCTGAGCATCTTGGTCTTAATAGCAGTGAGCAGTTTGGGATGAAGTAACTGATGAAGTAAATGAAATTCCATGGAAGACTACAAAAGTATTTAATGTTGAACTATGGATTGGGGGGGGAGGGAGGCAGGAAATCATGAAGTTCACTTGACAGCCTTGAGATCAGGAGCTTCCCAGACCCTGAGAGACCCATGCATTCCCTCAGGCAGTGAAGCTTTCAGGTCACTTTGTGTTTCTCCGTGTGTTCCCTCGATAGTCAGGGAAGCATGAAGGTTTGACAGGACAATGGGTCTCCGACATTAAAATGCTGGCCCTGGATAGCTTGCATGCAGCATTGTTTCCTGGGGCTACAACTGTTTGATTCTGGAGATGGCCATTATGTTCTGTTTCTGATAAAAGTATTAAAAATCTGATTGTTCTCAATAAAATTGTCACAGTCTCCTTTGTGCCATGGCCCCTCCAACCTGGCCTGACTTCATTCCTCACAGCCGTATCAGGTGAACTTGGCCTACGAAGTAAGAGTGGGTGCTTATAATGTTTAAAGGTTTATTTGTTTTTATTGGAGGGTATGTATGTGCCCATGTGTGTGCGTGTGCGTGTGTGTGTGTGTGTATGTGTGTGTGTGGTGTGAGGTCCAGTCTGCCAATGCGGGTGCCTGTGATCAGCCTAGGCCCTCTTGTCCAAGCCAGGTGAGTAGCGATAGTGGGCTGACCACCACCAACCAGTTTTCCATCGTCCTCTGAGTCATTTGTTAGCCTTCTCTGGAAGTGTTTAGAAAGATGACAAATGGTGCAGGAGATTCAAATTTTCTGGAAGGAGATTCAAAAGGAAAACCTCCTGAAAACACAATGTCTAACCGGACTCCCCAGGCCCGTTGGGTGTCTAGTCAGCAGACATCTTTCTGCAGGAATTGCTACCCTGAGCCCTGCTCACAGGGCTTCCCTCGCTGAGTGGCATGTCTGACCTTAGAGTCCTGCACCCCACGGGTCTGCTCCAGGCCTTTCTGTTGGCTGCAGGTGACTTGGAGACGATGCTCTGCATTCCTTTGCTTGTAGAGGAATGGCATGGGTTCCACTTTGTGTAGCTGTCTGCCCCTTCAGGGAGAGATACCTTTTCCAGTGTGGCCTTTTCCCAACTTAAAGAACTGGTACCCCCATTCAGTAACCCTATTTTTTATAAGGCAGCTCTGAGGTCTCTGAGCCTGGAGTGCCAACGCATAAGCTTAGAGGGGACACAACTCAACCCATAAACTCTGTGGCTGCACAAATATCAGCACTCAGAAATTAAGGCAGGGGAATCATGAGTTCAAGGCCAGCCTGGATTACGTCATTTTAAAACATCACCACCAACAAAACAACACCAACAAAAAAAACCCTAAAAAACAAAACAAAAAGCTGCATCTTAATGTATTCATGTGGCCTTAAGTGGGTTTTATATGTGTAACAATAAGAGCTGTGGAAATCTTTGACAGATATAATTACCTTGAAACTCTGCAAGTTTTCCAAAAGCTATGCACACCCACACTGCACACCGCCACATCCACCCCAGGACTGCCAGTGAGAAGTGTGTGTGTGTGTGTGTGTACGTACTCACTGGATGATGCAGTCAGACTTCAGAGCACAGCATTGCTGGCAGCTGCTGGAAACCCCGAGTGAGCCCTGTGATCACTGCAGGAGGTGGGTGAGCAGGCTGTACAGTGTCAGGACAGCGGGTTCTACCCCACAGGAAAGCAGAGCCATCCCCAGCTCCGCATGCTGGTGCTACAGCAGCTCAGGAGCACCACACTGAGACACCCAGACACCGAAGAGATCACACCCTTCATCCCCTGAAGGCACAGGGTGCCAGGGTAGACAGAGCAGTGGTGACCTCTTGACCTCTGGGGTTGAGTAGTAACAAAGGGTCCTTTGGGATCTGGAGTCCAGGGATTATGAGATTGGCGGGGCAGGGGAGGCGGTAGTGTTCTGTTTCTTAGGATGTTACTTGTGTATTCGGTTTGTGAGAATTTGCTGTTCTGAATCTATGATTGTTCGTGCAAGGGTTATGCCGAAGGAAAAGTGAAGGGACAGAACCATCTCTCTGCTTGTTCCTGGTACAATGACTTAGGGCCGGTTAGTCATGAGACGAGACAGAAATAAGAGCATAAGAGAATAGGGCTTCCCTTCACAATAGCAAAATACGTGAGATACCCACCTTAAAAAGAAGAAGGTTTGTGGTGCCTCATGATGTCAGAGATCTCAGTACATGGGCGAGTGGCCTGTTGCTGGGCTCTGCTGTGATGGGGAGTTCACAGAGGGAGCTCAGTGCAGGAAGGGGCTTGCCTGAGGCCAGCTGGGGAGCTGAGGTGGAGGCAGGTGTTGGAAGGGTGCAGGTGAGCGCTGACTGAGTCACACCAATGAGGGCATGCCCCCTTTCTTGCTGATGACTCTGCTGCCTTAAGGTAGAACTGTCCAGAGCAGAGAATAAAGAAACTGTGTAAAGAGACACAAATCAGTTCAGATATGCTTGGCCCCCTTCTGGGTCTCCAAATCCCTCTTAAACTTTTCCTGAGTTGTTCAATGGCTTACAGAGTTGCAGTTATGGGATTGGGCGCTAGATTTTCATCTCCTAACATGGATGATGGGATGTTTTGGAGGATGGTGGTTGTTTGGTTATTTGAAGAGATCATTTTGTTTTCCTGGAGGATATTTTTTTTCTGGTTTTGGAACCCCCCCCCCCCATGTAGTCCTGGCTGGCCTGGGGTTTGCTATGTAGATCAGGTTGGCCTCAGGTTTCTGGCCCTCCTCTACATCTGCATCCTGAGTGCTGGGTTACAGTCATGGCTGATGTAATGTGTTTGTGCAACTGGAAGTCGGATCATTCAGGGAAGCTCAGAGAAATCCCTTTTGGTATTATGTAATGTTTCCCATCTGACAGAGACTTGAGACCCAGGAGGAAACAGAAGGTACCTCTTAGGAATCCTTTAATGAGTGCTCTGACCTCCAGACCACCCTGCCTGTGGGTGTCTTGATGACTGTGAGGGCCCTTGAGGGCCTCCCAGACTCCACACACTCCTCTGGTTTCCAGTTCTTTCCCTTCTCCTTGTGTCTGTCCCATACCTGTGCAAATGAACGAAGAGGCTCATGGGAAGGCGAGGTGCCATGCAGCAGCCCAAAACACAGAATGCTGGCTGAATGCAAGTTGCAGATCAACAGCAAAATGTTTGATATGCACAAAGGAGTTATTTAACTAGTTGGCCGGCACTGTATCAGGCAGTCCTTCCACACGTTTCCACAGCTGGCGAGGTGAAAAACAGGGACACACACTACACCACTAAAGATGGACCATGTTCCCTCCATGCTTGTATGCTGAGGCCCCATGTCCTGGGACCTCAGAATGTGATTGGATCAAGTCTTCAGGGAGGTAGTTCTGCTAAAATGGGGGGTTAGGGTATGGGCTAGGGTGGGGCCCTAAGCTTATATGGTAGGTGTCCTAAGAGGACAACCCAGGTGAGGACACGGTGTGAAGTCGGACATCTTCAAGTCAAGGAGAGATGGCGCAGGAGCCTACATCTGCTGACACCTGGTCATCTCAAACCATCACCTTCTGGATCTAAAGGAGATGTGTTTCTGTGGCTTGAGGTGCCCACCATGTGGGCTGATTATGATGGTCCAAACGGGCTAATACACAAGCCCCTGTGCTTAGATAAAGAAAGGAGAAACATGGGGGCTGGAGAGATGGCTCAGCGGTTAAGAACATTGACTGTTCTTCCAGAGGTCCTGAGTTCAATTCCCAGCAACCACATGGTGGCTCACAACCATCTGTAATGAGATCTGGTGCCCCCTTCTGGGGTGCAGGTATGCACACAGGCAGAACACTGTATACATAATAAATAAATAAATCTTTAAAAAAAAAAAAAAGAAAGGAGAAACATTCTGGAGAAGGGAAGGAGAAGTGAAGGCCTCTGGACGTGAGCAGGATGCACCAAGAGGCAGACCCCTCAACAGCAATGCCAACTTCCTCCCATCTTCCCTCTCCCTTCCCCTTCCTCTCTTCCTCCTTCCCCCCCACACCCTGCTTGTCTCCAGGTCCCTCCTCCCTCCTACCACTGGCAACAGGAGGGAGGGAAGATAGGGATCTCAGCTCCAGGCTTCCTTCTGCCTGCTCTTTTCAGAGACCGGTTTGTCCAGCCATGGGATGGACACACGGGCAAGCTTGAGCGACGTGCTCCATACAAAGCCTCTGCCACGACTTAATCCAAATGGCCATCCACGCAAAAGTAGTCTTGCTGCTGCTCACTCATCCTCCCAAAAGACTCCTATTTCCCTGAAAATTGATGACCTCAGGCCATGTACAAAGGTCCCTCACCCTGGTACATTTAACCAGACACAAAGTCCAAAACAACAGGGAGAGGAAAGAGCAGACACAGGGATTAAAAAAAAAAACAAATTACAAAATATAATCAAATGATGCTCTCTTCTTACCTCTTAGGTTAAAAAATACCTAGATGGGGGAGGAGAACACTGGCTTAGTTTGCACAAAGTTCCTGGGTTTAATCTTAACGAGAGAGAGAGAGAGAGAGAGAGAGAGAGAGAGAGAGAGAGAGAACATAAAGGGCAGCAGGAACAGTGGCTGAAGAAGCACAGAGACCTGGGTGTAGCTAAGTGATCACTGGCCTACCATATGCAAGGCTCTGTGTTCAACAGCCCTTGGGAGCTGGTGTCGGGAGAGGTATGGAGAAAAGAACAGGGTACTCTCTGGGAAGATGTGGACCGCTTGCTCTCAGAAGCATCAACCACATTCCGCCCAGTGTGGGGAGAAATATGGGCATCCTTCGGCTCTCAGTGCAGGCATATCGTGAGATGACAAAAATCAGAGGAAAAGGCCTGGGCCCAAAGCCACACCTCTTCCTGTTTCAGAGCCTGCAGGACTGGAATGCCATGGTTAGCCAGAAGCTGGTGGCCCTGAGGTCAGCCTCCTTTTCAAGGCGCAACAGTGAGCCTTTACTTCCCTAGTCTGGACCCCAGTTTTTGGAAATGGCCGGAAATTGTTTAGAATCACATCAGCAGGTGGAGGTGGGTGACCAAACTAAGCTCCTTGCTCAGAGATAAATCTGAAACGTGGCAATAATGTGGCATCTCTGTGCCTTCCTGAAGGTTGTCACCTTGAGTGAGGACAGTGGTGGGTCCCTAACTGTCGCATCCCCGCTGTCTCCCATCTCCATCTCGGTTCCTACCCAGTGGTCTGCCGTTGTCTATGACACCGTTTTGCTTGTAATAAACCCTGTCCACTTGCTATGCTGCAGTCCGGGGATCTCAGCTGAATTCTTTCTGTGGAGATCATAAAGACCAGAGAGCTCTAGGGAGTCTAGAGCAAAAGCTCTGTGACAATGTCTGTGGAGTCCTGGTCATCTAAGGACCAGCTACAGTACCCAGGAAGTAAAACCTGCGTATCAGGAGAGCCTTGTGTGGCTTAGGGAAGAGGAGGTAAGGACCACTGTCCTTCATTGCCAGATCAAGCTGGCATGTGGGCTCAGAAGGAAACCTGTACCCCTTGGCCTTCTCAGGCTCCCCAAGGAGGACCCCCGCTGAGTTCATTGGGCGCTGATCCCAGAACCAATTGAGAGAAGATCTGCCCTCATTTCCTTTGAATGCTAATACAAGCTCTCTGTGTGTCCAGCGGGTGAACTCGGAGAGTTCAGACTGGCCAAGGCTCAAGCGGGTCTCCCTACTAAGTTGGCTCACCAGCCCCTCTCTGCCTGTCTTGCTGGGAACCATGAGGGTTGCCCATCTTGGTGGCTTCCATGCTCCTGGCTCACAACTTTTTATATCATCTCTCCTTCAGCCTGGATGATTCTAGTCTCTAATTCTCATTCCTTTGGGCACCAGGACCATTAGCATCACCTAGAGTTGGAAGCAGATTCAAAGGCTGCTCCGGAACTGCTGAAGAAGTCTCCATTTCCCCCTAAGACCCCGGGCCCACCCCAGGGAGAGGAGCTTACAGAAACAGCTGCAGGGTCTGCCCCTCCCCTCCTCCTTACACTCTGCTCTTTTTTCTCCCAGCAGGCGAGCGCAGGCTGCCTAGGAACCAGCATGTCGTTTGGAAGCCAAGCGGTGTTCATTCGGTTTATTTATCTTCTTGGAGCTTCGTCTATTTTGGGTCTCAGCCATTCTGAAAAGGCTTGGGCTGTTATACTTGCTCAGGGTGGGGTAAGAGTGCCGGAGTTAAAGTTGAGGAACATTTCTGTGCCTACTCATGGAGCTTGTGGGCTTGCCCAGCATAGAGCGGGCCCAGCATCTCCACCTGGCTGCCTGCCCAGTAATCGACGCAGACCATCAGGGTCAGGCCCTTCCCACACCCATATCTGTTGTTCTCAAAAAAGAAAGAGAGCGCTGCCCTTTCCTCTAGAAACGTTCCCTTCTGGGTGGGGCAGGGCCTCTTCCTCACCGCAAGCCACTCCACCCCCTCTGTCGCTCCATGCGAGTCACACGGAGGTCACGTGATTCAGACATGCCTCTGTATTGGAATATGTGTGGTGACTGACCCAGCGCTGCCAGGTGGCTGAAGCTAGCCCATTCACGGTGTGTGGAGCTGCTTACACTGAGCTTGAATGGGTCTGTTTGAGGGACTTGGAAGCTGCAATGACGTCGATAAGCACGCCCCGTCTCAAGGTGAGCCACCCCGGTTTTCTTCTCTTCAGCAGTTTCCTGTACACCCCCAGGAGCTGTGCCCATATCAGACAAGCCACAGATCAAAGTTGACGTCTGAGGAAGTCTTCACTTCCTCCCCGATGCGTGTTCTAGTCCTGAAGGCTCAGGAATTAAGAGCTTGCCAGAGTCGGAAAGCATCGCCCTTTCAGGCTGAACCGCTTTGAACCTGATTTGTCATTTGCCACTAAAAAAGTTCCAGCGCCTTCCCATCGTGGAAGTCTTTCAGTGACTGCCGTGGTGGAGACAGGACCTTAAGCTCCCAACGTGGCCCATGTCCTGTGAGTGCCTGCAGTGCGGTTCTGGACCCGGGTTCCCTCTGGATGCCACGGCATCTGCACCCGGGCAGTGCACTGTGCTGTCGCATGGCAGTCAACTGCATCTGTGTTTCCTCTGCTTCTCTGTGCACCTGAGAGCCTGTAGCCACAGCAGTTTTGGAATCCCATAAGGTCTCTAACACAACACACACGGAGCATCCAAACTCTCCTTGAGGCTTTTGAACCAGTGTATGTGAACAAACTGTGTTGTAATAGATGCTTGCGGACGTGCACTTCAAGAAAAGCCATGCTCTACTACATGATTTATTTTTTTAAATACTTTCATAAAGTAGTGGCTGGAGATTGCTCGGTGGTTAAGAACACCTGCTCCTCTTGCAGATGACCAGAGTTTAGTGCCTGCACCCACAGCAGGCAGCTCACAACCGCCTGTAACTCCAGCTCTAAGGGTTATGACGCCCTCTTCTGGCCACTAAGCGTAACTGCACAATGCAAGCCCACACCTGCACACACAGTTAAAAAGAGATAGTTTCATAAGCGGAAGGATACTGGGCTGCATTTTCAAATTTTTCTTCAGTATATTTACTACTTAAAAGCTTAATTTTTATAAAAAGTAAGTGAACTACTATGAAGTAGGTTATACCAGTTTGGGAGAACAAAATAAAATTATTCATTCCACTGCTTGTTTTAAAGAAAACCCCCGAATAGTCAAAGCAATCCTAAAGAGAAAGCTCGCAGCTGGAGGTAGCACAATACCTGACTTCACGTTATATTTGCAGTGCTCTAGGGACAATGCTAGCCTGGTACTGACATTAAAAACAGGTTGACCAATGGAATGGAAGAGTGGAGATTAGAAGGCTATGGCCATCTAATTTTTCACAGTGGTAACAAAAACATATAGTGGGAAAAGATACAAGTCATGCTGGCAAAAGTGGAAATCCCCATGCAGAAGAATAAAATCAGATCCTCATCTTATACAAAAATCAACTCAGAAGCCACCTGTGGTGTGGCATGTGCCATTAGTAACAGAACTCGGAAGATGGAAGCAGCTTGATCGCTGGGTTCAAGGGCTAGCCTGGTCTACATAGCAAGGTCTAGACCAGTCAGAGATACATAGTGAGACCTGGTCTCAAAAAAGGAGAAAGAAAAGGAGGGGTGCTAAATCTGAAGTGGGACAAGGACCTCAATTTAAAGTCTGAGGCTACTAGAGGAAAACAAGGAGAATCTTCAGTGTCAGCAAGAACCTGACAGGACCCCCCCCCCACACACACACACACAGAGCATGGGGACTACCGCCAAGAAGCGGTAGATGAGGCTGCCTTATCTGTACAGCAGGAGAAACAGCCCACAGAGCCTGCAGCCCACAGGACAGCAGAGTCACGAACAGCTATGCTCCAGACAGAGAGTTAACACGCAGAACTTACTACTCTAGCCTGAACACCAAGGAAACAAAACTGCCAATCAACAAATGGGCTAATTCAAGAAATGAAGAAGTGCAAATAGCCCAGAAGTATTTTCAAAAGTGATCAACCTTCTTCGTTGCCAGGACAGTGTAAATGAAAGCTATTTTGAGGTCCCACTTAACCTAAGCCCAGCCAAGACGTCAAGACATCTAACAGCAAACAACAGCGAGGCTATGGAGAGGGAAAGAACCTTTTTTCACTCTTGGTGGGAGTGCACATTAATACAGCCAACGCGGAAGCCAGTTTGGAGATTGCTCAAAAGATTAAAAATAGAACTCCCATATGACCCAGCCGTTCCACTCCTGGGCGCATACCCAGAGATTTCCATCCCCTACTGTGGAGATATTTGTACATCCATGATTATTGCTACTCTAGTCATGAGAGCAAGGAAATGGAACCAACCAAGCTGTCCATCAACGGAAAAATAGGTAATGAAAATGTGGTCTATATATGCATGGGATATCTTTCAACTATACATATTTTCTGTAAAGAACAATGAAAGCATAAAACGTCTAGGAAAGATGAACGGACCTAGAAAGTATAAGTAAGCAAGGTGACAAGGCTGGAAAGATGACTCATTGATTAAGAGCACTGGCTGCTCTTCCAGAAGATCTGGGTTCAGTTCCCAGAACAACAACAACAAAAAAAAAACCTAAGCAAGGTGACCTAAACTCAGAAAGTCAAGAATCCCGTGTTTCCCCCATGTACAGGTCCTAGCTATAATGTACACACGTGGCTGGGAGAACAGGAATGAGTGGAGATAAAGTCCAAGCACTTAGAAAGGAGGTCAAGAGTGGCAGATTAGACGAGGAGTGCGGTTGCACTGTAGGATACACGGCTCCCGAATGAGGATAGAAAGTTAATATTTTCTGGTTTCTTCTCCATCACACTGTGTGCCCCCTCCATAGTGAACACTTGAGGTTCTACCTCTTGAACTGCTAGTGAGATCAGAACAAACTGGAAAAGGCACAAATCTCTAAAGCTGCAAAGTCTGCCCCCAGGGTATGTTTCCTCCAGCAAGCCCACACCTCCTACACCTGTCCAAATCATGCTATCGACCTGGGACCCAGTGTTCAAAAGCCCAAGACTACAGGGGACATCTCATCCCACCACCGCTCTCTGACGGTCGCCTGGGCCTTAAACAGGTCCTGTTACTACCACCTGAGTGGCATCCCTAGGCTTCCAAGACAGAAGAAACCGTTCAGCCGTGCAAGGGACATCTGATGAACCCCCCTCCGTGATTTAAACAATTTTTGAATGTTCTATTTACTTATTCAAGGTGCGTATGTATGCTCCATACCACAGCACGTGTGTGAAGGTCAGGAGTTTGTGCTCCATCTACCACGTGGGGGTCAGGGCTCAGACTTGGTGGCAGGTGGGTTGACCCACTGCACTGTCTCACTAGCCCTCACTGAGATCCTGGGTGACAGAGCTAAGGATATGTCACCGGGCACACACCTCTTCCTTCTGACTGTCCTGAACCAAGAAGGACCTGTCATGCTACAAAGGCCACCGATGATTGGCGTTGAGTCCTCCAGCCCAGCGTTATGGTTCTGACATGATTGGTGGCCCCAAAGGGACTGTTGTAGACAGTCAGAGAAAGTAGGGCCTTGGGGGCCTACTCTGTAGAATATTTGGGGACTCTGGATCTTTCTGTACCCCACCCACTACCTTTCATTCCCATTTCTCCTCTGCTCTCTGCAAATCTTTCCTGTCCACTATGACCCCTGAAGTCATAAATCTTGGTCCTAGTGTGTGAGCTACTTTGTTCCAGCAACCAGAGAGCAGGAGAAGACTGTCCTCTGGCTTCAGTGGGTACATGACTCATGTAGGCATCTTCAGACAGGCAAAGGCTACCTTTCTAATGAGTTGGGGTCAGGGGTGGTGATTTGAAATGAAGACAACTGCCCTCCTCCACAGAAAATCCCACAGTCTAACCTGATTTAGAGAATCCTTCCTCAGAACTCTTTCAAGGCGATTCTGGATTGTGTCAAGTCAGTGAAAAGCTAACCATCACAGGCTGTGCTCCCTGCAGAGTCTAGGGATTTTTCTAGAACAGAAAGGTTTGCCCTGGGTGATTTTATCAGAAGCTACCCCCAACCTCTATAATGGTCCTGTATTGATTACTTCACACACAGTTGGGGGCGAGAAACTGATTTTTTTTAATTAATGAAAGAGTCTATCAAGATACATATTTGTGTACGTTGTAGCTCTGGGGACAGTCAAAGGAAAAGAAAACTCAGCAGAAGTGGCTCTATTTGTTTACGGCCAATTCATTTATTTATTCATTTATTTGCTCTTGGAGGGATTTGGGAAGCTCTATTTTTAGCACCTCCCCTACTTGGGCTAGGATGTCTTTCTCTAGATGATAATTCCCAGCCTCTCCTGCAGGATGAGTCATACAGCCACCAGGAGGAAATAGTGAGGCAGGAGCTTCCTCTCTCCTAAGTCAGGAGAGGCAGGCAGGGTGGCCGTAGAATCAGCAGGGCTGTGCCGTCTTTCCACCTTGGCCACCTCTGTTCTACTCTCCATGAGGTTCCCCGAAGACAGCTATGCCTCCCTGAATGTTCTTCTGCTGGCAAAGAGAAGCCTGTGGGTGTCGATGCCACAGGCCCTTCCTCCACCTCCATTTATAGCTCTGCCAAGCCATCTTGTCCAAGCAGCAGTTGATAAGGCTTGCTGGAAACTGCAGGACCATCCAAATGGAGCACAAACCCCATCTTAATCCTGGAGACGTATTTAATGAAGGAGAGTCACAACAGATATGACCAGGGCCCGGCACTAGGGTTTTCCGACTCCGAGAAGATGGACTAGACTCTGAAGTGTCTGCATGGCAGGGTCTTGGCTTCTACAAGGCAGCCCCACCTTGGCTTGTATTCCCAGAAGCAGAAGGCGCTATCATTGCACACTCCAAAGACTGGTTCACGCCTCAGACACTCGTAAAGCCCATCTAGTTATTCAGTTAGTTGTTTTAGTTTTGTTTTGAATTTGCCGTTTGGAAGGATTTTTTTTAATACTTATTTTAAAAACTTTTGACTAATTAAATGTTTTTCTGATTTTTTTAAAAAGTTTTGGTGTTTAATAATTGAGACAACTGTCCAAGATGTGAAGATGCCAAGTTTGAGAAGCTGGGGGATGAGGGGACACTCTGTAGACTATGCAGGCTGTAGAAGAAGGCAGGTTTCATACATCTATCGACACATAGTAGTTCGTTCCAGAAAGCCCACATGGTAGCAGGAAAGAACCATCTCCCAAAACATGGCCTCTCACCTATGTCCATACATAAAAAATTAAAAGAAACTCAACAACCTAATGGGACATGGTGGTGCATGCCTTTAATCCCAGTTCTCGAGAGGTAGAGGCATGTGGAGTTCAGGAGCTCTGTGAGTTCATGGCCATCCTGGTCTACATGGTGAGTTCCAGGCTAGCCAAGGCTATATAGCGAGACTCTGTCAGAATGGGGTGCAGGGAGGAATCCAACATATATGCAGAAGTGAGCACTGGATTACATCCTGCCGCTTTGGCTGCTGCAGTTTTATACCCTGCCAGGATCTCTGCACAAGGCCCCACTTGCAAACAGAGTCTTTGCTGGTGTGGTTAAGATGGCGCTCTGTGGTAAGGTGAGCATCTTACGAGAGATGCAGGATGAAGATGAAGAGGGAGGCGGGGATGCAAGTGAGGCATCCATAAGCCCAGGACTACCAGGACTGCCAGAGGCCAGCAGAACCTAGAAGCAGGGAAGGACTCATCCTCGGGACCCTGGGAGAAAGACAACCCAGCAGCACCCACTCTGGCTTTCTAGCCCCGTGCTATTTCAAAGCTGAGCCCTATCACCAGCCCCGGGTAGTCAGGTGCTGCAGCCCCTGGACGCTGGTATGGGACAGGGGCTGAGGTCAGAGTGCTCAGAGGCAGCTCCAGAGGCTGTGACTGAGCAGTCGCACTAATAGTCTTCCTGTTCATCTTCCCAGTGCTGGCAGCTGCTTTCCGTCTGCAGGAGCAGATGCAGTCACGGCAGCGTCTGCGAGACCCGAAAATACTCATGTATGGTATAGAGAATGCAGCCTGCTGGAAGCAGCCAGGTCCCCTCCCTCACTTCCACCTGTCCCATCCCAGGAAATATGGATGCCAGGGCCCAGCAAGGCACCGTCACGAGGCCAGCATAACCCAGGCCTCATGTTCATAACCCAGGCCTCTATGTTCATCCCCATCCGGCACGGCCAGGCAGCCACACACTGCTCTGGAAGGAGAGTCACCTGAGCAGGAGAACAGAAAGCCCCAGCGAGGCGACGCCATGAGCAGCTCCTGTCTGACCAGGGCTCCCTCCGCAGTGGGCTTGCTCTCAGCCTGGCTATGACAGGGCTCCCTCCACAGTGGGGTCGCTCTCAGCCTGGGTCCCAAGAGTACCAGGATAAACACCCTCTTGCCAAGGCATAATGGTGGATGCCCTCTGTCATTCACTTCTAGGAGACTGATCAGTTGAGCATCATCCCACATCCTCAGGCCCTGTGAGTGCCCGGCTAAGCCCCTTCGTGACGACTGCATGACCCTGTCCCATGTAATGCTGTGCACAGTCGTGTTATTTAGCGGGAATGACAGGAGCAGGACCTACCTCCCAGGGGAAGGGGCACAGCGCCTAGATGGCGTCTGGGACCATCAGTGCTCAGATATTATTATGTCAGGAGACGTCTCTAAAAACATTAAAGAGCATCCGAGTCAGTTACCTAAAGTTCACAGGGTGGGAGGTAAGTATAAACAGTGAGGTAAGAATGATACTGGACATATTTAAATAACTGGAAGGATGGGGCATAACACTTAATGCTGCAAACTTATGTGAACTTGTAACTTTGGTGTTGGACAATGAAGGGTTTCTTAGGTTTATTTTTATAGTATGTGTCTAAACGTTTTGCCTCCATTGTGTAAGTGCACCACTTGGGTACCGGGTGACCCTGGAGGCCAGAGGAGAACCTTGGGTCATCTGGAACTGAAGTTATAGATGGTGGTGGGTCACCATGTAGGTAGTGGGGACTGAACCCTGGTCCTCTGCAAGAGCAGCGTCCACTCTTAGCCTCTTGTCTCTCCAGCCTCAGCAATAAAGTTGGACACAGGTGCGCTCTTCATTGCCACAGAGTTAATGGGGACAAGCGATCTGCAAAGCCTAAACTATTTTCTGATAGTTCTACAGAGAACACTTGCCGGACTCCAGCAACCAAATTGTCTGACTTGGAGTCTTAAATCCACTCCGGCTGGCTTTGTAGCATTGGGTCAGTTATCGCTCACATTCTGCCTCCAGTTCCCCAGCTCCAGTAGCCACAACAGTCTCATGTAAAAACATTTTTAAGAAGTTTAGGGAGATTAGTATTTTCAAAGTCTTACCATGGTGCCTGAAACACTGACTTTCCTTAGATGGTGTGTCAGTCGGCTCCCTGAGACTATGACGAAACCGATGTGGGACGCCCTTCTGTATGCTGCAAATGTGTGTTTTATTGGCTGTTTCAGCCAATGGACAGGGAAAAATATAGCTAGGTGGGAAGTCCAAACAAAGACACAGGGAGAGAGAGGGCAGAGTCAGAGAGATGCCATGTAGCCGGCCAGGAAGCAAGATGTGATTCAACAAACCACGAGCCTCACAGTAAAAATAAACTAATAGAAACAGGTTAATTTATAGCTAGAGATAGTCAATAATAGCCTAATCCATGGGCTGGAGAGATGGCTCAGAGGTTAAGAGCATTGCCTCCTCTTCCAAAGGTCCTGAGTTCAATTCCCAGCAACCACATGGTGGCTCACAACCATCTGTAATGGGGTCTGGTGCCCTCTTCTGGCCTGCAGGCATACACACAGACAGAATATTGTATACATAATAAATAAATAAATATTTAAAAAAAATAATAGCCTAATCCACTGGCCCAGCGATTGTAACTGATAATAAGCCTCAGAGTGGTTATTCGGTAACAGGCAGGCTGAGAGAAACCAATCCAGGGGGACCAACAGGACGGAGAATATTTCTAGCTACACAAAACACCTGAAATCACAAACTTACAAAGTGAGGAGGTTCGTTTCAGCTCATGATTTGAGGGTTCTACTCAATGACTGAGCAAACCTTTTGCTTTGAAACTTCTGCTAGGGGCAGAAGCCATTATCCAAGAGCGTGAAGCTAAAGCTGCTTAATTCATAGCTAGCGAGTAAAAGCTATCAAGGACGGGGCTTCAACCCGATGACTTAAGGACCGCCCTCCCCACAGGCCCCACCTCCGCACAGGCCCCACCTCCTCCAGGTTTCATCATCTCCCAGCGGCACCTGTGGACAGACATTAACTCGGATCCAGAGTATAGCCGATGTACTGTGTGACTCTGCAGGCATTATTTGGGTCCTTACACCCCGCATTGGTCTTCCACATAAGCACTGAAAACCTCCAGCCGCCTCCCCGCTTCGTGTCCAAAAGTTCTTCAAAACTGACTCATCGTTTCCTGAACTTTCTACCATTGTTCCATATGCAAACAGACCCAGGAAACCTGAGCTCGGATTTCTCGAGTCTCAGATGGTTTCTAATTTGTTATGTGGGAGGAAAACTCTGTATTCCCTAGCAGATGTACAGGGACTGTTTTCCTCATCTCCTCAACACTTCCGACTTTGCAGCACAGAAAGTTGGTTTGTTTTTCTCAAGCTCTATTGGTCTTAATTCTAAAAATGTTAAAACCAGATGATGGGGCACGGGTTTCCCACCAAGCCCAGGCTGTTACTGGACTGTCTGTGGGGTGTGCACCTGGACCCTTGCTTTGTGATTCGGGGAGGAAGAGATGGAATGGGGTGGCGGATGTTGACGCTGTCAGCCACGTAATACAGCCTGGCTGGCATGGGGCTGCTCTGCTGGAGATCCCATTGCCCAGCAGGCTGGGCATGTCAGCATGGTCACATGACTCAACCTGCCTCGGTCCCCACTGGAAAGCCAATGGAGGGGACAAGCAGCATTTCTGAATTTGGATTTTAAGACATTACTGTGTGCTCTAACTCTTCCAGCTGCTCCCTCTTCCTGTGTTTTCCTCTTCCAACTCCTTCCTCCTCCTGTGGACTGTAACCACGTAGAGAGGAGACAGTCTCAGAATGGCAAAGCAAGAGTGTTGTGGAATATTAGTTTAAGATGTGTTATATTCGTTTATGCTGTGGATTATTTGTTTAATGGTGCAAAGATGTGCTGCATTCTTTTATGTTGCATTTGTTTAACTCCATGAAGCTGTGTTACTTTGCCTGTCTAAAACACCTGATTGGTCGAATAGAGAGCTGAATGGTCAATAGCTGGGCAGGAGAGAGAAATAGGCAGAGCTGGCAGGCAGAGAATACACAGGAGAAATCTAGGCTTGGAAGAAGAAAAGAGGGAGGAGCAAGAAAAAGAAAAGAGGAAGATGCCAGGGACCAGACACCCAGTCACACAACCAGCTGCGGAGCAAGAAAGAGAGGAAGATATTTAGAATAAAGAATGGTAAAAAGCCCAGAGACAAAACATAAAGAGAAACGGGGTAATTTAAGTTAGAGAAGCTGGCTAGAAACAAGCCAAGCTAAGGCTGGTCATCATAAGTAAGAATAAATCTCCGTATATTAATTTGGGAGCTGGGTGGCAGGCCACCAAAGAGTAAAAGAGAAACCAGCTGTGTAGGAGAATGGAGGCACCTACTTCCCTGAAGGACCCGTGCTGCACAGGAGCCTCACCATCAAGAAGCCCTTGTCCAGGGGTCCCAAGAGAGAGAGCCAGCCGTGTGCTTTAAGGCACAACGACATTACATAACCACGTGACTCATACAGCAGCTTAGCCTGCTTGCTCTGTCTACACAGACTACATGTTCCATTGTCTTCTGCAGACTACACAGACTACATGTTCCATTGTCTTCTGCAGACTACAAATGATGACAAAGGTGGACTGAATCCCCCTTCCTGAGCCCCACACTTAGTTGTGAAGCCAGTATCCCACCTTGAAGCCCTTTGCCCTGCCCCCACACCTTCAATATTTCTTTAAAGATTTATTTATTTATTATCACACAGTGTTCTGTCTGTACGCCAGAAGAGGGCACCATTATCGATGGTTGTGAGCCACCATGTGGGTGCTGGGAATTGAACTCAAGTCCTCTGGAAGAGCAGCCAGTGCTCTTAACCTCTGAGCCATCTCTCCAGCCCCACACCTTCAATATTGTCTGCCAGTTAGAGACAGAGGGTGTGTCTGAAGCTGCCCGTGCTGTGCTGGTGAGCATCAGGAGAAGAGAAAGAGGCCCTGACAGCATCCCGTTTCTGCAGGCATCTCAAACACAACTTTGCACAACCAACGATCCTCTTTTGTTCCTCTGCCTGCGTTTTCTTTAGCTGCTTTCAAAGTCTTTTTCAGACTGATGTGTGATTCTATTCGAAGCACAAACCCGTACATAACATGGATCATGAGAACAAGACAAGGGAAAAGCAGGGTCAAGGGCCAAGCTCAGCAGTTGCTGAGGAAGCTGGTGGGTGCCAAGGGGGCTGTTTGAGGCCCTTTGCTAGGCAAAGCTCTTGTGAAGACTTGGGACCCTGGGGAGGTCTCCCTCAGTAAGCAGGCACCACCTTGGATCCCAGGCTGAGAGGGATACGTCTGCATGCTTTGTAAGCAATCTGGTCTGTGGAATTGTTATAGCAATGAAAACGAACCAAGACACCTCCCCCACACTTGGTGAACAATCTTCCATGAAACCTTCCTCTCAAATTCTATTCAAGGGTTCCTCACAAGCAGGCTGTTCTACACACGATTCTGACTAGAAATCAAGAAATAATCCCTACCCCATCCTGTCATCGCCCCCTTCCCAGGAGTCACCTTTCTCTTCTTTGATTTTGAAAGCAGGCTCCCCAGGTTTATAGTCTTACCATCCCATCCCCATTTTAACTAACCTCGGACAAGGAGCTGGGAATTTATCCATAAAACATGGGTGGCAGGAGCCTCTTTCTGAGCGTGAGAACTCAGTGGGATGCAAGGCTCTCACTTGACACAGGATCCAGCCCATAACAGGTGCTAGGGAAATGTATTTTCGCCCAAGCCCAGGTGCTGTCCCAGCACAAGTGTCTTTCCGGTTTCCAGGCTTCCCTCGGGAACGTCGCCCAGGCACCTGGCATGCACTCTCTTGTCCACCTGGCCATGTCCCTGCTACTTCTGTGTTTCTCTGAACATGAGGTTGGCGCTGGGGTGGTGGCTGACTGGGACAGCAGCCCAGAAGAAGCTCTTCTCCATCTGAGGTCAGCTGGCTCCAAGTTGACTCCCTCCTGGCGGGCTGGGCACAGCCACCCTCTAGAGATCTCTAGGAAGACTGGCATCAACTGTCACATTGCTCAATGTATTTTACCTGTTGGGTCTTCTGATTTCATGGCAGGGCAGAGAGGGGGCAGATGCCAGAAATGCTGGCTCGTGTAGATACTAGAGAGGGACAGACGTGTGGGCTAGGAGGGTGCGCCTGAATCTGGGGCAGGAAGCCTGAGTGTCCCTCTTCTTCCCTGGAAAGACAGTAAACTCTTTGGTGGCTTGCCCCTGGGAGATCTATGGGGAATCCATTCCCGAGAGAGGAGAGCCAGCCCTGCAGAGCAGGTGAGAAAGTTTGGGTTCTGCTTCAAGGGCTCTGAGCCCAGCTCAGTTCCCAGACACTGGGGCAGACCTGCAAGTGTCTCAAGGGCCTGTGGAAATGGTGAGACTCTGGAAAAGAATGACTGGTTGCAAATTACTGAAGAAGCAGACTCATTCTGCTTGAATGATTAATTTATATATTCATCCCCATTAATTGCTAAATTGAGATAAAAAATCTGAGTACATTTGAAAACCATTTGTAAGTCAGATTTTTCCACTTTACCAGAAATCCCAAGTGTGCTACCAAGTGACAGGAAATAACAGCTGATCAGGAACTAAATGAGAGGTTGCATGTAAATCATTGCAGTAGCAGATGCTTGGGCCTGCCCCTCCTCAGCACCCTTCACACCAGGTGATTGCATGTTATATTCACACCACCATGCCGTCACACCAGGTGATCACATGTTTCCAGTCATCCCTTCTTCACTCTGCCTTTTTTTACATGCCATAAATACCTATAAAAGAGAAAAAAAATGATGCTCAATATTTCCTTAGAGAGCAGATAGATAGATATCAATAGATGTTCACAGAGAGACAGACAGACAGACAGACTGAGTCTTCAGAGGCATAAGACTGAAACCTTAAGAGATTTTGCATCTGATGTATAGTATGCATGCCTGCAGTCCAGCACCCAAGCACTCAGGAGGCTGCGGCAAGAGGATGACTGAACTTTAAGTGTGGCTTGGGCTATGCTAAGACCCTGTCTCAAAAACACAAAAAGTGGGCTTGGTGAGAGCTCAGTGGGTAAACTGTTTACTGTGCAAACATGAGAACCTCAATTTGGATCCTCAGCACCTACATGAAAACAGCTGAGCATGCCCAAGCTCATGCACATGCCTGTAGCCTCGACATTAGGGGAAAAGGGCGTGGAGACAGAGATCCCAGGAGCTAGGTTCCCAGACTAACCAAAATAGTGAGCTTTGGTGTTTGGAAGAAACCCTGGAAAATAACGTGGAGACGAAATTTAGGAAGACACCTGACATTAACCTCTGGCCTCTACATGTGTCTGCAGGGGCAAACACACACATGCATAAACAGGCATACCAACCCCGCCCCACGCAACACACACATACACACACATGTGTCACTTCTGGCTTTCCAATTCCTCATCCCTCACTGCATCTCAGAGATATTAGTGAGATTTTTTTCAAAGCCATGTGTATTTGCTCTTTTTTGTCGTTGTCGTTGCTATAGTAAACTATCTGAAGTGGGGTAACTTTTGTAAAGGAAGGGGGCTTCTTTAGCTCACAGGCTTGGAAGTTCAAGGGCATGGTGGCCCTGGCACGGTCTGACTCTGGCAAGGATGAAGAAGTAGGAGCGATGGGAGGCAGAGAGCTCACATCACCAGATGAGCCAGAGCGTAGGAGACGCAGAGGTCCTTGTGATCATGGATAAGCACTAGGGAAACAGGGATGTCAAACACACAGGCTGGCTCTTCAAAGAAAGAGATGTATAGCCTTTATTTTCTATGTCAGACTAGGGACTGACATAGTTGATAGCCTGGTGACCTTTGTACTATCTGTGTGACTGAGAGCATACCAGATGTCCCCCTAAACCCTTATCATGAGCTTGTCAATCTATAGAATCCATTTTTATGGATGATGTCATGTGTACTTTACAAAGAGTTTCTATGTAGTCATGTCTAAGCTTTATCTAACATGGGATCGAGTTAATTGTTACCAGGAAAGGTTTTTTTCCACAGCGCACTGTGCTTAAACATGCCTAAAATAAACTACCCAATGTCAGACTCTCGAAGTTTGAACATCCACAGTGAGCCATGTTGAATCAGACTTCCTTCTTGCCTCTCATGGATCAACTGGCTGACAAGATTTACTCTCAGAAACAGAGCTTGAGGGTTGGTCACCATTCTGAGACGATGCATGTGTTCGGGTAGTGTGAACTAGACAAAGGCCAGTGGTGGTGGTTTGGACGTAATTGGCCCCATAGGCTTATAGGGAGCGACACAAATAGGAGGTGTGGCTTTGTTGGAGTGGGTGTGGCCTTCTTAGAGTTAGTGTGTTACTGTAAGGGTGGGCTTTAAGGTCTCATATAATGCTCCAGCCTTATTCAGTGTCTCAGACCATTTCCTGTTGTGTAAACTCTCAGCTCCTTCTCCAGCACCATCTCTGCCTGCATGACACCATGTGTAAAGCCAGCCCACACTGTGCTATCGCTACAGCATGTGAGCCTAAGGCAAGAGCCTGGAGATTTAAAAACACATGCACACAGACAGACAAAGACATGGGGACACAGGTCATCCTTGATACAAGGATGACAACTTTATTGTGCTCCAGGGAAGCTTATATAGGGATCCTTAACTGATAGCTATGCCCCAGATCTCAGGATCTTTCAGCTGCAGGCCTCACCAAAAATCACTCCCCTGTCATCAGGGTCTTGTGCTCAGAGCAGCTGTAGACACAGGTAAACAAGTTGTTTTGCTCAGTTCACTCCAGCAGGCAAAGGGTCTGAGGCAGGCAAAGAAAGTCAAGGGGCCAGAGGTCTGCAGCCCCCAACAACCATGTCCAACCATGATCACAATGGGCTAAACCTCTGAAACTGGGAGCCACTCCAGTTAACTCTTTTCCTTTATAAGAGCTGCCAAAGTCATGGTGTCTCTTCACAGCAATAGAAACCCTAAGACACCAGGATTATGTCTTTCTTTTTGTTAGCAGTTCATGACCTAATTTGCTAGATCAAAACAATTTGGGAGAGTTAAGAACAAAGGAATGTGATATTGGCTCATTTGTGTTCCTTTCCAAATTTATGTGCTGAAAGTCCTAACCCCCAATGCCTTAAAATGTGACCATATGTGCACAGAAGGGCTTTAAAGGTTGTGACATTCAGAAGAAGTCATCGGGATAGATCCTTGATCCAGCATGACTCTTGCTAAGAGGAAAGCAGGGCAGAGTGTGCAGAGGAAACACAGAGAAGCCAAGATGGCAGAATTGAAACGTGAGAGAGACTCCTGAGACTCCCATGAAGTAAGAGACTTACAAGGCACAGAGTCCCTGAAACTTACAGGACTCAGCAGGCCCCTCCTCAGGGTTATATAAAGCAATAGTAATTGCTGGGGATAGGAGACTCCAATTGGCCAAGTAGCCTGGAAGTCAGGCAGGGAGCTCTTGGGACGCAGCTTCCGCTTCCCGCACTCCTGAAAGTAACCCAGCAAACTCACTGATACTCCAAGCTGAGCTGGGTGGAATCATACTTCAGTCTGCTGACAGTTCACATCCCAACTGGGGGTTGGGAGCCAAATTTTTGTTCCAATTTCCCCAGAAAAAGTTTTAGCATCATGAAAACTAGACCTTCTCAACTTTAGGAACTTCCTGGCCTCTAGAAATGAGGAGCCGGTTTCTGTCGTCTGTACCACCCAGGCTGTGGTACTTTCCTATGGCTGCCCAAGCAAATGGTCCCAGAATGTGACTTCCAGCTCTAAGGATACCATTGCTATAATCCATCCTCACAGGTAAAAGCCTTTAGGATGCACAACTACTAGGTGCTGACTTAACCATGCCAACAAGTTCTAGCGTGGATGGATGTCTTATTACTCAATACCTCTCTCTCTCTCTCCTTTATTTTTGAGACAGGGTCTTAATATATAGATCAGGCTAGCCTCAAACTTACTGAGATCTGCTGGGATAAAATGCATGTACCACTGTGCCCTGTCATAGTTTTGGGTTTTTTGTTTGTTTTGTTTTTCTTTAAATAGATGCAAGTCCCTTCTTGTCCAGACTTTCATCCTGGAGGCTATTGGCTGGTTCTCACTCAGATCTACAAAGCTGATATCCAAACCTGCCTCCCCAGCCCAGACATACTGTGCTACAAGTGGACCTGAGCCCGGCAGGCTAGCAGTTCTGGGACCCGTGGGCAGCCTCAGTGAGGAGAGGAAGTAGGTTTCTGTTGCCCACACTGTCAGCTCTAGAAAAGACAGACAGAATCAAGCGTCATCCTAAACTCCACCAATCAGACTGTATTCACAAGCCGGTCCTGTGGGCACCATGCAACCCATGCCCCCGGTTCAGGAAGTGTCTGTTTGGTCTTCAGGCCCCTGACAGCCAATGAATGAGGTCACCTCTGCTGACTTCTCATGACCAGAAGAGCAGCCCTCTCCTGGGCCAGGTTACAGAATCTCACAGGTCTGGTTAGAAGCCAGCAAGGAGGAGCCCCAGGCTCATAGGAAGCCATTACACAGGAAGACTGTCTCCTTCTTGCAATGGACTCTGCTTTCTCATTTTCTGATACCTCCTTCTCCCCACCGGAGTCTCAGTATATAGGCCAGTAGGCCTGGAACTCACACCCGCCAGCCTCCGACTCCGAGTGCTGTGATCACAGGCATGGACCACACCCCAGCTATCTTCTTTGCCGATCAGGCACTGGGAGACCAGCCCACGTTCTCTGCCTTCCACCACCTCAGCTCCAGGGACCACGCTTGGATCCCAGTGCCCACTGAAATCATTCAAACATCCCACCATGCCGGGCGGTGGTGGCGCACGCCTTTAATCCCAGCACTTGGGAGGCAGAGGCAGGCAAGTTTGAGACAGAGTTTGAGACAGAGGCAGGTGAGTTTGAGACCAGCCTGGTCTACAAGAGGTAGTTCCAGGACAGGCTCCAAAGCTACAGAGAAACCCTCTCTCCAAAAAGCCACACACAACACACACACACAAAAAAAAAGGACAACAACAACAACAAAAAAAAAAAACCACCCCACCGCTAAGCTGCCTTAGTGTCCTTATCTTGCCCCTCTCCTTCCTTGAAGACTGGACATGGCTCACTCTGTTGAGGGCTAGGGCGGTCTGGGGCTTTTCCCGAAGCCATGATGCATGGAGGAGGAATTTATCTCCTTGTCTACATCCAGGAATATGCTTGGTAAGGCCCTTAATGCCCTGGGGCCAGGGTCCCGGGGGAGCTGTAGCTCTGGACCCTGAGCACCCAACGCTTCCCACCCTAAGGTCCTATGGCTACAGTCCCAAAGCTGTTGTGTGTTTGGTCTCTACACCCGTGAGGGATCCTGTGTTCTCTTGGTGCAGCACCGTTTGATTAGCTTCTTCCTGACTGTCCCGTTGAATAATAGCTTTTGCTGACACTGTCCCATTTCTTCCAGGAAAACTGTATGGAAGATGCTGCATTTCTTAACAAATTTGCTTGCATGGGCCATCAACTTCTGCAAGACCTCCTGACCCCAAACTTGCCAGTCTTCTCCATCTTCTCTTCCCCTGGCCCTCCTCACCACTCTCAGGAACCCGCCACCGAGGAGTGATCTACTACTGTCCAGATCACAGCTCTTTCCTCTCTTCCTCTTCCTCTGGACCCATGTGGGTGACGTACCCCCCATATCTAGAAACATGTCTCTTCATACAATCATTACTTTTGGTATCTTACCATACATGACTCTGCCGGGCTATATTTTTAGCACATTCCCTGAAGCAAACGAGTCCTTCCGAGAGGAGCCCATTTTAGAAGGGAAGGGAGAAGACGGAATGGGCTGACGTATCCAGACACCATGTCTATTGGCATGCTGTCCAAGGGATCTCCAATAGGCAGTCCGCTGCTTCAGGGCTGGAGGAAAAGAGGAAGTCTGTTATTCTAAAGGTTAAAGTACAGTTAAGGAGGAGAGTAGTGTATTGGGGAGTATCCCCCAAAGGGATGTGTATATATCCTGACCCCCGGATCCCATGACTGTTGTCTTTAGAAAAGGGTTAATCAAGAGATGAGGTTCAGAGAGATGAATCAGTGGGTCATGGTGCCTGCCACCAAGGCTGACGACCTGAGTTCCATCTCCAGGACCCACACGGCAGAAGAGAACTGACTTATGCTGTTTATCCTGTGATGTTTACACATGCATGCACACACACACGTAATAAAAATGTCTTTAAAATAGTGACAGGACCATTCTGTCGTTCAGAGAGGTCCTGACCGCTGTGGCAAGGGACACATAGAGGAAATGGAGGCCGAGGAGGGAAGCCCCAGGACACCTGGAGCTGCCGGCAGCTGAGGAGGCACGCATCCTCGCCTCCTTCACAGGAAACACAGTGGCCCACAGCTTGATCTTGAACATGGGCCTCAAATTGTGTGAGGATAAATCCCTCTATTTCCAACTTGTCACAGCAGCCACAGGAAACCACAGAAGAGGAGCCCTGAAGGAAGAGATAGCCAGGCGCGCAGCCTTTCCATCGCCCCCACCAGTAGAAGCTTTCCTGTAATTCCAGGCTGAGATGCAGCTTCTGCTCAATTGCTAACTCCAGGTTTGCCACCTGTTGCTGTAACAAAATGCCCCAAGCTAGCCCTTTACTAGAGAAAAGGTTTGTTTGGTTTCTGGTTCTGGGCCAAGGGTCTCCTGGCTGTATCCCAGCATGAAGGAGGAGCAAGAGAGAAGCATATATTGTAGCTTCATTTTATGGCAAATCTCTCAGCGTACCTGCTGTCCCAGCACCAGGGTAGCCGACCCAAAAGGAGGAAGAGCTTGTGAGCAGCCTGTGCAACGATGTACCTAGATCCTCTGACCAAAACAACACAGGAAACGACAGTTATGATCGCCCTGGTATTCTGAGGACTAACTCTGTGAAGTCATCTGTAATGGCTAGCTTGTTCTCTCAACTAAACATCACCTGGAAAGTTTCCACAAGGGATGATCTAGTTCAAGCTGGTCTTTAGGAATGTCTGTGGGGGATGTCTTAATTATATTAGCTGATGTGAGAAAATCCAGTGTCCTGTAGGGGAGCCCAGGTGTCTTGTGTCCTGTGGGGGAGCCCAAGTGTCCCATGGAAGAGCCCAGCTGTCCCGTGGAAGAGCCCAGGTGTCCTGTGGGGGAGATGAGGTGTCCTGTGGGGTGCGGCACTGTCTCTGGATTTGGGTCCTGGAGAGCTATCCGAGTAAGCATGCGTACATCCATCCCATCTGTGTTTGCTGTGGACATGACCAGCTGCTTCAGATTCCTGTCACCCTGATGTCCTCCCTCTTACATGTGCCACCAACTCACCACCACCACAAGGAACCTAGCTACAGCTCTTGAGCCTTCCAGAAACCACACTCTAGAACCTTCTAGAGAGCCAAACAAAGCCCAGTTCTGGAGGAACAAACTTTAACTGAACTCGCCAGGTATGGTGAGATGTGCATGGGAGGCAGAGGCAGGAGGATAAAAGTAAGTTCCAGGCTAGCCTGGTCTACATATAAGTTAGTTCAAGGCTACCCTGGTCTATAGTTCCACACCATTCAGAGATACAGATCCTGTGTCAAAACGGGGGGGGGGGGATGACAATAGCTCTCAGGGCCCCATTTTCTCAGCTTAAAAACAGAAACGCACTACCTTACACTGGTTTCCATTAAGGTCGTCCTGTTTCCTCCTCTGGAGCTCCCCACTGGAAATCGCTTTGAGTTGGGTACTACCCTTCTGTCACCCAGGGCTAGCTTTCCTGTGGTTATGGCTCACTATGCAGTGTGAATAAAAGCAAGCCTGGACGTTGTGCTCTGAGGGACCTGCCCAGACCCCGTGGATTTCTCTCTGGTTTTCTCTCTGAGTTGTCCAGTCTCGGGTCTCACAGCTGTTCTCTAAACCATGTTTATGAGGTACCTAGTAACTGACCAGGCCTGTGCACATATGAAGTCATCGTCCAGGTCAGGGGTGGGTGACCCACAGGACCAGGCCAACCCTGACGCTGGGCTGGCATTGAATTAGACACTGAGGTGACAGAGGGGGTCGTGCTTCCTCCTGTGTCACGGCCAAGGGACAAGTCAACTTGAGGAGACCCACACGAGCACTGGATCCCGGGAGCTCCAGGGCCAAGGCTCATAGCCATGTGCTAGGAAACCAGCTAGGGCCCAGGCCCAGTGCTGGCTAGGGCTGAGTCAGTCTGGAAATGCAAGCCAGAAAAGTGACTCGAGCTGGGCAGCCTTGCCTGGAAGACCTGGGGCACAGAACTGAGCTCATGACACTGTAGGCCATGAAGTCAGCATGAGACAGGCACAGCATGGGTCAGGGAAGTGGTATCTGGGAAAAAGAGGCCGAAGGAACAATCTAGTACAGACTGAAAATAGCGACTGTTCGCATCCTGTCCCACCTCTCAAGAGCGGGTCTTAACAGGAGGGCATTTGTGAGGGAGGGGCTCGGCCACCGTGGTGGGGTCAGAACAACAACTGACAGGGCCCACATGACTCGGGGGGACTCATCTGTCCCGCCAAAGATTTCACCTCACATTTAGTGTTACATTGTTATTTATAAAGTGGGGATAGGAGGATCCAAAGTTCAGGGTCACCCTTGGCTACATAGTGAGTTTGAGGATTTGACCCTGACTCAAACAAACAAATAAACCCGGTCTTTGGCTTTGAGATCTGTTGGTTGCACAGAAGGAGCAGGGAAAGGTGACTCGATCACAGGAGAGCTCCATAAAAACCATGTCAGGCTGGGGACGTGGCTCAGAGGTGAAGAAGGGCAGACCCGGAGGATGAGTCCCAGCACCCACAGCGGGCAGCTCACAATCCCCTGTAACCCCAGTGCCAAAGATCTGATGCCCTCTCTGTCCCCAGAGAACACGCTCACAATCCCCTGTAACCCCAGTGCCAAAGATCTGATGCCCTCTCTGTCCTCAGAAAACAAGCTCATAATCACCTGTAACTCCAGTGCCAAGGATCTGATGCCCTCTTCTGGCCCCAGAGAACACGTTCACACATGCACAGACACACACGTGTGCATTTTTGAGACAATCTTATATCAGCTGAGAAGGCTTGCTTTTAGACTTTTGGCTAGTGTTCTCTGTGTGACGTTCGACAGCAGAGGAGACTCTTCCAGTGTTTGCCTTCTCAGCGAGGGTCGGGTGGTGTGGGGTGGGGTGGGGGACCCGGATCTTTGTGCTTTAGCATCCTACCACTGAGGTACATCCCCCAAACAGAACTAATGTCTCTCTCTTTTCTTCTACCCCAGCCCCACTCCAACTCTGTTGTTTCTTGAGCCAGCTCTTCAGGGTTATAGCTTTCAAAATGATCACATCTCATCCAGATTAGAAAATGTTTAAGGCCCAACTTCCAGGGGAGTCTCGGCATTGGGGAGCAAGTGTCTGTGCATTCCAAAAGGGCTAGACACTTAAAAGTTCCCACTCCATTTCCTTCCCTGCACTCCCCTGCCACTTTGAGGTTGTCACCTGTACGGCCCTCCCAAGACACAGTGAGAAGCAGTCACTACACGGTCCCGTGAGCACCTGCCACATTACAGTTCCACCGAGAAAGAGCCACACACACACAGACGTGGCTAATGACAGGCTGTATTTGGCGCCAAGGTCTTCAAAGGCACTACATTAAATGTGCTCTTCTCTGTATTAATGGTCTTCAGAGCTTTCTCTTCAAGGCTTCCTATACTGTCTTTTTTGCAACAAAGAAGTCCGAAAGTCCTATCATGCCATTCTTCCTAGATTCTCTGGAAAACAGATGGAGATGTCATTAGAAATGTCATTTAACAGGGTACCATGTAGCTGACAAGGTTATCTCAAGCACTGGGCCCTTGAGATGCCTCACCACAGACTCCTGCCAACAAGCAACAGCTGAGCAGAACAGCTCTATTTACTTGTACAAGAGTAGATTTTTTTTTTCTAGGTAAAACATCAGTGCTAGGAGCCACTCTTATGTTAGCAAGCGGGCAAAAGTTGCTCAGAACACACTGCGGTTCTCGTGACAGGCAGTGACCATTGTAACTGTCCCATGCCTCCCACAGCAACTCTTCGTTACCGATAATCTCTGAGAGGCTGCTCCTCTTCGACACTGCTGGAATCAAGGCGAGCATCTTTGCCTTCCTTCCACCAGGGACACATTCTCAGTAAAGAGGTGGATTCTCCAACTCAGCCCACCTGAACCCACAAAGAACTGTACTTACGACTTCTCTCTTAAAGTGGCAAGATAGGTCTCCGTCTCCGAGGCCAGGAGTTCTGGGTCCAGTGAACTCAAGTACTGGTAGATGTAGGAAAAAGTATCAAATGGAATCTGAGCAGGCCCACCCTCTGGGTCAGCAGTGAGGATCTCACAGACATTCTTCATGGCGGTGTTCAGTGTCTAGGCAGGAAATGTGATAGGGCAGTCACTCTTGGGGTCACAGAGACTTAAAGGCAACACCAGTAACAGAAACCCAAGTGTGCTCTCCATCTTGGGGAGAAGATCTCAGTGGAAGCACAGCTTCCACAGCATAAAGCAGGAAGGAAGGCTTGACTAGGATGCAACTGACCAGACACAGTGAATTCGTGGATTTTATACCTGTTGTAATCTGCTGACCTGGCCTGTCACCTGGGTATCCTGTCCCTTTAAGAGACAAGCCCCACCCACTCCCAGCCCCCCCCTTCCTGGGAGGACAGCCTGTTCTCTCTCTCTTTGCCCTTCTGCCTACCTCTCTTCCCCTTCTCCCTCCCCTGCTTCATAACCCGTTACTCTTATGCTATTCCCATTACTCACTAAATAAACTCGGCACCCAGGCTCTCTCTGCATGGCATATCTGTGTGTCTCCTGCCCGCCAAGGGAACCCACCCGTCTTGGGTCACCTGCTGGCACCCCTCCTGGCACAGACCTCGGGTCACCCACGTTATGAATAACAATATCAAAATGGAAATGACTGCCATAGACAAGGTAAGTATACTGGCTGGTTTTCTGACAAGCCAGAGTCATCAGAGAGGAAGGAGCCTCCGTTGAGGACATTCCTCCCTGAGATCCAGCTGTAAGGCATTTCTCAATTAGAGGTCAATGGCGGAGGGCCCAGCCTTTGGTGGATGGTGCCCTCTCTGGGCTGCTGGTCCTGGGTTCTATAAGAAAGGAGGCTGAGTAAGTCACAGGAAGCAAGCCAGTAAGCAGCACCCTCCATGACCTCCACATCAGCCCGTCTCCAGGTTCCTGTTTCAGTTCCTATCCCGACTTCCATCAATAACGAGCAGCAACTGTCGAAGTGCAGGCTCAATAAAGCCTTCCCGCCACATCTTGCTTTTCAGTCGTGAAACCCTAAGACAATGAATACACCACCTTTAATCATGGACCTTGTCCATGTGGCTCTGGGTCGGGAGTCCAGCGCCATTTAAACACAAACTTTAGTCACTGCGACCCCACCGGATCCAGAAAAACACTCTGCATGACGCTTAGGGACACTGAGAACCAGTGCTCACCAGAAGAGGGCATGACCAGCAGCGCAGAGGGCACATGCCAGGGCAGATGGCCCTGTGTGTCCTCAATGCCCCTGCTGCTCAGGTTTTGACCTCACTCTCACAGAAGGCTTCAGGTCTCTGTTCCTTGAGAGAACCTTAGTTCTAGTTGGACTAGAATGGCTCCTAAGAGAAGCTTAAGGGCAGAGTGTATGCTACGCAGAACCCAGCAAGCGCAGAACTTAGAAGGATCTCAGTGACACTACGGCGGCATCCAAAGGGACACGTGAGCAGGCAGGAAGCCGCTACTACTCACTTCTTGTGTGGCACTGGATCCCCAGCGGGTGCTGCCATTTCAGGAGCCTGTAGGACCCTTAGGAGGTGGGACTGAGCTAGAGGAAGTGGGCTGCCAAGAGGGCTCAGTTTGAGCCTCAAGTCTCAGCTTTCTGAGCCTGCCACTGGAGCACACGCCTTGCCTACCACGATGAACAGCATCTCAAGCCAGGAGCCAGCATCTGCCTGCTCCCTTTCGATGCCTCTTGACAGGCTCTGGGATAGAATAGCACCCAGCACGCCCACCAGCTCCTTTTGGAAGGTAGTGTTTGCAAAGCAGACGATGAGATGGTCTCTCTTGAGAACCCTAACGAGTTCTCAGTGTACGTCCAGGCCACAGAGGCAACACAGGCTGCACACGTGGGGCCTGCACGGGCAGCCGTGGTACTGTCAGTGCGCTAGTGACCATGTGGGGCTTGGGTACCTCCCTGCAAGCACAGCCCACACTGAGACAGAGCTCACTCTCCACAGTGTGGGGTGGGGCAGGGCAGGGCGGAGCCGACCCCTGTACAGGAAAGGCTCCGCGCTCCCAGCGGCACTCTAGCACTCTAGCACCTCTATGGTATCTGGTACCCCAGAGAATTAAGGCAAGCAGCAAGGTCAGTGCCAAAAAGTCACCTAGGTTAGGGGACAGGAAGGAAGCGTAGGGTGACAGAAAAAAACAGGAACTTGGGTTTTGATGAAGCTCCATTCTTTACAAAATGGTGCCACCTAGTGTCACTCGGATTTATTTTCATGACTGGAGAGGTGGGACAGAATTATCATAAATCATGAATTATCTGTTTCTCATTGTTAATTCTCATGTTAATATCAAATTTTCATGCCATTTTTAGAGACATATGCCATCAAAATCAACTCCAAATGTTAGATATTAATTCCATGCTCTGAAAATGTTAATTTCGGAGTTCCTGATGAGCCCAGTGACACAGTTTCTCTAATAATCAATCACATCTGGCTTTGTCTTTCCAGGGAATTCCCACTGGGCAGCACAGCCTTTGTGAGGACTTCTTGGCAAAACTGGCCTTTGGGCAAAGAACTGCTCATGCCTCGACCACCGACAAAATGCACAATGTCCAGACAGGACAAGCAGGATACAAGAAAAAAGACTGTCAAACCTTGCCAAAATAGGGTAAGACAGCTTTAAATTTTTTCCTGCCTCTAAAAATGGTCTGAAAAAAAAGAAAAAAAAATAAATAAAAATAAAAATGGTCTGTCAGTCACTCTAGGCCTTAGTCAAAGTTGGCTGCTCCAACATTGCAAATGAGACTTTGGGTGATTGCCCATGTAGCCAGTTGTCTGTCATTTACTGTACATTTTAAAAGCCACTTGGTGTGGTGGCACACGCCTTTAATCCCAGCACTCGGGAGGCAGAGGCAGGCGGATCTCTGTGAGTTCGAGACCAGCCTGGTCTACAAGAGCTAGTTCCAGGACAGGCTCCAAAACCACAGAGAAACCCTGTCTCGAAAAACCACAAAAAACAAAACAAAACAAAACAAAAAACACCTGATTGTACTTCCTGCCTACTCAAGTAATATTATTTCCCTTCCCAGGACTTTAATGGGATTGAAGACTAGATAGTCATAGTTACCTTCTTCTCATGACTTAGCCAAGCCATTTCTAATACAAGACTTAGACTCCTTAAAATAAAATAATTATTAAAACAGTTAACATATGTTTCATGCTTAATATTGTTTATGCTGGTTGTAATTCTAATTTTTATACTTGATATCTGTTCTTATTGTATATAGTTTTGTATTTGGTTTAAAACCCTCTTATTTAGACAAAAGGGGGAGCTGACGGGGAACCTCCTTCAGTCAGTGGCCTTTAAGAGGCTGGACCAGGTTGGGCATGGCCTTGGGTACCAAAAAGGTGCAGCATTCCCCCACCCCGTTTTCACACCTGGATGTTGGATTCAGTTCCTGTTCCCCCCTGTGATCTGTGAGTTCCTCTTTAAATAAAGAACCCTTTATTATACCCAATTCGGAGCTATTGTGAGATACTTGTGTTCCCCTTCAAGTTGATGCTGGGCAATTCTATGCAGAGAAACTTTTTACAAAGTGAAACAGAATAAGAAACTTGCACGTGGAGCAAAGCTGGGGAAGAAGGGAACAGAAGCAATTGCAGGTTAAGTGCCCTTCCAGAAGACCTGAGCTCAGTTCCCAGCACCATGTCAGAAGGGTAACAAGGGATCCAGCACCCTATTCTGGCCTCCAGAGGCACTCATTCATCTTTACAACCCCCAACCCACACACATACAAATGTAAAAATTAATAAAAAATTAAATAAAGACCCTTTTTAAAGATGATGGACATTAAACAAGGATTATGAATCACGTGCAGTTATATAACGAGGAGTGCAGAGACTGAAGGAGCAGTGCAACATGCTCATCCAGCCAGCAGAAGGCTGCTGCCACTCCTGAAGTCCCTTTCTTCACAAACACCAAGTCACCCTTCACTTCACCACACGCTGATCACACTGGGGTCTCCCAAGGAAGCTCTGCCCACACCCTTCCAACTCATGCCCAAGTCCCCAGGCTCATGAATCCAGTGATCCTCAACCATCCTGCTGTCTTAGTCCTAAACTGCTGGAGTTACATTGTAACGGCAGGACAGTTACACTGTATCTACTACTTATCAATACTGGATAATAGGTCAAATGCAATGGAATTTAATGTCTCTTTCCACAGATGAAGACATGTTACCAGATTTCAAAACCATACTGTTTAATAAAAGAACTCATTTGTACACCCCATTTGGAAACCTAGATACATTCCAAGACTATCCATGTGTTTGCTCCATTCTTAACATCTTTTGAATTGAGGTCTTCATCACATAACTAAGTCTGGAAAAACATCATTTCCAGAAAAATTTGATTTTTTTCCGAGAATGTTAATAAAGTAATCAAAATGTTTTCTGTAGCTACTTAAACCCAAGTATTTTTTGACCCAAATTATTTTTAAGCCAGGCATATAATTAATTACACAGATTATAAGATAATAATTATAATATTGGATGCTATTTAAGGTACATACGCCACCCAGGGAGCTGCAGCCAAGCGCTAGAAACTTTATCCACTCGATCTTGTCTTCACACGGGTCCAGCTCCAGGAGAGCTCTGAACTTTTCTACCGGCAGGCACAAATTTTTCCACTTCTTCTCAAGATCGGATAATTCCACGTATTGTTTGTGGCTACACTGTTTAGGAGACACAATATGACACGTTTAGTGTAAGCAGGAAAAGCACGTGAAACTAAAATGATGCTTCTGAAGGCTGGGTAACCCCTATGTGCACGCGGAGGGGGTATGGGCTATAGATGGGGGATTGCATCCACCTGGTGATGAAAGGGGGGAAGGGGGGCAGCTAGAGGATGGCTCAGTGGAGAAGTGCTTGCCACTCAAACACCCATCGAAAAGCTGGGTGCGGTGGCATATACTTTAAAATCTGGTGTCACATCCTCTGGGTTTGTGAGCCTGAAACATTGTGCTCTAGGTTTAGTGAGAGACCCTGTCTCAAAAAATAAGGTGGAGAATATACAGGAAGATATGTGAGCTGACTTCTGGTAAACACACTGCAGACTTGTGCACACTCATGGACAGACAATCAAGTATGCATGCACATGTGTGCACACACACACACACAGGAAAGGAGGAAGGCATTAAGGAGAGGAGAGGGGAGAGAAGGGGAGGAGAGGGAAGAGGAGAAGAGGGGGAGGGGAGGGACAATGAAGAAAACAGCTCTACCCTGACCTCCTGACGTGAACATGCAGACATGAAGCACATGTTTCCTACTGTCCACATTATTTCCCGGTAAAAAAGGAACTTCAAACCCAGAGAAGAATGCACATCTGCAGTCCTCCCACCCAGAAAGCTGAGACAGGAGGGTCACCTCAAGTTTGAGGATATCCTGGACTATATGGCAAGTTCCTGTCTCAAAAAACTAAAGTATGAAACAAATGTGTGGGTGTGTGATCTCTGGTACACACACAGCCCATGTATCTGCACACACACAAACATATCCACACACACGCCCAACACACATTCACCAAATGAAAGTAACATCTATACATGAAAAGCTAGCAATTGGGGTTCTTTAAATGTGGCAGGACAGGCCTTGGGACAAGAGGCAGCTGTCCCAATGTTGCAAGGGGCACAGCGCGGTACCCGAAGCACAGGCAGTCAAGGGGGTCACCCACCTGCTTGTGCAGGACTTTCAGGAGCCCCTGGGTCAGGCCTGTGTCGGTCTTCTGAGTGGCCACAGGCATTTCAATTCTGTCCTTTACAGGAAGTGGGTCTCCTCTAGACAGGGCTGAAAAGTACCTGGAATAAGAGACATCGCTGAAGAGCATCAATACGCAGGGAGCACCCAAGGTACGCAGAGACACCCAGCAAACGTGCTCAGAGCTCCCAAGGCCAGCTGCAAACACTGAAGTCTTGGTACCTGTAGTGCCATCTCTAATTGGTCTTGATGATAAGAACCTCGAGTCTGATATAGGAGTAAATGCTGAAAGATCTGAGAAGCAGAGCAGCCAGCTGCTAGTTCCTACTTCTACTCAATCCTCAGACCGAACGGGCAATCTTGTCTCTGGGACTCCTCAGGCTGAATGAATGCCTTGAGCTCCCATCTCCTCCTTCCTGTATATACTCCCCTCTGCTATGCTTCCCGTCTCTACTGCCCTAGCGCTGGGATTAAAGGCGTGTGACTCCCAAGAACTAGGATTAAAGATGTGAGCCACCACCACCTGGTCTGTAAGAGGCTGGCCTTCAGGCAAGCTTTATTTATTAAAATACAAGTGAAATGCCATGACAACCACTGCCTAGCCTCTATGGCTAACTAGTGGCCCGCTCCACACTCTGATCCTCAAGCAAGTTTAGTTAGAGGACAAACAAAATACCACTGCAGGTACCTCTGCTGAGAAATCCTTTAATGTGTGCCCTGGTTTCCCTATCAGCAAAGCAAGCATGACGATTGATATCTGAGGCTCCCGGAAGCACCAAGTGACAGAGAACTTGGGTGGGAGCCAGGGGGACCTCACTGTACCGTTATCTCATTGTTGCTCATTGTTCCACTTCCTCCGAGAGCTTTGAAAACGTGGACAAAGGGACCACACCCCAATGTTGTGCTACTTCACTTTTTAAAGAAGACCTTTATTTTTAGTATAGGTAATCTACATGTGGGTCGGGGCACAGGAGTGCAGATGTCCTGGAGCCGGAGCTACAGACCTCTGTGAGCGGTGTGACAGGGTGCTAGGGGTTTAATTCAGGTCCTTAGGGAAAAGCAAGCAACTACTTTTAAAGCTGTCACCTCTCTGGGCGCCCCGCGCCTAAGGCTATTCACTTTTTAACAGCTGTTTTCTGAGGTATTCGACATTAAACACTTGGGCATACTGTGGTCACCTACTTTCCACTTTCCCCTCGTTGCCAGGTCCTTCCCCCTCAATTGTTTCTTTCAAGGTCACTGAAAATGCCCTGGCTGGAAGGCAAACACAGAAATAGCTCGGGGCAACCATTCAAGAGTGATCTCACAACAGGTTTGTCCAGGGGTACCGAACAGGGTCTTGGGCTACAGTTGTTAACCGAAGAACTTGTAGCCAGCAAAACAAAAGAACAGCAAAATGAACTTAAAACACCAGGGCAACAGGTATGGTATGTATGAGCCACCAAACACTGTCTAAATCTGTCACATAGGCGGACACGGACAGTGGAGACAGTAGACCAGAAGAAACCCTCTCTGTTGGCCCCTTAGTGTCAATTCTGCCTACACTGCTAAGACTTTTGTTCCTCTAAGGGGTGATTTTAGAAGTGGCAAAGAACTCTCTTGTAAAAACCAAAAGTAGTAAGATTATAATGGTCTAGTCCCAGCTAAGGTTTATGTTTCTGTTACTAGGGTGTTAATGTTTGCTCGCTGTGAGCTGTGCTGTCCAATTTTCGTGGATGACAGCCTTTGCACACCTCATCCTGGGGAGGAGGCGGCATAAGCACACTGTTCTAGGCGGTTTTATTTATAAACGCCCCTGTAGCTGATTTTTAACTCAGTCTTTAGTCTACACTCAGAACTGAGGCGTCTGTACTCGGTAACCGAGTGAGGTTCTCAGCCAGCGCTTACCCCGCTGACCACTGCAGAACGTCCACCGGCTGCGTGCGGATGGCAGCCTTGGTGAACTGCTTCAGGATGTCGGGCAGCTCCGGGGGAATGTGAATCTGCTGCGCGCAGAACATGGTGTCGGGCAGCGGCATCGCTCTTGGCGACCGCACCGGCGCTCAGGCGTCCGGTGTGCTGCGGGGAGGAGAGGCAGGAGTCAGCGCTGCGGCCGGGCTCCGTTTCTCACCGGCTCCTCCGCCTGCTCCTGGGGGAACTGAGGCCCAACCGCCCTTCGCCCAAGAGCGCGCGCGCTTGTGGCGTGAGGTATCCAGGCAACCTGAACTGCGCAGGCGCACAGTCTTGACGAGCTGAGGATACCAGCCCTGGTTTAAGTGACCACCCCTGCATAGGGTAGAGCGCTGTTTTCCTAAAACACAGGTTGAGCCAGTTTGAATCCCAGGAGGTCATCAACTGTCTTCTGAAACCAGGGCCTTGGCTTGGCACCTCTTGCTGTGGACTAGGCTCCATCTGGTCCACATGCACCGCGTCCCCCACATGAATACACTTTTCCAAAATAAAACAGTTTTGGTAAAAACCATTTACGTTGATAGAATGATTAAGAACTCTCAGCGTTGACAGAAATGCTCACATATCTGGGGACTACAGAATTTCCTGATGCCTTGGCTACACTGCTAATATAGCTAATAATATATTTGTCCTACAAAGGAACTTAAGCCTGAGTATGAGGAATAAATGAAAATGTCCGTGGAGACTGGCACACAGCGTGGTTTCAGTGACTCAGGCTCGGGCAGGGCTGAGTTGGGAGACCAGCCTGGGCAACCAGTCTGTCCCCAGCCCACACCACCACCACAAAAAATTAGGCACATGACCCATAAAGCTGGAAATGCCGTAGAACAATCTGAACACCAAGGTACTTGTTCTTCTTATTCTTAGTGAAGTCTCTTAGAGGTTTAAATTTTGACAATTTTTTTCCTTAAATGAATATATCTTAAAAAACAAAAACAAAAAGTGTGCCTAGCTCACGACTGACCTTCAAAAAATCATTTTCCTCCAGAAGTTGCCGTTTTGGGCCTTGCTTAGGGCTACCTCACTTTGCCCTTGATTACCTTACCTGTGGTGTCAATCGGTTTATCAGTTTGCTTCTCATTGTGTAACCAACATCCAATTACTTCAGTTTTCTCAGCATCTATGCACCCCTGTGAAGAATTCACTGTCTACCTATGGGAGTGTGTTCTTTACCAGACCCACAGACAGCTGCAAGGAACTCACCTCCTAAGCTAAGAACAAGTGTGTGGTTCCTGAGCAAGAAGCTCCTCCTCCAAGGGTGTCCTAAACAACAAATGAATATAGGTACTACTATATAGGCAAAGAAAAGGATTCATAAATGAACACTGTAAACTGATGCAAAGAGCTATAGATTCTCTGGAGGAAGCGGTGAGGTCCCAGCAGTCTGCCTGTGTGCTGGCCCCGGCAACTGACGTGCCCCTCTGTGGGCTGTGTGTTATAGATTCTCCAGAGGAAGCAGTGAGGTCCCAGCAGTCTCCCTGTGTGCTGGCCCAGGCATCTGACGAGCCCCTCCCATCTTTGTCACTGTTCTTCACTGGTCCTTGAAGTCAGACATCTTCCCTAAGAGACTAATTTCTTGGTCTCTTGACACACTCTGTTTGAAATGAGTAGGTAAGAATTAATGGCCAATTTTCTGAGTACTGATTTCCTTTGATGAACTTACAGCTTCACAGATTAAAAGATGTCTGTGAGCCAAAGAGCATTTTTTTCACCACTCCCACATTAAGTAACAATGTATCTAACTGGGTGGAAAGAAGGAAAATGTTGAATGTTTTTGAAAAAAAAGTTTTTGAACTTAGAAATAAAAACATCAGGGCTGGAGAGATGGCTCAGAGGTTAAGAGTATTGCCTTTTAAGGTTCTGAGTTCAATTCCCAGCAACCACACGGTGGCTCACAACCATCTGTAATGGGGTCTAGTGCCCTCTTCTGGCCTGCAGGCATACACACAGACAGAATATTGTATACATAATAAATAAATAAATATTTTTTAAAAACTTAAAAAAAAAATAAAAATGGCCCCTAAAATCAAAAGATCTTTTTACCGTAAAGGAGAAAAAGTCATGTAACCCTTTCATTCTCTGGTACATGGTTTCTGACACGTCCTTAGCATGGTCTCCATCCCAAAGAAGGCTCACGGCATGAAGACGAAGGAAGGGGGCAGTTCAGCCTGGGGCACAAGCGGAGAGGCATCACTCATCCCAGGAGAATGCTCTGCACTCAGGTTCAGAGTAAAAACACACAACCGAAAAGAAAACAAGGCTACAACTAACATTCACTTTATTCAATTCTGTTCTCTTTAACTCAGAGGCAACAAATGACCACATAAAAAAGGGAGCATTTTTGAATATATATACATAAAATCAGTCTGGGTGAGGTGTTTGCGGTAATAGAAAACTGACATCCCACATCACCGAGTGTTCTATCTCACGCCTAAAACAGACACTCCTAGGTCTTAGCCGTTCATTTCCATCTAAGGTACAAGGGACTGTCATGATTACAAAATGAGGCACTCATACAAACACACAGGAATGGAAACACACATACCTTGTATACTGCCTATCTTTATACTAATGCCAAAGCTATTGTTGGAGAGTATTTGAAAGAAGCCCTTACTCATGACAGCTGTTTGTTTGAAGATTTGACACAGCAGTACGCTGAAAACAAAACAAAACATCCGACTGACAGGGCAAACAGTGTGGATGGGGCAGCTCCAGCCCCGTCATAAATGAGGTCTTCACAATACTTCAGTGGTACTTTGTTTCCATCTTTTCCCTTGATAATGACTGAACTGTTAAGATTCTAGAACTGTTTTAGACAAGAACTTTGAACGTCACAATGTAAAAGTGAGGCATCCCAGGAACTAGCCTAATACTCTCCATCCTGGAGAGGAAAGGAAGAAGCTACTTTGCAGCACCGTGACGAGGGCCAGAGTTCTTGCATAAGGGCACCAGCTCCTGTGTCTGCAAACACAGCAGTGTCGAAGCAGCCAAATGCATCTTTTGTGTTTGTCTTAAAAATTCATCAGGCCAACCTAAATTTAAGAATAGACTTTGACTACTAGATAAACTCATCAGAGGAAAGTTACTTTGTTACTTATGTGAGGAGAAGGACAATCGAAGATTTCATAGTAGTACTAATCAAACCAAATGTTGAAATAAAGATTACTTGTTCGCATCTGGAATAGAGATGTCCTATCTCCTTCTTTCCCCTAGAGCATGGGAGTCGGGGGTGGAGGCCACGACCAAAAACACAGAACTTTAAGGTTGGCTACATACAAAGTTTACATTGGCATTTTCTTCTGCTTTCACCTAGACTATTAGTACCTTGTCATTTAAAAATCAACCCATAATTTGCTAATAATGAACAACTACATGTTTCAAACTGACCATCTAATAACTGGTCATGTAAAACTAATCCCAATTGGTGATTTGTCTTCAAATTACAAATAATAAAGCACAAAGGTCTTTTCTAGTAAACTTCCTTGAAGACTGGATTAGCCCAATTCAAAATGAAGCAGAACTCTTTAAATTCCCTGTAAAAACAGGCAGCAAATAGAAACACAGTTTCTGAACTGAGGGTTTTAATGTTTGTATATATGCATGCCACCCTAGCAAACGTTATTCACGATAAATCCTTGAGAATATATTTAACTGAAAGCCACAGGACACAACACAACTGAAAACCTTGGAGGAATTCCTCAGTAAGAGGACAGAGTCTCCTGCCAGTAATATGGGGCAAATGCTGGTAACCTGTACTGCTTGTGTTTGTTTTTCAAACAAGGTTCATTTAAAATTGTGGAGGATTAATAACTTTTAACTTTTTTGTGGTAGCTCCATACATTCTTTAAAAAATAAAAATGAAACATAAATAATATTATATGCCCAATTCAGTGACATCTTTCTCCCCAAAAGATTCAGTTTTATAGTCCTATCCCATGACAGGTGGCAGCACATCATAAAATGCTAATTCTTTATAGCAGGACTGAGTCTGTAAGTGAAGGTGGGTTTGCTAGAGGGACCCTACTTTATGCACCAGAGAAAGAACTGCTATAAAGTGACAGACAGTGTTAACACTGGATCCCATGGTGAGCACTGTTCTTGTTTTAAATATACTGCGTTTTAAAACAAAGTACTTGCTTATCACTTGGTGAATAAAAAAAAACAACAAAAGCTGAACACATTGTTCTTAATTTTGGTAGCTTATGTTTGGCTTTTGTACTTAAAAAGAGAGGGGGAAAAACAAAAAACTCCACCTGCGGGTTTTAATACTCTGTGGAATTCCTTTACAGCCTAGGAAAGCTCCTACCACTACCCTCACAGTACACCTTCACCATTAAACACTTGGATGGCGGACCAACCATCCTATTCTTTTAAATTTCAAATGTGGGCTTTGGCTAGGGGAGCTAGGTTGAGCATTCTCTTCTCTACGATTCACAGCACGTCTCCAATGCGATCCTTCCTACGGAAAAATACCAGCTCAGTCCGCTTCCTTTCCACAAATAAAACATAGTTTTATTTGCAGTTTACCACAAACAAACGGCTTTGAAAACGGCTGGCAGCACACCAGCACCATGGTGGGTGTTCCAAGTCCCACAACACGGCCCAATGTGAGCCTCCGGCCTGTCACAATGCCTCACATGCATGCTGTTTGTATGATGGTATCCCCTAAGGCTGCTCACCTGGCATGACACTTTTGGCCACTGCTGACAGAAAGAAAGAGCTGTATGAAGGGGAAGAAACTAATGAAAATCTTCACTGATAGTTTATCTTTCTAAGTACAGACATGCCCCTAACAAGCACAAAACCCCAACTCCCAATGCTAATCATTAGGAATAGTAAATTATCAAAATTAAAAATAATTTCCTCATCTAGCACAACATACTATACAATATTACAAACACAGACACATGAAAACAATTGGGCAGTAGAAAACGTACAACAGCTTTGGTGTTACAGGGAATAACTTCCACACATGGCTGTCTGTGAGGCACTCTGTCCATGCCCCTTACCAGACTCCACCGCTATGCAGCTCCTGGTAAGGACTGACCAGCCAAGGCCAGGACGCAGTGACCCGGTGAGAAGTGCTGGCAACACCGTGAACTGTGCTCCACGGGATGTCACTCAGTCTCGCCTATGCACTACTGCTCTGTGGCACATTTTCCTGTCGATCACAGCAGGTCCAAAATAAAGTGACAACTAGATTTAATAAATTAATATACATTTGTTAAAGATGTACAATGCACATTCTGTTTAATCCAAGGTTTAGGGCATCGAGGAACTCCTATTTACACATGTACAGATCTCGGACAGCAGTGATGTCGCAGATGCAGGGAGGAGCAGCAGTGCCAGATGGGCCACTCTCTGAACGCTGAGGACACAAGTCAAGTATGTTTAACTTAAAAACAATGCTGAGAGATCATGGGGAGAATCTCCAAAGTGAGAAGTCCACAAAAAAAGGACATGGGAAGGCAAGGAGAAGGTCAAGGAGCTGAGATAAGCAGTTTATTCCTGGGACGACTGTGGAGGTGGCGTGGATGGGCCTTGCTTGCCAGATTTGCGTTCATAGTTTACCAGGCGCTGCCCCACAAGGTACCTAGAATGCAAAAACAGGCTGGTTACTTTCCTGTACAACTCACACATTACTAGGAGCAAGGCTTGCTGTGAGGGGTGGTCTGTGGGAACATGCTCGTGGTGTGCAGGTGGAGCCTTTCTTGCACTTGGGGAGGTTAGAGGTCCTCCTGACTGCAGACACTTGTTCCACAAGAAGGCATTTCTTTTTTACAGTTTCTTAGGGTTCACACTATATAAGCCACCTTAGCATTCTAGACTTTAGGAAGCAGACTACGAATATGATGGGCAAAGGGCTGGGAAGTGGAAAAAGCAGGACCTGAAAAACTCTGGTTCTAGATCAAGGGGGCAATGAAGGGCCAATTTCAGAAGGGTCAAAGGTGCTGGTGAGACCGAGTCATGAGAATGAACACAAGAGTGCTGCTGACTTACATGCTGTGAAAAGGGAAGAGGCGATGGCAAACAGGGGGCATCTAATAGTGAGGTACATGGTAGCGAGGCTGGAGAACCTCCAAAAGAAGACTGACAACCCCTACTCCCCAGCAGGACAGAGAAGCTGCAAAGAAGGCTGAGTAAGCAGATGTCCTGGGTACCCACACCTGTGATGGCAGGTGACAAAGTCAAATAGCAGCAAGTTGTCAGAGATGGGAACACATATGTGGAGGCACCCACTGGAGGCTTCAATACAGACCTGGGTGGGCCGGGAAAGCCATACACGTGCGTGCTGAGACTAGTGGAAAATGGAGCCTGCATGTAATAAGCTGTCAGAAGAGACGGCTGGGACCCCAGTTTATTTTTAATAACAAGAATGGTAATGCCATGCCATGTGATTATTTTGAAGCTAGGAAAACACACAAAGCCATGACAAAGACTTGGCACATGGTTAGAGGTAGCTCCATGCGGCTACCTCTGTTTCTAACCACTTCGTGCATCACTTTTCTGTCAATGCACACGAGAATAAGACATCACTCAGCTTCTGCGTAGATCACCGGTTATAATGCCCACAAGTCTTACTGCTCTGTGTACATGATCTCAGCATCTTAATGCCTTTCCTCACAGCTAGTTCTTTTCTTGACATTAACCATTCCTTAGCCGACTGGTGCCCAACAAAGCAGTGGCTTTTGAAACTGAGGATTTTATAAATTTCCTAAACGCTGGTGCTATCTGACAGAATCCATGGAACTGTACCCAACACACATCATCACATGTATCAGGATATGCCAAGAATGGGGGCAAAGAAATACAAGCATATACAGATTAAGTGATGGTAATTTGCCCAAAACCCAAACTGATTCAATGACAGAAACAAAATTCTGAACTCATGTTCCACTCTTTCAACTTCCCTCCTGTACCCTAAGTCCTCTCTCCTCTCTCCTCTCTCCTCTCTCTGCACTCCTACAGCACATCAAGCTATGCTGAGCGGTAAATACACAGACAAACAACACATGCTAAAGAGGGCACTGGGCCATGCAATAGGAAATAAAACGTGGGAACTTTTCCTCAGTGACACAAAACCAGAAAGTGGTTACAGGAGGGAAAAGGGAGGACTAAGGGGAAAAGGGAAAGAAACAAAAACGATGCCTGGAAATGCTATGACGAAACAGTATTCTGTCTGCTGATAAAAACTAACAACCACCTAAGAGACGGGTGGGCACAGAGCTGGGAAGACTGAAAAGGGTTGACGTGAGGATGGGGAGGACGACTCCAGAATGAAGAGGAGGTAGGAAAAATTCTGCAGTCCTCCTCTACCAAAGCAGTGATTAAAAACTGACCACATTAACACCATCCTCTTCGACTCACCTGCCAGTACATGTATCTTTATTGTCACTACATTTTTAGAGAAGCCTTATCCTCCATGAAAACATTTCTCTTAGGTAACCTCAGAATAGGGAGGGTGCTATGGAATCTGTCTCAAGCAGGGCATGCACAAATGAAGGGCAGCACTATTAATACTGTTGTGATGGCTCCAGACAAACGGGCACAGGCAGTTATGAACTTGCTTTCTTTGTAAGACACATGATAGGACTCAGACTTCTCTCAAGCCAGGGAAGTTTGATGTGGGATGTCCTTCTGTATATTTGATGCTTTTATTGGTTGATAAATAAAGCTGTTTTGGCCAATGGCTTAGCAAAGTAAAGCCAGATGGGAAATCTGAACAGAGATAAGAGAGAGCAGAAGGAGTCAAAGAGACTCCATGTAGCCGCTGATGGAAAAAGATGACAGAATATTTAAGTCATAGCCTCGTGGTGATACACAGATTAATAGAAATGGGTTAATTTAAGATATAAGGGCTAGCTAGGAATACGCCTAACTCTTTGACCACAGTGTCGTAATTAATAGTTTCTGTGTGATTACTCGGATCTGTGCGGCTGGTAAATGAAAGTGCAGTCTGTTTACAGAAGTTCCCCAGTTTTACCCTCCTCAGGATGCCCTATTTCCAGCCATAAAAACTCCACGCACTCAATCTGTTAGCAAACCCTGTTGATGCTACAAAGTAGCACTTCATTTTTCTCATATGATTTATCATGCCACAAAATGACACCACCTTAAGAGTAGCTAGAAGGGGGCTGGAGAGACGGCTCAGAGGTTAAGAGCACTGGCTGCTCTTCCAGAGGTCCTGGGTTCAATTCCCAGCAACCACATGGTGGCTCACAACCATCTGTAATGAGATCTGGTGCCCTCTTCTGGCCTGCAGGCATTCATACAGATGGAATACTCCATATATAATAAACAAATCTTTAAAAAAAAAAAGAGAGTGGCTAGAGGAACAGAATTCTTAACTTACTTGTCATTTTTAATGTGTTCATAAAGGCGCTTAAACTGGCGGACCTGGAAGGACAGGATCCCCATCAACACAACGACCATCAGTAAAAACGGGTAAATCCGCCGGTGGACTAAGTTCTGCATTTCCGCAGTAACACCTGGTAAACCAAGCAAAGATAATTTTATTAAAGTAAAAGAAATGGACTAAGGAGCCTGTGGAGTAAGAAGAGGTTAGGCCTTTCCCTAGGAAGAGGAACCTGAGTACAACAGAGAAATTCACAAATGCTGACCGACTTGCAGACTGCACACAGGCAGTGAGCCATACACTAACATCTGCTTCTCTTCTGTGAGATAACTTGAGAGCAGGTAGGTGTTGCACAGGTTTCAGCAAATGCAGACATCCTGGATTCCACAAGCAGTTGGTGGTGTCATCTATATATTTCAGCTATATCACCATTTAAAAACGGCATTGGTACAGTGGTTGACCAGCTAGGTCTCATAGCAGCACTCCACAAACCAGGCATAATGGGACACACATAGAATCCCTGTGATAGGGAGACAGAAGCAGGAGACCCAGGTCCTCCCCACCTACACAGCAAGTTCAAAGGCAGTCTGACTACCTGAGTCTTCCCGCCCCCTTTGCACAATCCCAAACACAACACATAATCAAACAAGCATTCATTTTATAACATTAAAATACTTCCTTTTCAAATTCCAGCTAAAGAGTTTTAACTTTCCTTTGGAATAAGGGAAACTATAAAACCAGAGGAAGTATTCTGAAGGAAGTCTCACAGCTGGCTCACCCATGTACTCTAGAACCCAGTGTAGGGGGCTGGAGAGATGGCTCAGAGGTTAAGAGCATTGCCTGCTCTTCCAGAGGTCCAGAGTTCAATTCCCAGCAACCACATGGTGGCTCACAACCATCTGTAATGAGGTCTGGTGCCCTCTTCTGGCCAGCAGAAATACACACAGACAGAATATTGTATACATAATAAATAAATATTTAAAAAAAAAAAAGAACCCAGTGTAGCTTGAATGTCCTTCTACTCCATTCCTTAAAATCCACAATTTAGGGAAGATGCTCAATCTCTATGACCTTCAATTTCCTCATCTCTAAATTGAAGCTGATAAAACCTCCAAGAGGTCTTCTAAGAACAATAGCCCAGGGTGGTGAGATGGATTAGATAGTGGAGAACCTGGGTCTGACTCCTAAACTCACATGGGAAATTTGTAGTAACACTGCTGCAGAGGTAGAAACAGACAGATCTTGGGTTCAGTGGCTAGCCACCTTGCCTAATAAGTGAGCTCCAGAACATGAAAGACCCCGTTTCAAAACAACTCCTTATTGTTATCTAAGTAACAATATCCAGAGCTGTTCTCTGGCTTCCCCTAACACACACACACACACACACACACACACACACACACACTGAAGAATAATAACAGTAACAATGTAACCACCAAGACAGTGCCAATAAGTGCTTTACTATTCATTTACTACTGTTACTCCTTTTATTTTCCCAAGAGGTATAATAAAATTTACTTTTCCCCTTTCATGCAGACAGGATCTTGATGTTAGTACAAACTGGTTTCAAACTTAAGATCTTCAAGCTTCAGTCTCCCAAGTGCTTGGGTTATTCGGCACCTATCCCATGTCTCCAATGAAATTTCTAATCCATATATGAAAAGGTTAGGTACGGAAATCAAACAGTAATATTGTGTGTGTGTGTGTGTGTGTGTGTGTTTCCAGAAAGGGTTTCTCTGTTTAGCCTTGGATGTGCTGGAGCTCACTCTTGTAGAACAGGCTGGCCTCAAACTTACAGAGATCCGCCAGTCTCTGCCTCCCGAGTGTTGAGATTAAAGGTGTGTGCCATCACCATCCAGCTTCAAATAGTAATTCTCAAATCTACATACTATCAATGGGGAGACTGTAATGTACCTCAATAAACAAACATAAAAAAATAGCCAGTAGGATATTCTAAACAGCCAAAACAGCAACAAGCTAACTTTTGTTTAACGTTAGTATTTTAGTGTCTAATAAAAGGAGCATTACCCACCTAGAAGAGGAACCACACCAGAAGCTATGACATATGGTACACACAGGGAAAGTAAGAGCACAGAGATCACTGGAGCCGCCAGCTTACGAATGATATAATGAAGGTCGATGTTCCGAATGCCATTTGCATAAACCTGAAAAGTGGAAAAGTAATAGGGTGTAGGACACTGAAATGTTCAGAAGATAAAGGTGGTTGCCAACAAGCCAAAAATCCTGAGTTTGATCCCCCGGACCCACATGACATCAGGAGAGAACTGCCTCTCCCAGCTTGTCTTCTGGCCTTCACATGAGTGCTGTGGCCCCCAGGAAACACTACTTATCTTTGGAAAATGCTACTATGATCTGCGGGGATTAGAGAAATGGATGAAAGTGCGAAACCATGAAAATGAAAAACACTATTGTAGACAGAGGGATAAGACAGAACTGTCTTTATTTTTTTCTCTTGGCTTCATAGCTTCTTAGAAGCTAGGATGTGGCCCAACTCAAGTCCTTACTCCAAGATCTGAGGAACAAGCAGGCTTAAGCCTCTAAAGACACGGCCCACCTCCCAGTAAGGCAACCCACATGCACCATCACTACGGAGCAGGCATCCCAGTGCTTCTCAGTCAGCCTGCATTACTGCTTCGCATCTGTGTCCCCTTGTCCCACCCCCTGACTCTAAAGTACAACAGACAAAGGGATCCCACAAACAAGGTTTCATAGCTCCCAACTACAAAAAAAAAAAAAAAAACAAACCCCTATTTCTAGGCATCTGTGCAGAAGGCAGAGAGTTTCAACTGGGAGACATTGTAGTAGACAGGCTCCTGTTTCTCCTTGAAGGGATATGCTGCCACAGGCACACACAGAGTGGCCTTCTGATGTACTATTTCCTGGCCCTACTCTTGGTATGAGAATCAAGAGCTTGATCTTCATGTATGCTGGCCAGAGAGAACTACTGTCTTCAATTTCTATACACCAGGAAGAAGTGAGTCTTAAAACTGCTGCAGAGCTGTAAGACTACCTGCCTAGCAATTTCCTAAGAATGAAAAAGTTGAGTTATCCTTGAGTACATTTTCCAGATAACTAAAGTTTAAAGAAGCAAGTACTAAAATCTCTATTTAGGCTATTCAGATGGAAGACATCTTTCTGATATGAATTACTGTGCTTCCTACTGATTAGTGTTCAAAAATACAACCTACTTTTCTCAAGTTTAGCACCATGATAACCAAGTTTTCTGACAGCTCCCTAGTACAGCGGCAGTCTTAGATGCTATGCAATCAGAGTACTCCTAAGCAGCCCGGCCCTATCTGTTATTGAGTAGTATCTTACTTTTGTCAGGACAGGCTAAGAAGTCCGAACGCCAAGTTTCATCAGAATGTCTGTAGTGAAATGTCTCCGCTTTAGACAGTTATAGGTATCTTAGTTTACTGGCTAACCTTCAGGTGGGTTATGGTGACTGACAAAAACCCGCCATAATGAGTGAAAGCGGAGTAAGTGCCTTGACATTTTTGGTATAAGGATGGTGTTAAGCAAGAGGCAACTGGAAGGCAACTGGAATGGAAGCACCCAATCCTTCCTCTCTCTTTACATAAAAGCCGGGTCACCCTCCTAACCCCACACTATTGAGGGCAAATGTCAGCTAGAGACATCCTGAACCTGCAGGCCTAGAAAGGACCATAGCAAAGAACCCTGATAAACCTCATTATACACTCTCCCCAGCTTTTTGAAACAGGGCCTCATGTGGCTCAGGCTGCCCCTAAACTTGCTATATAATTGAGGATGACCTTGAGCATTATCCTCCGGCCTTTGACATCTCAAGTGCAGGAATACAACAGCAGACATGGCTATTAACCAGCTTTTTATCATTTTTTTCTCTTTTCCCAAAAGCCTGCCTGCAGTCTCAAAATCCCTTCTTTTTGGCTTATCAGTTCTCTAAAATTTTGTTAGTCTTTCTTAAAAAAATAAATAAAACTACATCAGCTAGAATTCAAAGCTACTTCTTTAATAATTATTCATTCTCAAGGCATATTTTAACAACTATACATCAGAAAGCAAAACTCTTAAAAAAAGAAAGAAAGAAAAGAAAAGAAAAGAAAAGAAAAAGAGACCGGCAAGTTGGCATAGTGGGTAAAAGCACTTGCTATGCAACCCTTGAAAACCCAAAAGTTGTTCTACATAGGTACACACACACACTTAAAAAACAAACTATAGATGCACATTAATGAAAACAGAGAGCTCAGAAAAGCAGAGTCATGGAAACTAAACTCCATTAGCTAAATACAACCACAGCCCACTTCAATATATTTCTCTGAACTGGCTTACCTGTTCAATGACAGTTTTCAGCCACCACTGAGGACCCATCAGAGTTATAGCTGCGATAATTTTGGCATGTAGCACTCCCAGTGCCCAATCCTACAGTTAGAAGAAACCAAGAACACTTAACACATCTTCACTGACTTTGACATAAGCCTACACAATGCTGTTCAGTTTCAGAATGGAACTGCACAGAACTGGGAACGTTTAGTTAAGCAACTGACAGCTGACAGCTTTTGGGAAGAAAGACTTTTCTTTAAGAGTTTTAGTTGACCAAAAGGGAGGCAGAAGCAGGCGGATCTCTGTGAGTTCAAGGCCAGCCTTGAGTGAGTTTCAAGACAGCCAGGACTGTCACACACACACACAAAAACAAAACAAAACAAAACAAACAAACAAACAAAAACAAAACAAAAAAAAAAACCCACATCTTAGACGCCTCCCCACCTTGCCGCAAAAAAGAAATCCTTTGCCGGTGGGAAAAAGTCACACTCCCATGAGTATCTATGGGCAGCACATATTTTTTGGATTAAAAATACTTTTCTTCCCAAAGGAACCAAGTTGAAAGCCAGTAAGGAAAGGGGAAATGAATCTGGGAAGAGTGGAGGGAAGGGATGAATATGATTAAATGATCAAATACATTGTACAAAACTCTCAAAATACAAGGGACGGGGAATAATATGTAAAAGCTCCTTTAGAAACCTAACATTTTTTTCTCGAGAGAATATAGAAGTTTGAGCATTAAGTAAATGCATTTACCAGCAAGCAAGTAAAACAAATGCTATTATTTTAACAACCATTCTTGTTGCTTTTCCTGTGTTACTGGTATGGACTGAGCTAACTTACTCCATAATAAAACATTTTAGACCTAAGAAATTACTCCAAAGGCTCGCAAGCTCAGGCATTTGTGGTTTTCCTGAACTATTACCAGAACAGGATGTCTTCCATTCCCAGTACTACTGAAACCAGGGTCCTCATGGTACCCTGCCTCCAGCCTCTCCCCTTCAACTGGCCAGTGACTACCAATGCCTGCCACCCCATCGAGGCATTTTAAACAACGTACACCAGACCCTACAAGCACTAGTCCCCACTTAGAACCATAAATCCTTACCACAATATGAAATACTCCCTTAAATTTTTTTTCTTAATTTCATTATTTATTTCAGGGAGACAGGAACAAGGGCATCCCATGGCATAGGCACAGATCAGTTCTTCATATATGTGAGTCCTACACAGCAAGCTCAGTGAAGAGCAACATTTTAATCCCCAAAGTATTCTGAGGGAAGGATTTATGAGGCCTTCACATTTTAAAGTGAATTATTTTAGCAACTTTACAAGGGTTCCTAGAATAGGAAAACAATCTTCCTAAACAAACTGCATAAACTAAAATAATCAAGATTTTTTTTTTTTTATCCCAAACTATTAGCAACAATCACAAGGAAAACACACATACCTGCCAAGGGTAGAAAAGGGGAGTCTGATCAAGAGGGACCCTCAGAGGAGCAACAATAACCAGCTCAAACAGGAGCCCCAGGAGCAGTGGGACAACCCCAGCCAGCAGCACAGCAACTATCAGAGTCTTCATTATCTAGCAGGAAACAGGACACCTAGTTATTACAAAGGAGACTCTGTTCTAACAAACTTCAGTCACTGTAATGTTTGTTCCCTCTTTGGCCTGATGTCCAACGGGGCAAATTATACTATTTTGTAAAATTATACTATTTTAAACAACATATACACACATTTTTATGTTAGATATTTCAGTGGAGTTTCTTTTTCTAATGCATATATATACATGTGCTGGGTACACCTGTACCCCAACTATACAAACACAATTGAAATCAGAGGAAAATCTCAAATGTCACACCCCTCCTTTGTGAAAAGTGTCTCACTGGCACAGAACTCATCGATTAGGTTAGGTTGGTCAGTCTGGGAACTCAACCAGCAAGTCCTCCTGTTTCTGCCTCTTCATCACTGAGATTACAAGAACATGTCACCCTACCCGGCACGTTATCTGGGTACCCCAGCTTGTCAGGCAAGAGTTTTATCAGCCTAGTCATCCCCAAACCCATTAAGTGACCTTGCTAGAGTGCACGAATGCAGAGCTCTAGCTGCAACAAAACCTATTGCTATTATGGATTGTTGCTATAAAACATACTTTCCCAAAAATTTCATCTACTGTTATATTCAATAAACAAGATGACTTTGATGTTTTCTTCAAAATATCCTTCTCTGTACTTGCCTTTTTTTTTTTCCTTTTTTCTTTTTTGGTTTTTCGAGACAGGCTTTCTCTGTAGCTTTGGGGTCTCGAACTCACAGAGATCTGCCTACCTCTGCCTCCTGAGTGCTGGGATTAAAGGCATGCACAACCACCACCCAGCTCTGTACTTGACTTTTATTGTCTGCAAAAGTCTACTGATTTGCCAAAACCCTGATCCAACAGCTACCTAACTCATAAGCTGATCTGTGAGTCTTCGGGTGAACTGGTGGTTTATCCTGACTCCAGTTAAACTTATTCATCAAACCAATCAGACTGACCCCACTAAAATAGTCTGGCTTTCAGGTGAAGAAATGATGCCTATCTTTTCAATACATTAACAACTATGGCTAGTGCATTCACAACAGAGCTTTAGATCTGGATTAAGTAGCAAAATAAGAAAATATTGACAAAAGGAACTAGAAAATACTTGCAATAAAATCAGTCTTAAAGTGACTTTGGGTTTGGGTGACCTTTTCATAAGGTGGCTTCAGTGGATAAAAATATTCTAATATATGCCAAGCACAGTATTTGTGGAATACATACTACCTCTTTACATGTGAAGATATGATAGACTACCAAATAAAACTACAGTTAGCTGGGTTCTGTATTAAATATTGATAAGTTGCTCATTACCCTAAGGAATAAGGAGCAGTTAACTCCCTCCACTCATAACCTACAATAATCAACAATACCTCACTACACACATGTATTTTATCAAAATACAGTAATTGTACAATGATGGAAAAGTGAAATATGCTATAGTCTGATTAGAATATACTCATATACACATAGTATGTGCAAATAACAAGTAAAACTATAAAATATTAAAAATGATTTCAGCATAAATATAAATGCATAAACTCTAAGAGAAAGCAAAATATAAACTCAGATCAAAAATGAGAGCTAATTACCCAGATGACCAGGCAAAGAAGTGCCCTACCGTATTTACTAGCCCAGCCAATGGTGTGTACAAGAATTATTCCCCACACTCAGAAAAGAATCTGTCTGTCTCTGTGCAATCAGGGTTTTGAGAATGACTTCCATTACTTGTGCATTCACATCTCCAAAAGCATATTCTGTAATTCTTAATTATCTCACAAGATCACTTAGCAGCACAGTCTTCTGTTAACTCAAGTGCATCTGGGTAAAGAACTGTGGTTTAGGTGAAACGGAAGGCTACTCTCTTAGAGGAATACTCCTTCTGATGAAAAGATAAACTCTCCTGAAAACCAGTGACACAAGAGAAGACAATGGGAAGCAACTGTTAAAGTATTCATTACCACCAGATAGGATCAATATCTTATTACAGAAACCTACCATGAGGGACCACTCCTTAACCTTCTGGAAAATCACTCTGCGTCCCTGGGGCATCCAGGCTACCAGCACCGTCACTGCCCTTATGGTCAGCCAACATACATAGAGACCACAAGCAGCCGTGTACAGCTCATGGATTTTGGCAGTCCCCGTCCAAAATGACATTAACCAACGACCAGCAAATACTGAAAATAGAAAGGCTGACAAATGAGACACATGGCTAGGTAAAGAGAACTGTAATCTTGACATTCTACAAACATTTTCACATCAGAATAAACAAAAACAGTTCTCTAGAAAACAGAATTACTTGACTAAGAAATACCCCAAATACAGTCAATGAGCTGATTCCCCCAGAATATAAACCCTGGTGTGCCGTGCCATTTACTAATTTCTCCTAGCCTGAGAAGTTATGAGCATTGGTGCTTACATTATTTTTATTACCAACTATAATTATTAAAATAAAGACAGAAATTTTCTATTATTTGTGCTGTAAACACTAAATGATTTAGGTTAATTTTCTTTCAAAGGATCCATTCATTTGCACAGAAAACTCAGCTTGTTAAAAGAATGCGGCAGGCACAGTAACATTTCAAGACACAGTATCAAAGAAAACTGTATAAACTTTCTTTAAAAATCAATACCAAAATAGAACAATACACAGAACTAAGATCTTTCTAAATGTTATTAGTTTTGTGCTTTTTCCTTCGTTTTGAGACAGGGTTTGACACTATAGTCAAAGGTGGTCTCAAACTCAAAAGCAATTTTCCTGCCTCAACTTCCTGAGTGCTGGGATCTCAAGTGTGAGGCACAGGCGCAGCGAAGAGAGGTTTGGAATAAACTCCATGGTACAGTCATATAGTTATCTGCTCAAGTATATCTTACAGAATTCCTTAACTATATGTACATAACTTGTTCTCAATAAAGCTTGAGAGAGGAACACGATCTCTGGTGTTTTACTATGTACTGCCTTCCTAATACTAAGTCTAAGGACATCTAAGGACAGGGATGCTTAAAGTCTTACAAGGTCAGAAGTCTTCAAGTATTAGCCAAGAGGACATCTGTATCACTCATGCATTCCCGTGCCATTCCCCACAGGTCAGAGTTCATTGAGGAAGAGGGAACAGAAAATGTCAATACGGGACAACAGGACCACTGCACTCACCAACTAACTGCACATGATCTCAACAAGATCAAGCCAATCAACTTCTAGCATGGAGTAGGAAGAAGGGCATGAGCCCTACCCCTACCTAAGGAACAGCTGAGGCTACTAGGGAAGAATCGGTTTTCTTTAAGGGTAGTGGCACCTGGCGGGCTGACCACTGTGTAGTGTTGGGCAGTGGTGGCACATGCCTTTAATCCCAGTACTTGGGAGGCAGAGGCAGTCTGGTCTACAAAGCAAGTTTCAGAATAGCTAGAGCTACAGAGAAACCCTATCTCGAAAAACCAAAACAAAGTTCTCAAAGAACCAATAAAAATCTTTTTAAAGTCTCCATGTAGAAATAGTAAAATGTCTCTTTTAACCAAATGAAGGTAAAAATCGTAATTTCTTCAAATTAAAAAAATTTTTTTTAGAAACTTTGCTTTAAAGTAATATTAACGTCCCTAGTTGTTCTTTCCCAAACTTTTAACAACTCAAGGAACAAATTTTAAAGCAAATTTGACATATAAATTATTAAGTGAGTATTACAATCAAGACTTACTCAATATACCATTTAGTAGATAACAACTATCAGCATGATTTGAATGTCCTGACGGGGCATAAGCAACAGGACAAACTCTTCTATGATTTGTCACTGGCTTTATACACTCCATCCCACTGAAGGCTGATCCTCTGGAGAGGACGACAAGCTACTGTATCCAACCAGAGCAGCTCACTTGTTAGATGAAGAAATACTGTTTTGTTGACATTTCTAACAATTAATGCCAGAGAAGAACAACATTTATCAATCCCAGAGTAGAGAAAACAGTCTAACTTCTAAAGTTCTTTCCATACTGACTGGGAAAATGTCTTAAATCTCACGAATGACTTTGAAAACCCACAGTGTGGGACCATGAAAACTAAAAGGCTGTAATGCCACCCTCTGGAGTAAACCCATAAGGTGATGTGCGATTCCCCTCTGTACGCTGTAAATACCATTGATTAATAAACAATCTGTCTTGGGCCTGGCAGGGCAGAATAGAGGTAGGTGGGGAAAACTAAACTGAATGCTGGGAGAAAGAAGGCGGAGTCGACTAGACTCCATGGAGTGCAAGGAGCCATGGAGCCACCAGAGGAGAAAAACACAAGCCACCAGCTGGAACCTTGCCAGTAGGACACAAGCCTCATGGTAAAATATAAAATAATGGAAATGGGTTAATTATAGATGTAAGAGCTAGCTAGCAATATGCTTAAGTGTTTGGTCAAGCAGTGATTTAAATAATATAGTTTATGAGTGATTATTTCAGGGGTCTGGGCAGCTGGGAATAAACAATTGGCCTCCAACAACAACATGGTGTGCTAGCTAAATCCACATAAAACCTGAGAGGATTTGGAAAGAAATTCTAGACACTACAAAACAAAGTTTAGCCATATTTTTTCCCCCAGATGGGCTTTGTTTGCTGGCCACAACTCCTTTAAGAGAGGTCTTCCTGACTCAGCAGTAGCAGAAAAAAAAATCCTGCATGGTTTAAAACAGCAGCTTCCTGGGCCATGCTGCTAGAACAAACTTTTGCTCTTTCGGGATGCCAAGCATTTAAATGGAAATCTATGATTATAATTATTTTTCAACTCCATCAAAGACTCCAGAAGGATACAATATTATCTATGTAAACAGGAAGTGCATTGTAAGTAACTTCCAGAATATGGCATTTAAAATGTTTTAATAACTTATGACTTTTCATGACAATGAGACACATATGCTCCTGGCAGTACCAATTAATTAAAGAGGAAGATGGACATCGAAGAGGCTCCTTATGGAGTTTGCTAGCTATGTGGGCAAGAAACTGCTTTTGCCTGGACTGCTTGATGAACTGGACATGCAGGACCCACAGAGAAATGACTGCTGAAGTTGTCTAGAGAAGGTGAGACAGTCCTTCGGAGTTCCTGCTTCATAAAAGAGTCTGCCAGACATTCTGCAGAACACAGAAGACAAACTGCATAACTGCCTTTGAAATTTCCTGCTTCATGGGAAAGTCTGCCAGATATTGTGGGCCTATAGGCTAAAGATGGATACCCCAATGGTACAGAAAAACATTGCGTGACTGTCCAGGTAGCAAGATGTCTCTGTCAATTCTAGAGTTTTGGAAGTTACTTACAATGCACTTCCTGTTTACTTAGGTAATATTATAGCCTTCTGGAGTCTTTAATGGAGTTCAAAAATAGTTATAATAATAGATTTCCTTAGTTATGATAAAAGATAAAGTAGATAATTATTGTAACTGTAATTCTTGTTTGATACCTGTTTTGTTATATGTAATTTTACTGTTAAAACCTTTTTATTTAGACAGGAAGGGGAAGGTGATGTAGAATTCCCCTCTGTATGCTGTGAATACTATTGGTTAATACAGAATCTGTCTTGCCTGCCTGGCATGGCAGAACAGAGGTAGGTGGGGAAAACTAAACTGAATGCTGGGAGAAAGAAAGCAGAGTCAAGAAGAAGCCATGGAGTCACCAGCTGGAACCTTGCACGTAGGCCACAAGTCTCATGGTAAAAGATAAAATAATGGAAATGGGTTAATTCTAGATGCAAGAGCTAGCTAGCAATGCCCTAAAGTGATTGGCCAAGCAGTGATTTAATTAATACAGTTTCTGTGTGGTTATTTCAAGTCTGGGCAGCTAGGAACGAACAAGTGGCTTCTTACTACAATAACTGTTTCTGGAACTTGTGAACCTATGAAGTACCCCTAAGGGATCAATAGCCTGTAAACCAAACATTAGGTCTATTTCCAGTTTCTATTTGATGATAAATCTCTTCTCTATAAGATACAACCTGTTTTGAGCCGGGCGGTGGTGGCGCATGCCTTTAATCCCAGCACTCGGGAGGCAGAGGCAGGCGGATCTCTGTGAGTTCGAGACCAGCCTGGTCTACAAGAGCTAGTTCCAGGACAGGCTCCAAAACCACAGAGAAACCCTGTCTCGAAAAACCAAAAAAAAAAAAAAAAAAAAAAAAAAAAAAAGATACAACCTGTTTTGAGAAAAAAAATCTTAACATTTAATAGCTGAGTCTAGGATAATCTCATACCTGGTAAAGTAAGGCAAATGAGGCTGGCAATTAGTAGTGTTATGCACATGAAGACAATCAGAAGAAATATCTGTAAGAAAAAACAAAGTCAATAAGTGGTTCACTTGTCCTCACTGGATTCTGATACTCTTCAAAGCATTCACATAACACTCCCTCTATAAAAGCATGCTACTGGGCACAGGAACACATTGCCTATAATCACAGAACTGAGGAGAGAAAGAAAGAAGGGAGGAGACAGCCTGCATCTGTGCTTTCAGGGAAGGAGGCAGCCTGCACCTGTGCTTTCGGGGGAGGAGGCAGCCTGCACCTGTGCTTTTGGGGGAGGAGGCAGCCTGCACCCGTGCTTTCGGGGGAGGAGGCAGCCTGTACCTGTGCTTTCGGGGGAGGAGGCAGCCTGCACCTGTGCTTTTGGGGGAGGAAGCAGCCGGCACCTGTGCTTTTGGGAGAGAGAGGCAGCCTGCACCTGTGCTTTCAGGTGATTTTGGGGGAGGAGGCAGCCTGCACCTGTGCTTTCAGGTGATTTCAGGGGAGGGAGGCAGCCTGCACCTGTGCTTTCAGGTGCTTTCAGGGGAGGGAGGCAGCCTGCACCTGTGCTTTCAGGTGCTTTCAGGGGAGGGAGGAAGTCTACACCTGTGCTTTCAGGGGAGTAGGCAGTCTGCACCTGTGCTTTCAGGGGAGGGAAGTAGCCTACAGAAAATAAGTGTTTGTTTTCACACAATCAGATATACCCACACGTAGTGAGGAAGCGAGCAGGCCTGCTTTGTGTCCGCCCGGCTCCCACATGGCTAGCTTTACACCCGAAATAACAACATTGTATTCATTTAAACACTGCCTGGCCCATTAGCTCTAGCCTCTTACTGGCTAACTCTCACATCTTGATTAACCCATTTGTAATAATCTGTGTAGCACCACGAGGCGGTGGCTTACCAGGAAAGATTCAACACGTCTGACCTGGCAGCTGGCTCCATGGCGTCTAACCCACTTCCCTTCCCAGCATTCTGTTCTGTCTACTCCACCCACCTATGTTCTGACCTATCAGGTCAAGCAGTTTCTTTATTAACCAATGAAAGCAACACATAGAAAGAAGACCCACCTACATCACCCACAAGAAAGAAGCAAACAAATTTGTACTCAGCCAAACAAACTCACCCAAAATTTAGTATAACAAATTTAAAATACCTATCCTTCTAAACTCAGTAACAGTGCTATTCAATCAGATGTTCTGTGTGGTGATAGGAACATCTAGTTCTGCCTGTCCAGCAAACAGCAGTCACTGGCCACATGCAGCTTTTGAACTCCTGACATGTGAATAGCACAGTGTAATAACAGAATTTCAAATTTTATTTTCATTATTCTTAACTATAAATAAATAACATAGCCAGGGGCTACTGTCCTGGAAAGTGACAATGGAACAACAGCACACAGGGAAGAGGAGACCCTTTGCTGGTGGGCTGAAAGGCAGCACTCTAGTTCATTTCTTACCTTACCATGAACATGAGCCCCAAGATCAGAGGGCAGAGTTCTTGACGAGAAAAAAAATTCATTAACACTACAGCTTTGCCTGCCTAAAAAGCCTTAGCAATTCTGCGATTCTGTATTGATGGCTTTTTTTCTTTTTTTTTTCTTTTTTTTTTTTGGTTTGTGGTTTTTCAACATAGTTTCTCTGTAGCTTTGCAGTCTGTCCTGGAATTCACTCTGTAGACCAGGCTGGTCTCGAACTCACAGAGCCACCTGTCTCTGCTTCCCCGGTGCTAGGATTATAGGCGTGTGCCACCACTCAACAAGAGGACTGAGTGGAGACCAGGGAAAAGTGAAACAGGTGTTCACTATGGGGCCTGCTTTTAGGATTCGCAGACAAAGGTACTAAAGACCTTGTTTCCTTCACCATTATAAGCAACATTTTCTAGGATAAGTTGCTGCATCTAAATAGATGTGTTTCTCAGTGGGGCAGGAAGCATAAAATCATGATTGACAACTAGTATATACATGATATTCAAGACTCTCCACTCGGCTGCTGCCCAGTCCAGAGTCCTGTCTGTCAGTTTCTTTTGTCTCTCATCTCTCCTCTGCATACACCTCCACCCTCTAAATCACAACCAGTTACCCGCAGTTCCGCTTGACATGCCCCATGTGCCCTTTCCTCGCATATGGCTGGAATGTCCTTCCTACTTTCCATTTCTTGATCTACTTGTCCTCCTAGCATTAAAGACAGCTTAGGTACCACCTCCTACATGAAGATTTCTGCATTGGTTTGTACTACAAACCAATGGCCCCTATTCAACAGTGCCCTCAGGAAACATCTATGCTGAGAACTCAAATTTGCTACTCTTTGGTTTTACTTTGTAATCTCCCAAAGTAGTCTGAAAGTGGTTTCAGGGCAAAGACAGCATGCATGATCTCTATAACCCTAACACAGATCAAAAATATCACAGACACTCAAGGTGTGCTTAGGCAATGGCTACATATGACCCACAGGTAATTGAAAAATAAGAACAGGGATTTGAAATATAACAAACTGCATGTAAATGGCACTAATTATCAGGATAAATTTCTGTCAAGACTTTGAATCACAGAATGACTGCTAGCTTCAAGACCATGAATCAGGCACATTTTTAGCCAAGCTGATTTTCACTTTCATTATCTATCAGCATGAGATGACTGCCCACATCTGACATACAGCAGGTCCTTAAGCAAACACTGGACATGGTAACCTGGAACTGCAGACAACTGTATTTAGGAGACAGCATATGCAGAGGAGAGGTGAGGGACCAGGAAAGCTGTGACATTCAACAGTCTGGGATGGGCAGGAGTCAGAGTGAAGAGCCTTGAAGGCCACACACGCTTGCTCCATGCTCACTGTACTGTGCTTTGTACTCAGAAACACAGTTCTGTTCTGATCAATAGCTATGAGTGGTGATTAAACCAGAGACAAGCACTAACATGTCATTACAGTTCCTGACACACAGACCTGAAATGTTACCGATCATGTTAGCTTCTTCTAATTTACAGTCTCTTTTTCTCAAACAGTAAGAGCTAATGTCCATGGGATTCTAATTCCACACAGTGTCCATCTCCAAAATCTGATAAATCTATTTTGAACATTTAAGCTATATAATGAATATAATAAAAACAGGTTTGTTTTCAATAACCATGATTTTAATAGTATTAATTCTCAGTAGAAAATTGAAAGAAAAGATTAATTTACAGAAGTCAGGCTGTATAGACTTACCCTGAGTGGGAAATTGAAAGGCCGGCGGTAAGGCTGAAAGCCAACAGGTCCTCCCTGCTGGAGTATGGCTTGGTGGGCCGCATGCAGACCCTCCCCAACTGGAATAGCATTGTTGTTTCGAGCAGGCTGGTTATTGTTGACCTGCTGATTTGCATTGTTCTCGTTTTCTTCCTGGTCTCCCAGTAAGTAGGAATGTAGGTCCCTATACAAGTTACACCAGTGAGCCTTATTTCAGGTCAGAGTGACAATGACAAGCATAATGTATTTTCTTAAAGAACAGAAAACATGTATGTGGATTCCATACAGAGCATTACTCCTGCTATCTAGCCTAAACGCTGGTGTCTGCTTCAAATTAAACCCTAAACTATGTTAGCTAGCTTGTGGGACACTCCACAAATTCAACCTATTTTGTTTCTTCATTCAACACCTGGGAAGAAACCAGTTATTTAGAGGAAAACACTGACAGTTGGCATTAGGCTCCACAGACTGAAAAACTTTTCTTCTTTCCAAATGATTGCTATGTCTCCTGTATAAGCTACAAATCAATTCAGACAAGAGTAGCACTGGGGGAAGGGTGGTGTTTAATCAAATATAACCAAGTCTATACCACACAGTAATTTTACCACAGTATGCCAACTATTTCACAGAAACTCCCCTATCTAATAAATTCAATAAATAAATGCAGATGAATAAATACAAATGGCTGTGAGGGGTTAACCCCGATCATCAACCTGACAAGATCTAGAGTCAATAGTGTTGACCAGTTTTATGACAACTTGACACAGGCTACATACAGTCATCTGGGAAGAGGGAACATAATAAATTAAGAATATGCCCCCACCAGACTGGTCTGTGCATAAGCCTATAGTGCATATTCTTGATTCACAAACGATTGATGTGGGAGGGAGTAGGTGCCATCCATGAGTAGGTGGTTTGAGGGAGGGAGGAATATAAGGAACAGGATAATAAAGCTTTAAGAATCAAGACAGTAAACGGACTCTTTATGGACTCTGCATCCTTCTTGCCTACAGATTCCTGTGTTGAGTTCTCACCCTGACTTTCCTCAGTGATGGACTGCTACCTGGAAGTGTAAGATGAAATAAACCCTCTCTTCCCAAAGTTGCTTTTGGTCATGGTGCTTTATCACAGCAATGGGAACCCTAACTAACGACAGAACCTAGGAGACAGGCTTCTGGAATGCCAGTGAGAAAATGTCTATATTAGGCTAAGGGGGAAAAACCCATCCTAAAAGTGAATGATACCATTCACCGGGCAGGCCAAGGATCCCGAACAGAATAAATAGGGAAAGCTAGCCGTAGACTAGCATTTCTTTCTCTCTACTTCCTGAATGCAAACACAAGAGCAAATGCCTCAAGCTCCTGCTGCCAAGACTACCCCACCACAATGGATTCTACCCTCAAAATGTAAGCCAAAACAAACACACCCCCTTAAACTGCTTCTGTTGAGTATTTTATCACAGCAGCATAAAAAGTAACTAAGTAACAAACAAACAAAAAAATCAAACCTTAGAAAACTTTACCTGGTTAAAATCCCTAAAATACAGTAAAGCCAGTTTGTCTTTAAATACACTGCATTTTTTAACTTTTAGGTTAATGTGTGTGGATGGAACTGTCGATTCCTACATAAGCACACCACGTAGTCTAACTGTGCTGGCTTGGCCCCAATACCCTTTGTTTGCCACATCTACAGCACAAAAGGTGCAGCAGTGAGTCTGCATAACAGGGGACAGTGTGCACACATCCTCCTTGAAAGGGCAACCTGCAGACAGCACTCAACTGTTTCATATAAACCTAGAGTTTTATAAGAGTTTATATATACATATGTGTATATATGCCACATGTGTGTAGGTGCCCACAGGGCCAGAAAAGGTACCAGATTCCCAGATGTGGACTCACCAACAGTTATGAATAGCCTAACACTAGTTCTGGGGAATGAATTGGGTTCTCTGGAAGAACAGCAAGAACTCTTACTGCTGAGTCATCTCTCTGGCCTCTAAAACTACTTTTTATTGATTGGAACATAGAACACACTTCTTTTAGAAAGGTTATAAAACAATATAGGCCATGGTGGCAAATGTGCTCTCAGCACTAAGGAGACTAGGGCATGGGGACTCTAGGGTTATAGCTTGGGTAAGAATGTCTCAAAATGGAAAAAAGAAAAGTTATGGGCAGACAACACACATGGAGTCAGCTGCCATACTCACAGCAAGTATCCCGCAGTAACGGTCCATGCACGCACAAGCCCCTTCAGCCACTGCCTCGTGTGTCCCTGCTCCAGCAATGCTGGCAAGACAACCTGCAGCAGGAGCAGCTCAAGGGACAGCTCACTCACCGGAGCATCACTGCAACAGTTACAGGTTTACGACATGAGTCCTACTTCCATTTTAACTTACAAAACATCTAATTAAACAGGTCTCCAAGCCAAATGAACTCATTGTTTTTACTGCTTTTCTCCCACTCTCTCTTCAACTCAGTGAGACTGTCCTCTCAAACTCCACCAAAGCTGCTCCTGGTCCCTTGGTGTCCACCAATGGTCATGCCACAGTGCTCACTTGCACTATGAGCTGCTCACCCTTCTTCCTGACATCTTCCTCAACAGTTTCCAAACCAGCTGCTTCCCCAGTCTAGAAATATGAGGGCCCAGTTCTGTCCTCTTTCTCAACCAAGCTTATTCCTTGTGCAACTGTGACTCATCCGGCTTGAATGCCATCGTCACCTACTCCTGACATTTCTCCCGACTGCTAACTTGTATACCCACAGTGGAGTTCGGTGCTCCACGCTGATGTGCATTACCACGCTGAGAACAAGCATCCAACCGAACCGTTGTTAACCTCTTCCCACTCTCACCTCCACCTTACTTTCTCATGCTAACAACAGAACTTCTGATTTCTGACTTCCTTCTTTACACCTCACGTGCACACTGCTAGACTCCTTTGACTCTGCTTCTTAGCTTCCATCGCTACCTCCTTCATCCATCACCTTCCCATCTCCACTGGGATCACCACATTATACTCCGACTACCCTCCTGCTTCTAGCCTGATCATCCCCACTCTATGTCTTATCACTGAGTTGCCAGAGTGAGCCTCATAGCAAAAGTGCTTATTACAGCCTCCAAAGAAGATCAAAGAGCTGGCTTCAAGGACTTCTCTGACTTCACAGTCAGCTACTTTGATTTCTCTTTCTTAGCTAAACTAGCCTATCAAATAGGCCTGTGTGCTACTGTACCCACCTGACTCTGTCTCAAGGGATCCATATGGTTGGTTCAACAGCCCTTCCTCACCTCCTGTCAGGGCTTTCCTCAACTGTCACCTCAGACTTACCAGTTACTCCTTCTAAATTAAAGCCCCATCCTGGACATTTGCTATTCTTTTCTCTCCTTTTTCCTAGAGCAGCAATGATTATTAAGCATACTATATATTTTATCTGTTTTAAATAAAGCCTTTATTCTACTATGGAGAAACTACTGACAACTTTTTAACAGGGGAATAATATAACCAAACTTTCAGAAAATCTAGGAACAGCAGGGATAGGGGTGGGCTATAAATGGAGAACAAAGGGAGACAGAAACGAAACTACTGAGTGATAAATGAGTTGGTTTAGTGCAAGGTCTTAAGGGCCTGGAACTGACTTAAAAGGACAGAAGTGAATTTGAGGAAGCAATCTCATTCCCATAGCTCGAGGTCATGGGGTAACGAAGTCACTGGAAAGTTTAAACCCAAAAGGATGAAAGTCTTGAGTCTTAGTTCATAGTTAAAGGTGTACACAAAGAAAAACAATGCTACTAAGTTTCATTAAGTGTGGTAAAATGTTCTAAATAAATGCAAAAACAAGTCTTCCTTTGAAAAATGTAACTACTAACATGCATGTGACTAAGACTATGGCAAAATGGAACTCTCACACAAAAGGCTCAATGTAATCTGAATATTAAATTTCCAACAGTGATATATCATTACAGCTTTTCTAAGTTTTAAAAATTTATCTATAGGGTTTGGGAATACCACTCAGTGGTATGGTACTTGGTTAACATACTAGCACTGAGTTCAATCCCTGAAATAACCACAAAAACAACAAAATCCTTACCTGTAGAGCATGACATTGTAGGGAAGAAAATTAGGCAAGAGACTCTTAATAATACGTATAGGAAGCCAGAGCATCAGAAGCACAATGGAGCCAAAGACAATCTGCAGTAAGAAAGAGGCATAGCCTTACTGTGAGTCCAGCACACTACGTGGTAAGCATGTCCCATGGGCTTAGGCAAGTATAGTCAGTATGCTTCCCAGCCCTCCCAATCTAAAAGAATACAAACAACAAAAACACTGTATAAAAAAAAAAAGGTAGTATGCTTAGATAAAAAGACCTGCTCACCACTGACAAGATAAATCTTCGGAGATGCCTGTAAATGGGCAAGTGGATCATTTCCTGTACTGGATTAAAATCTGGATCATTCAAATTCCTCAGAAACCATAAGACACCAGGTCGAAGTACCTATAGACATATTTAAAGTGTGACAGATACTCAATCATTATGTTAGCTATGCACATGAACACTAACAGAAGAATAATATCCTAAAGAATTACAACTGTCATGAAAAAAGAAGTTTCTCAGCCAGAAATTCTATCAAATTACTGTGCTTTTAATAACCTTTTGATGCTTTTAGTCATAAACTAGAAAACATTCACTGAGAACAATTTACCAAGAAATCTAGATCACTGAGATAAAACATGAACGTTATTACACTGTTATGATTTAGGGGAAGGATGCAGAGCCACCCCCATCCTCCTCAAACTTTTCACAAAGTACAGATGACATGTAGTCTCTATGATTTCATTCCCATTGGCTTTGTAGGCTTTCTCCTCCGTCACCATCTGAGCAGAGTAAGCTAATCTGTTCAAAGGATTTACTCATTTCCAAGACAGAGAAGAGGAACTGTGCTTTTGTTTCCCATTATTACAGCATAGAATCTGTAGCTTGAGATATATATTAAGGAAACACTAATCTCCTCTCATTTTTAAACCAATTAGAAGAGGATCTGTGAAGGTACCCATCTGGCAACTGACCTGGGATCATAAAGAATCCTCACTGTAATTCTGTACTTCAAATGTCATTTTCCAAATATTTTGATATTTTAAATCCTATAAAACCTCTATTGGGGATTTCATCAATTTATTATCACAACCACTTTTAGGAGTTTACAACAGAGGGTAAGTATGATGCATATCAAGTAAGAACTTGGGTTTTAAACCAGCCTTGATGTTTTTAAAATTCTGGTTTTTTTTTTTTAGATAAATGTCAATTTAAAGTAATCAAACCAAACTCTACTATTAGTTATTCCCTCTTAGAATAGTAGAGAATATGGTTTAGTTTAGTTTAAGAAACGTCCTAACTAAACCAAGAAAACATCCTTTGACTGGTGGTCAAAGCCAAGCCCGTCTAAAAAACACAGAGCATCAACACATCCCTATAGGACCTACCTCTCTTAGTAACAGGATGAAGGAGGCAAAGTAGAACACGTACACCATTCCCACCAGCCAATGCAGAAACATCGTAGTTCCTGGAGCTGACTGAAAGCTCAGTTCTCTGTCTTTCAGAGTAGCATCAAACATTTCCTGAGTCAAAACACAACAGGTTAGAGATCTGTGCCACCTACATTTGCAATGCTTAGTACTTCCACCACTTAGAGTGAGTTCACCAAATGTACATAATGTCAATGTTTTTGGTTTTGAGTTCTCTTAGTGCCATTTCACAGTGCCGCAAACTATGTAGAGTACATAATACTTTAAAATCTTGGAGCATGGGCAGTGGGTAAAGGCACTTGAGTTCAAGCCCTGAGACTCACGTGGTAAGAAAGTGGACTACTGCAAGCTGTGCTCACACAATCACATGAGCAAATACTCAAAATAAATAATGCAATTAAAAAACCATGAAGCATAAATAATTAGTTTCACTAGTTCATTTTTTGTCTATGATAGGGTCTCACGTATCTTAGGCTGGCCTAGAACTTGCTATAAAGCGGAAGGAAACCTGGAAGTTCTGACCCTCCTGGCTCTTACTCCTCAGTGCTACGATCACAGACACCGCCATCACACTTAGTTTATGTGGTGCTGGGGACTGAACCAGGACTTCATGTATCCTAGGCAACTGACCTAGGCTCTCAGCCCTTTCCTAGTATTACTACTATTCTCTTTATATAAAATCTTGATTTCTTAGTTATAGGTCTGCATTCACAACATGTTTTAAATAGTAAAGAATAAGAAATAAATGTCAATCTCAAAGCAGTTTTTCTACATATATTTTAAAAAATCAAAATTAGGGATCATTAACATCTAGTATCATAGTTTTAAAAACTGGGCAACATTAGTATAAAATTTAGGAGGGAAAAATTATTAACAAAATTCTCCAATAGTTATTATAAAAGCTCCAATTAAAATATCCTGACATTCAAATACATATAAAACATTAAATAATACAAGACAAACTAATGACATTTAGACTCAATATTGTCACATTCCAAGAATAAGTAAATCACCAAATACTTTCTTTAAAAGGAATGTCTTCTATGACAGTGGTGCTCAACTCACCAGAGAACAAATATCCAGCCACCAGCCACAAATGAGAGGGAAGACTCCAATTTCTACCACAACTAACAAAGAAACCTTAATTAAACAGAAATAAAGTCATCAGTATCAACCAAATGGAGGACAAACCACTCTGGGCTCTAATTTACAACTGGATTACCTTAACCACAATATAGCAGACTCCCAGCAAGCGTCGAGACCTATGAAACTTGACAAGAGTTGCCAAAGCCTGCAGCATCTAGTCAAGGAGACTGAACACTTGAGAGTGGGAGACAGAAACTCTTCAGGTTATATGGATGTAGTAACAAATTTCATTTGTTTCAAATTCTTCCTACACTCATCCCTTCACAAACACTAACCTTTATGCAGACATAGTGGAAAGCGGCTTTTTTGTTAATGAGAACTCCTTGGTATGAACAGCATTGTACTCCAAGCTCACTCATTAAAGGATACATGACAAATTATCAGTGTTATTGCTAAAAGTATATATCCAACAATCGTCGTTATTAGACCCTCAAAATGAGATGCTTGGACCTGAAAATAAAACGAATAAAATAAAGCTTTCCCTCATGGTTGTTAACCCAGTTTTTAAGCATATTAAGTGATCTGAATGATAAAAAGTAAACTGTTAATTCAAGATATTTATAATTTAAAAATTGAAATCTCCTTTATAAAGTATCTGTAAACCAGAGTCTCATATACAGACCTAAAAACTACTGAAGACTAAAGAAACAGTAACGAATAACATTTTATTTAGAATCAAAATAAGAGAGAGAATGAAATCTCCCAATAAGACCATAATCTCAGCAGCCAGTCCTCATTCTCACAAAGATGCACTTGGTAAGGGCTGACCTCAAGCACGCTGCTCAAGGTGCCCACTTGTCGGGTAACCCCTGACCACACCATCGCATACCCCCAGAAGTAACTGTTTAAGTTTCTCTACTCTCCATAACTGTTCTAGAGACATGCAGAAAGCTAAAATTCGGAGAATGACAAACATTTCTCATTCCTATCTTTTCATTTCCTGAGTTACGGGTAATAAGCAGAAACAGTTCAGAAAGTCAGTATCTGCTGAAACTATTTATCTCAGTCTTCTAGGTTCTTATCAGCAACCAGTAAGAGGTATCTGAGCAGTAGCAGATAACAGAACATTTCCAAAGTGATCTCTAAACTCACACACAAAAAGAACAAAAGACCCCACTCAGGTCCTCCTTAGAAGAGAAATCCTCCGAACTCATAAAAGTAGCCATACTCCACGGATCTTCTGGACCTCTAGCTGTGGTAGCCCCTTAGTAGAAAAGATGTATTGTTCATGGGCAATGCCATTATCATCTAATTGCTATCAGAGTCAGACGTTAACATCCTTTACAGCTAAGGAGCTGGTGGACGCCAGGTTACTAGAGTGTTTGTCTAAACTATTAAAATGTTTTAGAAAAAAGGAAAGCAAGAATCTATCCAAATATTTATGCATTATTAGGAAATGACAAAATGTAAAAGATCAGCAAACTCTTGAGAAAATACTATAGTCCATTACCCCAAGAGAGTCTTCTATTCCCTTTCTGAAAATTGATATACTGATATCTTTCAAAATTCACTTTGGACCACCTGAGCAAAGGGACAGAAAGGACACACATCTATGAGAAGCGCCTTGCAGTGTGCCTCAGGACTACCGTACTGTGAGACGCACAGCCTACCTGTGATGGCGAGCATACTGGCATGCCACTTCCTGTTCAGTTTTTAACAGAAAGAACAAGACTGTGCTGGCTAACTGTTCCTGTGCACAAGATACATTGAGAAGTGAATTCTTGAAAATAGTCCTTATTGGGTTGGAGACATGGCTCAGCAATATTAAGAGCACTTGTTGCTCTTGCAGAAAACCTGGGTCCACTTCTCAGCATCAGTACAATGGCTCACGAGCATCCATAACCTCAGTTCCACGGGATCCAACAAAACACAGTGTGAATACTCTTAATTATACTTTATCAATAAAAATCCAGGGGTCAGATATTGAAGGAAAAGCCTGAAAGATAGAGAAGTAGAGAAGCCCCAGTCCTCCCTACCTGCTCTTTCCTTCCTCCAAACAGTGAGCCAGAGCCTTCTCCTCCCTGCCTTACTACTTCCTCTCCTATCTGTCCTCAGTCTTCCAAAACCTCTGTGGTCAATTCTGGCCAACTAGTGGCTAACTCCTCCAACTCCAAGCAAGCTTTGTCAGAACACAATCAAAATATCACACAACACATGTGATGTACATACATGCCAGCAAAGCATGTATACACATAAAATATTCCCAGCTGGGTAGTGGTGGTGCACACCTTTAATCCCAACACTTGGGAGGCAGAAGCAGGTAGATCTCTGAGTTGAGGCCAGCCTGGTCTACAAAGTGAGTTCTAACACAGCCAGGGCTACCCAGAGAAACCCTATCTCAAAAATAAATAAATAAATAAATAAATAAACAAACAAACAAATAAATAAATAAAAATATTCTTTAGAAAATAACGAACTTGGGGATAATTAGTAGAAGTAAAATTTTGAAAGTATTATACTCACATGTTCCTCAAATCCCAAACCAACAAGGGAGAAATGACCGATGTGGTAAGGACAAAATGCTAAAAGGGAGGAGAAAACTTATCAATAAAACAATGAGCACTCTTAATATAATCTCCACTAAAAGAACCAGGAACCTCTTTGAGAATAGAAAATTCTCGGAGGAAAAACTAAAAACTATACCTGGCACAATAAAACATCAAGGTCTAATAGGACCCTATCATAAAGACACAAAACCACTCTGAAGAGGGTGTCGTCACTGGCATTTTAAAAGGGCTGAAATGAGCATTAAAAACTAAAAACAACCACCCAAATGACCAAAATTGATGGGAACAATAGAAACCAAGCTCTTCTTAATATTCAAAGCTCCAAATACCAAAGACAAAGGAAAAAGGCAGCAATATGAAAAAAAACAGTTCATGTCTGGGAAGGAACTCGTGCACAAGCTCCTTCCTCTGCACTAACTACTCAGAGGACACCTGCCTGGCATCTCCTGGGAACCAACTTCACACTAACTGAATTGTTCCTGCTGATGAAAATGAACTCTTCTTTATAGAAACGCTGGACAAGAAAGATCTTGAAAATGCCAGAATTTGAATCAGGTGGCATTTTTACAACACCTGAAGAGGACTGGTGTAGTCACTGGGTGAAAGGATAAGGACCCACTAGCCCCATGACACTAAAATATCATCCCACAGATTTCTTTCTTGATGTGAACAGAAAATGAAAAAATCCAGGGGGCAGAAATGGACAAAGTACACTTAAATTCTTATTAAAGATTGTTATGCTTCTCTTTTCCTGAATCCTTTCTAGTCAAATTTCAGTTTGTTCTGAATAAATTCTCATTTCTCCATGGTAATAATAAACACACTAATAGATAAACAGGGCAGAGGATATATAGAGGATATATAGGGATCTGGGGTCTAAATCCACATTGTATGTTCCTTAATATTCCTAAAGCACAAAACAAAAACCTGCAACAAGACTCCTAGAAAGCCAAACTTCTATAATGATACCACAAACACTAAACGCATAGGCACAACTTACCAAAGACAAGAATGAACAATGTGTTTAAAGACACCACCCAGAACACATGCTCCTACAGGAGAAAGCATTAGTAAGATCAATCAATGATATCTCATGCTCAATTGAACAATTTCACTTAGTCATAGCTAATATGAAAATAACACTGATCTTTTTTTTCTTTTTCTTTTCGAGACAGGGATTTTCAATGTACTGGCTGTCCTGGAACTCACATTGTGGACCCCCAGGCTTGCTCTGAACTCAGATCAAGAGATCTGCTTGCTTCTATCTCCCAAGTGCTGGGACTACAGGCTCACACCACTATACCCTGAGCATTTTGACAACTTGATCAACTTTAAAACGTTGTTGAAAGCAGAATCCTATTTCATTCACCTCTACCTCTGATTCCCCTGAAACTGTATAACGAGTGAAGTCAGGCTGCAAATAACTTTCCTATTTGACCTCAACAACTTCTGCCATTCTTATGAAATACCAACGAGGCAAAGGATGTTACCTGAGTAAATAGCAACAGACAGATATTATCTGGGTTCTTATAACATTGCTGGGCCACTGGACCATGCAACCCTCAAGTCTATGCTTCCTCATCCTGTTATCGCCATGCCTCCACCTGTGGTGGTTCTGCTGCTGCACACGAACCCTAACCCCAAATAACAAATAATTGTGCCTTACGTGACCTAAACACACCATGTTTCCTTCAAAGAATAAACTTCTTAAAAGAACTACCCCTCCTTTAAAGACATGCCTTTATTATCCTGTAGTGTGTATGTCTGTGTCTGCATAGGAGTAGGCGCACGTTAGTACAGGTACCACGGAGCCCCAAACTGTTAGTGTCCTCTAGAGCTGGAGTTAAAGGAAGTTAACTGACACTGGAGCTAAGACCCACACTTGGGTCCTTGGAAAGAGCAGTGCATGTTCTCAATTGATGAGCCTTATCTCCAGCTCTTATCAAAAGCCATCTACTTTTAAGTTGTTGCTTTTGCACCAGGCAGTGCAGTGCTTTAAGCCCAGCACTTAGGAGGTAGAAACAGGCAGATGCCTGTAAGTTCATGGTCTACAGTGCAAGTTCCAGGACAGCTCCAGAGCTACACAGAGAAAACCTGTCTCAAAAAACGGGGGTGGGGGGGTGGGGGGGAGAACGACACTCTGGCCTTCACATACACTAGTAAATAAAGAACCTAAAAATTAAAAACCATAAAATAAAACATGAAAACGTAAGCTCTACTCCTACGGCAGACTTCCATATAAGACTGTGCCTCTCACTTGAGGAACACACAAGGCTGCTTTTGTTCTCAGTGGTGCAGGTATTAAACATGTAAGACCCAACTTCAAACATCAAGTTCTTTTAACTGCTATTAACTCTGGAATTTTTTTTCAAATATTTAGCAAATTTGTTTTTAAATAACATCTTAAATATTTAAATATTTCTAGTATTGTCAACATACAAAATATGCTTTCAAATATCAAATAATCAAAAGCTAAAGGGTTGTTTTGACGTTTAGCTTAAAAAGCATACTCCAAGAATTTAAGAGTCAATGGATAACAAAAACGACTCCTAATTCTATCAAAGCAATACTTCCACTTACCAGAAAAACTAGTGATCCATCAAGTCCAAGCATCTAAAATAAAAGATAATGAGCATCAATTTAAGATGCAGTAGGACCTTCTTTTCTTGCAGGAAGATTGCTTTCCTATCAGGGTCACTAAACAGTTTTTTAAACCTACTAGTCATAGGTTAAAAACAAAACAAAACAAAAAACCCTGTGTATTTGAGTATTACACTTTGGGCCCCTTTTACCCTAGGTCATATAGCAAATATCCTCTAGAAATTTCCATCCTGAGCAGACAGAGGCATGTCTGTGTTCCTAACACTAGGGAAGCTAAGGCAGCTATTGAGACAGAGCCTGAATCTGTGTCAAAGAGCTGGTAGGTGAAGCCCAATGACAGAATGCTTGCCTAGCATCTCCAAGGCCATGGGTTTATGTCTAACACTACAAAAAGAAAAAACACCCATTCTGAGTTTCTTACATTAGGGAAAACCAGCCATAACTTCATTATAGAATTAATTTTATTTTCCTATTTCATTTTACTGAATTTTCACCAACTCCACATTTTAAGGTCAAAGTGGCCCTGTAGAGCAAGGCCTGTACTCAAGGCAGAAAACAGACTTCACTGCCACTGTCTTCACCCCAGCTGTGCATCACTTGGTTTTTGTAGATATTAAATCCTGGTTAACCTGTTTTCCTCAAATTTAACTATGAAATTTGTGTAACCTTAGGATTACAACACGAGGACATGTGACAGAGAAAGCTCTTACTCTTTCCCAAGTAAGCTCTTCTGCAGCCCGGTCCCACTCCAAAGCATTCCAGTTCATGTCATCTGGAAATGCAATTGCAAAGCCAAGATTAATGACAGATATAAAAGCCACTTTTAATTACAATCAGTTGAGAACTTGAGTCATGTTTAAAATTTTATCAAACATAATTTACTTACTAGGCTATAAGTTCTACAAATAAATACTTATAAATAGTAACATAAAATAAGACAATCCTAGACTGTGGTAGAAAATTAATAAATAGGATTATATGAAAGGCAAATCTAAATGCTGTGGGTTAGAAATGAATCTGGTAGATTTAAGGAAAAAGAAGGATGTCAAGGGATAACTTTCTAATGAATTAGCAAATTAGCAGAAGATAAAGTACAAAACTCAGGCCTGTCAGTGATTAAGAATTCAGACTGTTCTAATAGACCCAATTTATTTCCTAGTGCTACTCATGTCAGGTGGCTCGCAACTCCCTGGAACTCCAGTTCTAGGGGATCACCCTCTTCTGGCCTCCATGGGCACAAAACACACAAACACAAACCCACACAGACATACATGTAGACACATAATTAGAAATAAATATATAAATTTAAAATATATGAGCTAAATCAGGTGGTACAAAGCCTGCAATCCTACCACTCGGGAGGCTGAAGCAGACGATCTGTAAGTTCTGGGCCAGCCTGGACTACACAGTGAGCTCCTGTCTCAAAAAGAAAAGGGGAGAGAGTGAGAGGGAGGAGGAGGGAGAGGAGGAGGAGGAGGAAGAGGAAGAAAAAAGGAGGAGGGGGAGGAAGGGGAGAAGGAGAAGCAGCAGCAGTAGCAGTAGCAGCAGTATGCAAAGCAGCCAGGGATTAAATCAGGCAGGTGACCGCCAAGCACCTGGGCAGCAGTACAGAAAGAGGTTGTCTCAGAGCCTCGGATCTTTCCCTTGGAAAGTCAACTGCTCCCATTATGAATTTTGTTTCTTCTTATCTTTCAGTTCTCAGCCCAAAAGTCACTTACTCTGAACTTCCTGGGAAACCTTATTTAAAGACACATATCTTTAGAGCAACCCATATACACTTAACACATCTCCTACCTCTTCTCTAGCCCAGAACCTCCCAGAATGCAGGCAGGCATTTTGTTCACAACTGGATACTTTGTCTCAAGTGTCTGTTACAATGAACACAGACATAAGCAAGGTGGACTCAATGAAAACACAAGAAGACAGGCAACGAGCTAACAATGGAACACAGATCTGGATCTCATTTCACATTCCAAAGTTCCCACTGACAGAAAATGCAAAGATGATTTCCAAAGGTGGGACCTGGCCTGCAGTATACACTTCAGGGTTTTCTTCATTTGAAAAGTGCAGTGACCCCATGGAGGCAGAAGAAAACACACACAGACACACAAAGCAAACAAATACCCCAGGAAATTCTAGACCAAGTTCCTTCTTCAAAACATAGACCTGGTGACATAAGACTATGTTTTCCCCATCCATCTAGTGGACAGAGAGAGGGAGAGGGAGAAAGAAAGGGAAAGATGGAGAGGGAGGAAGGCAGAGAGGAGAAAGGTCCTGTGTAAAGGGCTGTAATACACAAAATGTTCTGTTTCACAGAAAGCACACTTACGTACATGTCTACCTGTAACTGCTAGCTTGTCAAAACAGAAATCGGTCATAACAGCTCTGGCCCATCATAAGACATAAAACACCACTCTCTCTGTCTTCAGTGCAAGTTAAGAATGAGGGAGTCCTCAAGAGTGAGTGAGGGCATGGAGCAGCCACTACCTTGGGCTCCATTGTTGGCATCAGCAGCATCTTCCACACCCGCATCATCTTCCTCCTCATTGTCCTCCTCCTCCTCTTCTGCTTGACCATCCTGGGCATCAGGGTTCTCACCCAGCACCGCATTCTCTCCTGCTGGGTTAGCTGGCTGATCAGCAGCAGCGTTTTCAGCACCATTTCCTCCTACAGGAGCCTAAAATGAAAGAAAAGTCCAGGAATTCACCTACTTGGCTGAGTTTTACTCTGATTTCAAATCATACTTTACCCTGCAAGAAAAACAAAACCAATAAACAAGACAACCCCGCTAAAGTTAAAAAAAAGAAGTACCTTTCAGAGTCATCTCTTTAAAATGTATCTAATTTAGGACCAACTTGGTACCTAAGAATGTGAACTCACTTTTCAGAGGACACACTTCAGAAAGCACTACAGGGCTGGGGAGGTGGCTTCTGTGGACAAGGCACTTGCCACACCAATGTGAGGACCTGACTGGATTCCCAGAACTCATGTAAAGCTGGGCACAGCTGAGCATCTGCAATCCTGTGCTCCAACATGGAAGGAAGTTCATGGACCAGCTAGCAGAGAATCTAAGACCCTGTCTATCTCCAATAAGGTAGAGGACAAGAACTTACACCAAAGATTGTCTTCTGGCCTTCACATGCACAACAAGGACACATGCACAAATACACTTGTACACATGAGTACATACTTGTAAACATGGGTACACACATACACACACGTAAGAAAAAAAGCATTATAAAAAATGGGCTTATAAATCTGGCTATCTTAAACACATCATCCATAATCTTTTATAAATATGACTAGTGTGTCTAACTCCCTTAGGGATGAAAACACATTTTTTAAAAAATATTTATTTATTATGTATACAATATTCTGTCTGTGTGTATGCCTGCACGCTAGAAGAGGGCACCAGACCCCATTACAGATGGTTGTGAACCACCGTGTGGTTGCTGGGAATTGAACTCAGAACCTTTGGAAGAGCAGGCAATGCTCTTAACCGCTGAACCATCTCCCCAGCCCATGAAAACACATTCTTAAATAAATGTATGTATATGTATACACACATATACACCTTAATTTGCTGCTATTAACACTTGAGTAACTGATTTTGAGCTGAAGACAAGGATTTTCCATATATGGCCTTATCAATTCCTAAATGCATTTTCTTCTGGCTCTTCTTCTGGGACACCAAGCCAAGCATGGTGGTTCAGAGTGGTAATTCCAGCGACTATAAGGAAAGGGTGGATTTGAAGCAGGAGAATCATTAAGCTTGAGGCCTGCTGCTGGACTTGGTCAGATTCTTGTCTCAAAGTAAATAAATAAATAAAAGGCTTGAAGATGTGGCTCAATGGGAGGGTAGTTACCTAGCCTATGTGAAGCCTTGGACTCAATTCTCAATTCCAGAAAATTAAAAAAAAAAAAATCAAAATTCTGTTACCAACTAAATGCAAAGACATTTTTTTTTTTTTTTTTTTTTTTTTTGGTTTTTTCGAGACAGGGTTTCTCTGTGGTTTTGGAGCCTGTCCTGGAACTAGCTCTTGTAGACTAGGCTGGTCTCGAACTCACAGAGATCCACCTGCCTCTGCCTCCCAAGTGCTGGGATTAAAGGTGTGCGCCACCACTGCCCGGCTTATATTTAATTCTTAAGTTAAAACACAATTCCTGGAGCTGGAGAGATGGCTTGGTGATTAAGAACACTGGCTATTCTTCCAAAGGACCTGGGTTTAATTCCTAGCATCCACATGGCAGGTCACAACTGTCCGTAACTCCAGTTCCAGAGAATCTTATACCTTCACATCAATACACATAAAATAAATTTAAATAAATTATTTAAAAAACAACTCCCTTGGATTTAATGAAAATTCTAAAGCAAAACTACATTAAATGCTTCAAAATATGAGGCAGACTGGCAGCAGTGCTGACTCTACCCTTCTCCCACAGCACCACCTCATGGGCATGATGGTACCCACCACTCTGGGAAAGGAGAGGAATGTGAGTTTGAGACCAGAATGCTTGCCCAGTATTTTCAAGGCCCTGGGTTCCATCCCCAGAACAGAGGGTGTATGCTACGGCTTGTGATGCTGCATTCATCTACATATAATTTTCCAAGGAAAAGGTGCACTCTATAGTAAATAGGATTATAGGCTTGATAAACTCAATCTACATATTATAAAACATATCATAGGAACAAAGATTAGTTACTAATGAATAGTTTGTGACCAACTATCTCACTAAAAAAGGATATGAAGTGTCAATCTTTCACTTCACAGAGCAGTTAACTGTGTGACATTCTTGGCCCTACAATTTCCCACCAGGCAAGATACTAAAAACCTCTCGCTGTGCCCTCTGATTAACAGACTGCCAAATACCCTTGTATGTGAGCATGTTATTGTCACTCATAAGAAAACTGCACACAGTTCTTTTCTTCTTTAAGTTTAATTTTGTGTGCGCACATGTCCACATATACACATCTGTACACGCCACAGAGCACGTATGGAAGTGACGGGACAGCTTTTCTCTGTGCACTTGGCTTCTAGGAACTCCGAACTAATCAGGTGTGGGTGGTAAGCACGTCTTCCTACTGTGCCATGTGACCTGGCCAAGTTTCCTACTTTTGATAAAATTCTTCCCACATAGCAGAAAAGATAAGGTGCTTCACATAAAAAGCTGGGATAGGTGTAGAACACTCCTCAATGTCGTGCAATATGTCAGAAACTGATCTAAGAAGTTGTATCTCATGCACATGTGCATGCCTTTGTGTTTAGAGACAGGGCCTCTCTCCTATGTAGCCCTGGCTATCTTGGAACCCACCAAGCCCCACCTACCTCCTGTGCTAGATTACAGGTGTAGCCACCACTCAGTTATATACAGGAAGAGTCTTACCTTCCAGGCCCAAGCTAAGCTGCTGACCCAAGCAAAGAGAATGGAAGAGGTTTTAGTGTTCTCTCTAGCACTGTGCCCAATCTAGCAAGAACATTAAGTCAGAGAAACATTCTTTTACTTCCACAGCCCCCCTAAACCCTCAAACTTCCTGGTGTGGGAAGTTCTTCTGTATATGTGTTGCTTTTATTGGTTAATGAATAAAAAAAAAAAAGCTTTGGCCTGTGATAGGGGTAGAATGGAGCTAGGCAGGGAAGACAACTGAATGCTGGTAGGAAGAAGGCGGAGTCAGTGAGCCACCATAGAGCCACCATAGAGCCACCAGAGGAGAAAGACACAAGAACCTTGTTGAGAGGCCATGAGCCTCATGGTAAAATATAAAATAATAGAAATGGGTTAATCCTAGATGTAAGAGCTAGCTAGCAATATGCTTAAGTGATTGACCAAGCAGTGATTTAATAAATACAGTTTCTGAGTGATTATTTTGGTTCTGGGCAGATGAGAACGAACAAGCGGCCCTCCTGCAACACGTTCCTATTGTCTTCTTCTGTGGCATGAGCACAGTTATGAGGCACGGGAAAGTCATGGGTTTGGATCATAGAGGGTGGAATGACTTTCAGATTGTGCCCAAGTAAGATCCATTTCAGGTGAAGGGCTTACCTCATTTTGGTGGTGTCCAGCAGCATTGAAGGGTGGAGCAGCATGCTCCAGCCAAATTGGTGCTCCCCCATGGACTATCTGCTCTCGTAACCACACCAGGCTGATGAATGCACAAAGTGTGCAGGTCACCACAAAACATCCCTGCAAGCAATCCGCCAACAAATTTTCCCTATTTAAAAAAAAAAAAAAAAAATTAGACACAATTCACTCCAAAGAACACTTGTAAAAACAACCAGAAAAATCTTAATTTTTCAGTAAAATTCAGTTGCTTCTCAAGGACTATTCATAATGATATTGAAATTTTATCTTGTAATCTAGCTAATATGTTCATTTATATACTTTTGTTACTCTATACTTACATTAAGTAGATATAAAATAACATCAAAATATACAGTTATTAACTATACAGCCTATCCTTTTAGCGTAACCAAAAACAAAAACAACAACAACAACAACAAAAAAACAAAACAGGAGTGTAAGAAAAAAAAATCCAGCAAAACACTCAACAAATTGCATTTATATAATTTACTAAATTAGGTGAACAATTCTGCTTCTGCTCAATCCTTTTAACAGAATTTTAATACTTAACTGACAGGGGTGACTAACATAGAAGTACATAAATGAAAACACTCAATAAAAAAAAGGAGGGAAGCCCCCTCAGTGACTGGAAATATGGCAACGTAAAGAAAAGAAGGCTGAGCCAGGTGTGGTAGTGCACACCTTTTATCTCAGCACTCAGGAGGCAGGGGCAGGTGGATCTCTGTGAGTTCAAGGGCAACCTGGTCTGCAGAGTAAGTTCCAGGGCAGTCAAAGATACACAGAGAAACCTTGTCTCAAAAAAAGAAAAGGACTGAAAGATACTCAGTACACCGTGGACCAGATGTAGGAACTCACACTACATGACAAACCTAGCTTTAATGCTAGCTGCAAAAATACCAAAATAAATTCAAAGAGGCAGAGTGTGGTTCTTTAGTAACCACACATGGTAACGTGAGATTTGTAACACTTGGGAGCCTTTGTTCCTTCTTTTCTGAAGAATCTTATCATTCACTATCAATGTCTGTGATTTCAGAATAATTTGAGAATAACTCAAAAATACTAACAGATGTTAGAAAGTTGACTACTTTTTTTGTCCCTGGTGAAGAGAAGGAAAGGTGAGTCTGACAGACCTCAGCTTAGTGGCCCCACACTGTAATAGCTCTCTCTCTCTGCAGTATCTCCAAACCTTACTAAAGGACTTCTATACCATCAAAATAAGGATGAGGTGGGGCTGAAATAATCCTTCTTCATTTCTTCCTTGCCAAACAACTAACTGCTTTTTGTAGTTTTAAATGGAGTCAAACTTCAGAGCCCTTTTCTCAATGCTTTTGTTCTGAAGGAGCTTCATGCCTGCCTAGAGCTGAGGTGAAGACGCCCACGTTCTAGAGCCTAGAAAAGGGCTTATGGGCTCCCGCTATTACAGTTTCAGAACGCTGCCCAAGTCCCTCTTGGGAGAAGCGTCCATTAGCTTTCTGAAGAGGAAATGCCATGTGAATAAGTACGGCATGTCAGACAGACATATCCAGCTCCAGGAAAGACACGTGTGACTCAGGAAAGATCAGAGATGACCTTCCCAACTAAGCCCTACTAAGCCCACACAAAGTTTGACCTCCAAAATTATGGTAAGCAAAATGGCAGCTGTCTGACACCATGAATTTCTACATTTGTATAAATGAGATGGTTTGTCTGGAGATGACCCAACTCAACTACACACAACACTGTTGCCACATGGGGACATCAGGAAAATTTTGTCAGGAACAAGTTGCAACCTATAGAGAATATGTAGAGCTTTCGTTCCGCCCTAGCCTTCTTCTGTGAGTAGTCTGACCTTTGAGGGAAGCAGCCCATAAGCTAGTCAATGGACATGCCAACACAGGCCCAACAAGGTGCTAATGTCACGGGAAGAGAAAAGCTACAGCAAACAAGTTCTATCAGCACACAAACTCAGCAGCATGTAATTCAAACTGCATACAATGTCTTTTTTACATGTCCTACCAATATTACAAAAAGTTCCCTTAAATTCTTCTGTTTTCAAGAAACAGAACTTACACATACCAATTTCTACTGTAGCTACAACTGTTAGAAAAGAAAAAAATGAATTGCTGTTCTTAGGTGAATTTTCAAGTAATAAGAATACATAGGTTAGGTGTGGTGACACACACCCTTAATCCTAGTGCTTGGGAGGGAGAGACAAGTGGATCTCAGCGAGTTCGAGGCCAGACAGTTCTAAAGAGTAAGTTCTAGGACAGTCAGGGCTATTATACCACAAAGAAACCCTGTCTTTAAAAAATAAAACAAACAAAACAGAATAAATACAAGAGGAAAAACATCATTACATTGCCTAAACTTCACTCTTAGAGCCAATACTCACGTTGACAGCATGTCTAGCGGCAGTGTCAGTAGTGAGCTCACGGAGCCAGTAAACAAGCACTTGTAGATGCGGCCTGCAAACAAAGGCACAAAGGCATAGTCACAACTAGCATCCCACACTCACACAAGTGCATGGCTCGAGGAAGCAGAGGTAAAGTGGAACATTACCGACACCAAGAAAATAAGCATTCTTATTCTTTGTATGCCTGAATCATATTGGGTTTTTTATTTTCATGTGTACGTGTGTGCATGTGTGTGTGTATGACTGTCTGAGTATAAGCACCCACATACCATGGTGTGTGTGGATGTCAGAAGACAACTTTCTGGAGGTGGTTTTCACACTCTATATACCAGTAAAGAGGGAGCAACCTCTGTTCAACTCCGGAAACCAATATAAATCTGGGGAGACAAGCATTCCACCAAGTTGTTCTGACCTTTACACACACCATGGTACAAGAACACACAAGTAGAAAATTGTTTTTAAAAGACTTTAAAAATGCATGCATACATACATACACACATACATACAGAAAGACAGTTTCAAAAGATCTCAAAGAATATCTTAAATTATAAACATGGAGGGTAAACACAAGGATATAAGAATTCACTGCCATCCCTTGCCCTCTTATTCAGAAAAGATAGAATGGGTTTTAGTGAGAGAGGCAGAATTCTAGAGAGAATGTGCTAACAAGACCACAGCTTTTCAGCCCGGCGGTGGTGGCGCACGCCTTTAATCCCAGCACTCGGGAGGCAGAGGCAGGCAGATCTCTGGGAGTTCGAGGCCAGCCTGGTCTACAAGAGCTAGTTCCAGGACAGGAACCAAAAAGCTACGGAGAAACCCTGTCTCAAAAAATCCAAAAAAAAAAAAAACAAACAAACAAACAAAAAAAAAACTACAGCTTTTCAAAGACTAAGAAGACACTGAAGTTTTCCTTCAGAACACTTCTGGCACATTAGTTTAAGCACTGCCCTTAGTCTTACATCAGATATTTTCATGAGTTCAATGGCTTCTTTTACAGGTCAAGTCAAAAGGGCAGCATAGTAAAGAGTATCCATAATGGAAATTACTTAGGTACCTATAAAAGGAAACAAGCATGCTTACAGTAAGTAAAACTCACAAACCATCAGTCAGTAGGTAAATGGGCTGAGCAGCATTAAGACTCCTTAAACCTCTGACATGTACTAGGAAAGAGGGATGGGGAACAGAATCATAAAGAAGAGTATGGAGGCTGGAGAGATGGCTAGCGGTTAAGAGGTCCTGAGTTCAATTACCAGCAATCACATGGTGGCTCACAGCCAACTATAGTGGAATTTGATGCCCTCTTCTGGCATAAAGAAGTGCATGCAGATAAAGCACTCATACATTAAATAAAAAAATTAAAAAAAAGAAGAGTCTGTAAGAGTATATATTATAATATGATGCACATGTGTATATGCAAAGTCAGGGCAGAAACCAAGCTTGTTGAAATGAATTCAAACGTTCACTTGTGCTCAGCTGTACAGTCTGCTGATTTTCAGAAGGGCATGCTGTCTTCCACTTAACTGAAAATTTTTCTTCTCCTTGTAGACCAACCTGGCCTCCCACTGGGGATCCTCCTGCTTCAGCTTCCAGAGTGATAGAATTAAGGTGTGCATTACTTAAAAGTTTAAGGTGGCACACATTCTGAACACAAGTCTAAGGAAGTATCTGTATTCTGTTCTTCCAACTGAGTATATTTGGGGGGTTGAGGAACTTAAAACTGTCATATTTGGAACTTGACACACTGTCTTCTAGCATTCAACGAGCTGATTTTATATCTGATTTTCTCCACTCTGTAGGACAATCTGGGAGTATAACATCACCATACACTTACTACCATCACTACCCTACATGGTTCTGGAAAACTTGAGACTATTTAGGCTTGTGGTCTCCTTGCTAACAGAAATGAGCAACTCCTCATCTCCAATAATCTTCTCTTGTAGGACAACAAGCTATGCAGTTGCTAAAAGTGCCAGCTCCAGCTCCCACATCTCCTCATTTGCCTCACACTAGAACCACCTTGTCTCTCTGAGTTATACCGCAGGAGAGCTCACTGGCTCTGTCTAGCTCACTAAGTCACTCTCCATCAGTGCTTATGGTTTTCATCTCCATAGGCAGTCAAGCTAGCTTTAGTTAAGGAGAGAAGAGGATGTAAATTACATGTATTAAAACCCTTGCTTGTTCTAAAGTCCACAAAATCCTATCTATATACTCTGCCACTCATGGATTATCAATACTGCTCTATCTTTAAGAAAAACACCCTTCCCTCCTCCAGAAACAACTCAGTGAGGACGTTTCCTAAACAAGGTCTTCCAAATATAAAATATAAAACAAATAAATAATCAAACATCATTCACAGTATCAGGAAACATAATTAAAATAGCAAACAGTTATAGAATGTTTAAATAACTCCAGAAGAGTTAAGACTACTCACATGCTGTAAGAGGAACAACTCCTAACCATGCAAAGGCCACAAGTGTATAATGAAACCAGTATCGTATTGCAGTGCCAATACTTGTAACCAGTCCAGCAAATATGTCTTGGATTGGTAGCCGTGATGGCATATCTGGAGAATAAACTGTAAGAGGAAAAAAATATGGAGGATTTCATGAGAACTTTTAAATGATTTAACTCATAAATACAAAGTAGAGATACTGCGCTTAAGTGTTTTTCTATAAGGCACTGAAAATCAAATCATTACAATAATACTACATTTATACAAGACATCTATACAAATCACAACTAAAATATGGAAATGAACAAAAAAAGACCACTGAGCAGAGAAAAAGCAGCAGGAAGAAATCTAACCTCCTCTGCTCACACAGCCTTGAATTTCAAGCAGAGTCAGTCTACACATATGTAACATGTAAGCCATACAATGATCTGGCTTCTCGAACTATAAAGGATCAAGAAAAGGTAAGAAGTGCAAAAGCAATCTGAAGTATGTTATCTCAGACCCCCCCAATGCAGGCTTAGACACAGCATCCCGACAAGCCTGGGACAGTCATTTCATGAGGTGTCAGCCAACCCTCCTCCAATTCTAACATCTTACTTTAACTTTCAAACAATAAATTCAGACATCTTTGCGAAATGTAATTCATTCGAGAATAGTCCCACATTTTAGAAAATATCTTTACAACTGTTTCAGTAAAAACTGCTATTTACTAAAACTCTCTACTGCAGTAATACGCATTGTCTTTCAAACACCTCTTTTCTCCAATGGGGCAAAAACAGGAATTGTTATATAAAACCAATGGTCTAAAATTTATAAAACAGAGCTCGGGGACGGGAAAAATAACTAAAACTAGACTAACCAAAAAGACAAGGCTGGGGTGTATCTCAGACAGAAAGTACTTGCACAGATATTTTAAAGAGCTGGTTTCAGAAAGAAAAAACTGCTCTAAGACTCGCTCTTCACCACAGCTCCAAATCAGAGTTCAAGCTGAACGGCATTAGACTCTGATGAACTCAAAGCATCACTGTTTCTGCAGAGATAATAATGCTTCTTAAAAGGAAGAAATGTTGACACATACTGAGAATGTATAGATAATATTAAAACTCATACGATTCTTTTAAAAAGGACAGCCTAAAAAAAAATTAAAGACTATAATAAGAAAGGAGAACACAGATTAAAAAGAGATAGGCCATGTGAGTTGAAAAATAAGTACAATTGCCAGGCAGTGGCAGAGCACGCCTTTAATCCCAGCTCTCAGGAGGCAGAGATGAATGAATGTTCGAGGTGTGTTTGAGGCCAGCCTGGTCTATGGAATGAGTTCCAGGACACATTGCGTAGCTACTAAGAAATCCTATCTTGAAAAAGCAAAAAAAGAAAAAAAAAAAGAAAAATAATAGAACTAAGTGATGGGTTTTCACAAGCACTCACAATACCTCTGTGTATGTTTACACTTGTCTGTAACTAAGCAAAAACACATAGAAAAAAGAAAACAGCATACAAAACAAGCATGAGTATATTAAATTAAAAGATTATTTTTAAAATATCCTTCTAAGTGCAACAGTTTTTTTCTATTACTATTAAAGACAATGAAGTTGAAGATTATTGCTTTCAAATTCTTTAAGCACCTTTTGTTGCCAGAAATAACAAAAGAAAACTGTAGTGAAAATGTCAAACAAACTTACTTGGTGTGAAAGCAAATCTGTGCTTGCATAATTCACAGTATTCTTTTCGACTGTGTTTCAACCATTGAACTAAGCTGTAATTACAAATACAATCATGAATACAATATTAAAAACAAAACAACTTTAAGATTTCATTGAAAACTAGAGCTTTTATTAAAATTTTTGTTTATTTATTTATTTTTTATTTATTTATTTTTTTGGTTTTTCGAGACAGGGTTTCTCTGTGGTTTTGGAGCCTGTCCTGGAACTAGCTCTTGTAGACCATGTTGGTCTCGAACTCACAGAGATCCGCCTGCCTCTGCCTCCCGAGTGCTGGGATTAAAGGCGTGCGCCACCACCGCCCGGCTATTAAAATTTTTGTATCATAGACCTTTTATAGTTTTCAGTATTTCAAATATGAAATATTTTAACTTTTTATATGTGCCTTCTAAGAGTATAAAACTTAAAAACAGATAATATAAATCAGTATACAATATATTAATAAAAATATTTAATTAGCCAAAATTCTAACCTCTTCAGAGCTAAACGAATACCGAATTAACAATTAGTTTAGCATCAGTTTTGATACTGGTCTCACAAGGCTCACAGCTGGTAACCAGGTCTGAATTTCTCATTCTCCCCCTGGCAAGGATATGTGCTTAGGACAAATCACTCAACCTGCCAGTATACCATTTCTTCATCCATATAATAATGTTCCAGAAAAGGAGTTTAAGATATGTAAAGTACAGAAGACAGTTCTTGGCACAGAATAGTGAATAAGCTACAATTATGTCACTCGAAATCAGAAAAGCATAATTCTTTCCATGAGCAAAACAAGTTCTCAATGCTAGAAATAAACAATAACCTATCATTAGCATATCCACAACATACCAAAATTGTTTGGTATTAACTATGGGTAATTGCTTAGTCAAACTATAAATTTTATTATAGATTTTTATAGTAAAAGTTTTAAATATAATGAATTACAGGTCAAGTTCACTGAAATGATCACTTTTATTAGAGATGACAAAATTGAATTTAAGAGTTATACAATTTTCCAAATGACTTACCATTCTTGATGAATAAATTTAATACTGCCAGTACATACACAAGGATGATAAAGAGGTTTCTCGGGTGTTCCTTCTGACCGACACACTCGACATATATCTAATAACAGAAGAAAAATGGAATTACCTTTGGTTATGATTTTTATATAAGATCAACAAAACAAGAATATTTTGTGCTAAAGGTGAAATCTATCACATCAGTCAACAGGATGAAGACCTAAAAATTGTGATGGAACTTTTATTAAGGACATAACAGATCCTAAGAACATTCCTTCAAAATGCATAAAGATGAGCTGTTCCTTAGAAAGTGCTGTATATAAAGCTGAAAATATCAAAAAACAGTTTCCTCATGTAACAAACACTCAATGAAATAAGAAGAAGCAGGTCACCTAGCCACAAATATTAGTGTTCCTACAGTGTACCTTTTTAAAGTCTAAATCTAGTCCTAAGGGTTTAAGCACCACAAAAACATCTGAGAGGGAAGGGGAAAATGAATCCAAAATACACTGACATACATGAAAATGCATCAATGAAGCTCGCTGCTTTGTATGCCAACCTCAAAATTATTTTTAAAATAAAATTATTAAATTTCAGCGAGGAGAGATGGCTTGATGGTGAAGGGCACACTGGCTGCTCTTCCAAAGACTCGGGTTTGATTTCTAACATCCACTTGTAGCTCACAACTGTCTGTAACTCCAGTCTCAGGGGACCTGACACCCTCTTCTTTTCTCTGCCAGCACTAGTGGCATGAGCATAGTACATGCAGTCAAAATACCCATACACATTAAAGGAAAAATAATTTTTAAATAATTATTTTTTTAAAAAAAACTGTATCTGAGGTCTTAGGACAGCAATAGCAGAGGAACACACAGTACATTCTCTTTCCTTGCTTCACATACAAGGAATGAAAGTAGAAACAGATAAGCACACACACTTGTGTGAACACACATCACTAGGACCCAAGGAAGGTACCTCAGGACTAGCAGACTCCTAACAGGGAAAGGGGAACCAGGAGCTTCTTTAAGTAGGAGCTAAAGGAGCCCAGAACAAGCATCCCAAAGGGCTCTAGGCAGCACACACATGTCCTGCCCTCCCATAGCTGTAGCCTGCAAGCCACATGGAGGAGACCCTTGGGAGATCTTTGTGCTCTCTTGTTCATTTCCTAAAGCTCCTCTGTGTTCCATATACTGAAATTTCACTACTGCTATTACTTAAGTCTTCTTAGCCATCCCTCACCGCCAAGTGCCAATTAATCCCAAGGGCAAGTATCAATGTTCAAAGGGGCAAAGACATGTTTGTTTCTGGCTGCCTGTCTTAAGATGAATTCCTCACTCAAAGGAAAACAGCTACGACTCTGATCCCTGCTTCACTGAGAGAGCCTGTAGTAGCCTTTGGATTAGAAGACAGACAAGAAGAGCATTACGGTGCACCAATTCTAGCCACCTGCGAACATTATAGACTTGCTGGCTGTTCATTCTTGAGTGACAAAATGCTGCTTATCCAAGCCAAGAGACACCAAACATTCAGGAAAACCTAATTGGTCGCTACATTACTCTCTCTGGTTACCAATCAACCAGACAAGTCTCTTCACCAATATGGAAAAGTCACACTTCCTTGCCCACAGAAGAGCTATCTCACAGCTCAGTCTCTGGCAGAGTTCAGTGAGGCTGCACTCACTGCCCTTTCCTGCTTGGAGTTAGTAATATGCATACCCCTGCCTTCTTGAGAGAGTGAGTTTAGCAAGGGCCCCACTGTGAAAATGAACCAAGATTCCCCATCACCTCCATTCCAGGTTAGTCACTGCCACAGCACAAAGTGCAACCCACACAAAAAGGTGACAAGGTCATGCATGGGTGTTTACAGCTGAACAAAGTTATCTACAAATACCAGAACCACTAGTGCTGTGGATGCAGATTAGCTTTAAAGTTACCAGTTTTCCAGGCAGGAGATGAATGCTGCCCAATGTCCTACACACCACCACCATACTGAATATTGACAGAGGCATTCATCACTATAGATCAACCAAGGGGACGAGAAGGTGTGAGTTGATACAGGTGGATCAGTACCAGACATGGATCCTGTATCAACAGCCCTCCTTTGAGAATGCTCCATGGGAACAAGATGTAAAGAAAAGAGCAGTAACAAAGCCAGACTCATATAAATATAAATATGGATTGCCACATCACGCACCCTCCAGGGAGGAACATGGTAACAGGTCAGCTACCAAGTATGGTTTTGGGAAAGCAAGGATGCAACTCACTGTTACACTATGGTTGGCAAGAGACAAGGACTAGCATGAGTGATAAAGCATATGGACATGGCTGATCAGTTCAAGGCAACACAATTCTGTGTGCTGAGAAAGCTGTGCTGGGGACAAGGTGATGGTAAACCCCAGGGGTGCTCCTGTGCAGGAGAAGGACTGAGGTAGGGAGATCTTCTTAGGAGGCCCAATACACACCTGGCGAGGACACTGATTTTTCAGAAGGTCTCCATCCTTCTCAGAGATAGACCAACAAACATAACGCCATACACAGAAAACCAACTCAAACTCAAGCCAGCGCTAATGTGTAGCAGAGAAGCTGGATCCTTGGAGTTCCGTAGTCCCTTTCTTATTTAGAGAACAAAAAGTCAGAACTACTTTTTAGAAATCCTGAATATTCTCTTTTAAGTCACTGGTGAGCCCATTCTTTCTTTTTTCTTTTAAGACAAGATCTTAATCTGTAGCCCAGATTGAGCCTAAACTCAGTGCTCTCCTGTGACAGTCTCCAAATGCTTGGATTATAGACATAAAACACCACATCCAGCTTACAGTGGTGTTTGTAGAGGGCACATGATACAATATATTGGATGCTACCACAGGTATTTTTAAATCCAGCTGTTGTTCTATTAACTTTATTACAATTAAAGACAATTGTAAATATAAACTGGAAATGGTGGTACCCTCCTTTAATTCTAGCACTTAGGAGGCAGAGGCAGGCAGATCTCACTTGAAGAGAATCAGGGCTACATAAAGGGACATCTCAAAAAAAATTGAAATATAAAATATACCCACTCTTCTCAATTTGGGGGATTTGGAAGATAAGAGTTTTATGAAAAATAGTATTGCATTATCATAATGAATATGGTATTTAAGTAAAATTAAAAATGGTCCCATTTTATTTTCTTTTTAAAATATATTTATTATGTATACAATATTCTCTCTGTGTGTATGCCTGAAGGCCAGAAGAGGGCACCAGACCTCATTACAGATGGTTGTGAGCCACCATGTGGTTGCTGGGAATTGAACTCAGGACCTTTGGAAGAGCAGGCAATGCTCTTAACGGCTGAGCCATCTCTCCAGGCCCCACTTTATTTCCTTATGTAACAAAGTTCTTCCAAGGTCTTTAAGAGTATAAACATTGTGTTAAAACCTTAAAAGTTTGAGAGCCAGGCAGGGCCAAGGTGACAGCTCAGCAGGTAACAGCATGACTCACAAGTCTGACAGCTGATTGTGACCTCTGGAACTCAGTAAAAGCTGCATGCAGTCACCTGCATCTGCAATCCTAGCACCTGTATAGCAAGATGGCAGTGGAGGCGAGAGAACTGCCTGAAAACTCACAGACTACCTAGCCTGGAGTACACAGCACAACAGCAGAAATTAGTTTTAATACGGTTGAGTGAAGGAAAAATCAACTCCTGAGCACTATCCTCTGACCTCAGCACAGGCACTGCAGCGCTTGTGTGTGTGAACAACACGCACCTTTGTTTTTAAGAGCCGCCATTCATTAGCAATTATTCTGATAACATTTTTTGGCTCTTTGAAGAAGGTGGGAGGGGTCAGATAATGGTAATGATCCTTTCCAAACAAACACACATAAAGTTATTAAGGCCTCCTATAGTTAGACTAATTCTATTATTCTGATAACATTTTTTGGCTCTTTGAAGAAGGTGGGAGGGGTCAGATAATGGTAATGATCCTTTCCAAACAAACACACATAAAGTTATTAAGGCCTCCTAATTCTATGAGAAAAAAAGTAAGGTAATTGTAGACTGTTCATTCATTTTGTTTCAGAATCATGGAAATCACTTTATAATTATCAAACAAAGTTATATCAAAATGGGAAATAAGCAATTCCTAAATAAAAACACAAATTAATAAACTCAAGAATATATCATAACTAATCACAAAAAAAATTAAGACACTTTAAGATAGCAATATGGAACCGGTGAGATGGTTCAGCAAGTTAAAGTACTTGCTATGCAAGCCAGATGTACCCCATGTAAATGTAAAAAAGAACAGACTCCACAAAGTTGTCCTTTGACCTCCACTGTGAGTCACACCCATGCCCACAGATACACACACAATAATAAGCAGATACAGCTCTAAAAAAATAAATAAAATAAGAAAGGAAGGGAGGGAGGGAAATACAGACAGACAGACCAACCAGCAAGGGCTGGAGAGAATGCAGAGGCTAAAAGCATTTGCTACTCTTGTAAAGACAGCTCACAACTCTTAACTCCAGTTCAAGGGCATCTGACACTTCTGTGGGTACTGGCACACACAGGTACACAATTATTCAAGCACACACACCAAAATAAAATGAATAAATCTTAATTAAAAAATTAAAGCAAGCAATATATTCATACATCCCTCAGAGACTATATTCTAAGACAAAGGAAATGCAAAGAAATCCTACACATAATTATTAACTGTTTATAGAAACAATAAAAAAGCAGGATATAAATAATATTTGTGGTCATAGGACACTGTAAGAAGGCTCTAGTATGTGGTTAAACTTAATGCATACAAGAAAATTCATGCTAATAATTTTCCCATTTCACTGACCCATCTTTTTATCTTTTCAGCATAATAAGCACTGCACTGGATAAATTGTATTTGCAATAGTTCCATCAGGGGAAGAAAGAGAAAACTTAAATAGTATTTGCCTCAACATTCCCAAAAGTCAACAATCTAATTCAACTTCTATCTACCACTGCACCCAAAACAAATGCCACAGGAAAAAGAATGTGATCCTAGCCCTTCCTCTGCCAATGAAAGCCCACAAAACATCAACCACCTAACAAGTATACAACCCACTAAGATTTAAAAAAAAAAAAAAAGACTTCTTCTGACTACAGCTTTCACAAATAAGGAACCACTTTTCTCCACCCTGTGGGTATCGGGAGGGCCTACCAGGGATCCGGATATCCTAAAGAGCAACAACAAAAACAAAGCACCCATGACTAACATCAAAAAGGATCAAAGGGGGAGGAAGGAACTTTCACTTCCAGCTGGTGGTAATGACACAGTGCCTCTTCTACCTGCACATCATAAAAAAAAAAAAAAAAAAAAAAAAAAAAAGACCTGTTTAAAACAAACCCCCAAACATTTTAATAAGAACCAGAGGCTACACACAACCAAAAATATCTACAATCCAACTCAAAAATCACTAATGCTAGACATAAGTAAAACCCCAGCCTAAATGAAAAAAACACAACCAATACATGCTAACATCGCAGCCATTATAAAAATGATTCTGGCCGGGTGCTTTAATACCAGCACTTGGGAGACTGAGGCAGGCAGATTTCTGTGAGTTTGAAGCCAGCCTAGTCTACAGAGAGAGTGCCAGGACAGGCTCCAAAGTTACACAGAGAAACCCTGTCTCAGAGAAAAAAAAAAAAAGAAAAAAGGAAAAAAAAATTATTCCATCAACAATAACAAATACATTTGAAAGACATAAAAGATCAAGTTTTCAGAGACATAGAAGATAAAAACAGTGTAAATTTTTGAATAAAATAAGCAAAAAAAAAACATTTACTGGAAAAATAGTAAATTTAAGATTTGACAATAGAAGCTTCTCAATCTCAATAGCGAGAATACTTGAAAGACCTTAGTGACTACAACAAAGTATATAACATTTCTGTCAAGAGAGCATTAGAAGAGAAAGGAGGTGGAGTAAACAAAACTCACAAACAAAACTTTCTCTTTACCCACAGCAAACAAGCACCAAGAACAGTGAGTGCCCCACATACACTAGCCGTTCTTACATGCACAAATCAATGGGGGTGCACTCACACATAGGGTAACAGGAAAGGCTAAGCAACAATAAGGGAACAGGCAATCATCTAATAACTGGTAACAGACTCACAAGCATCAATAATGATTAAGTGAGAGATCTTTGCACATGTGATAGCATCACAGCTGATCTGATAACTTGGGTAATAATGAGGAATGGGTGGGCAGCATTAACAGTGCAGAAGCACTAGATGGAGGGTGACTCAGCCTAGACACAAGGTCATTAACCTGACACTGACACACACCAGAACTGGATCTACCCATTTGTTTCCTTAAGTCACTCTTATTGTATAAAAACAAGGACAGGCAAGGTCTCAAGTAGGAAAACACTAAAGGGATTCTAAAGTATCAGTTTTCCACCAGCAATTAAGAATTCTTTACCAGTTATATAATGAAGTATAAACCTTCTAATGCAAGAGTTGACCATCACTCTTTATTGCTAAAAATATAAAATTTTAGCCAAGTGTCTTTTCCACTAGCTCCATTTATCCTCACAGTTACATATCAAGTACTTTACCTACTGAGTGAGCCATTTCTCCAGTCCTGTTTTTTTCTTTAAAATTATTTTATGTAAGATGATCTGAAGAGCTCTCAGTTCTTCTGTTAATGATAAATGTGATGATTTCAGAATTTACTATTATTACTAATAGACTATTTTAAGAACAGTCAGACTTACAAAAAATTATGAGACTGTAGAAAATTCAGCATGTACTATCTATTATTAATTTCTTATTAGGATTTGTTACACCTTCTTTAATTTAATAACCCAATACTGACACATTATCATTGAAGTCCATCGCTGATTCAGAATCCCTTTGTCTTTACCTGATGCTCTTTTCCTGTACACTCACTCCATACACTCTCCATATATACTTAGCAGTCATGTCTCCTTGGGTTTCCTCAGATCTGGGAGTTTCTCACTTTTCCTGATTTTGATGACCATGACTTGAGAAGCTACTGCTCACGTCCTACACTGGAAGCGGTCTCGTTCCTCACTGGTTTGGAGCAGGGATGAAGGCGTACACACACACTGTCACTCTCACACGCCACCCCGAGCAGGCAGCAGCAACACGAGCCACACAGTTTCACCTGGAGGAGATACATTGTTCTTATCTGTCAGGAAAATGTTCACAATTTGTAGCTTCAACATAATAAAGAAATATTAAAAATGTATGACTGAAAACATTATGCTGGATATTTTTAGTTAGTCTATACACAGCTATATAAATTGTATACTTTTACTATATGGAATATAGTTCATTTAAAACTGTATGTGCAGGGGGCTGGAGAGATGGCTCAGTGGTTAAGAGCATTGCCTGCTCTTCCAAAGGTCCTGAGTTCAATTCCCAGCAACCACATGGTGGCTCACAACCATCTGTAATGATCTCTGGTGCCCTCTTCTGGCCTGCAGGCATATACACAGACAGAATATTGTACTCATAATGAATAAATAAATATTAAAAAAAAACTGTATGTGCACACAGAAAAATGTAGATTAACTAAACAAAGCAGAAATAAAAACTTTAGGTCACAGCCTAAAAAATAAAATGTAAAATTTGTACCATTATAATTGGTTAGAAGAGAATTTGCTAAGATCCAGAGGGGGTGGAGGACACCAAGGAAACAAGGCCTTCTACACACAGCATGATAGATACACACAAGAACTCACCGAGATTGGGGCAGCATGCACATGGCCTGCAAGGGTCTGAACCAGAAGGGGTCCTAGAGCTGAGAGAAGCAGACAGACACGCCATCCCTAACCTACAACTGATAACCACTTGCAAATAAAAAATTAAGTTTTCCCCAAGGGGGTCTCCCTGGGGAAACAAATCACCCTTCAGGGTAGGTAGGCCCATGGCACCAGTGCCAACACAAAATGAACTCGACAACTTTGGAGGGCCATTGTCTCATAATGCTGTGTTGGGACTTTTTCTTTTTTTTTTTCACCTTACAAGTCCTTTGCTTGTTTTCATGGGATACCTGTGTGTGCAAACAAGTGTGTCTCTGCGTCTATACGTGTTTCCATCCTTTTTCTTTGGCTATTTTTCTACCGTTGGTTTGTTTGTGTTTTATCTCATTATTATCCCTTAGATACCCACTTGTTTTCCTAAGTAGAGACAGAAAGGGTATGGATATGGATGGGAAGAGAGATGGAGAGGAATGGGAAGGATCTGGGGGAAGGGGAAACTGTAATCAGAATATATTATATTTTAAAAAATCTATTTTCAATAAAAAAGAGAAACAAAAGTTTTTGCTACTACTTTACAATTATAACAGAAGAAAATACTTTAGCCGCTCAAATTCTATTTTTAAAAATTTACTTTTGCTAAGTATGATAGCACAAAAATTCTAGCGCTTGGGAAGTGGAGGCAACAGACATGAGCCCACATAGAAACTTTAAGGACAACCTACCTAAGCCTATGATACCCTGTCTCAACCTTGGCTATGATCCTCAAATTCTTTGCCTATGAAAATGTTATTTATTACTTAAATTGGGAAGCAGGCTTACAAGTAGCTCAGCTGGTAATAGCATTTGAAGCATAAGCCTGGCCAACCCCCAAAGTCACATAAAATTGGAGGACAAGAAATGACTCTACAAACCTGTCCTCTGATTCCACATTCCCATGCATTTAGCTCACATACGGTAATAAACATTAAAATTCTGATTCCTTGTGTATGTATTACCTTTCCAGATTACTATCATTAGAAACCAACACATACATTCACCTCACTTAATAAACATTAAGATTCTGATTCCCTATGTATTACCTTTTCAGATTACTATCATTACAAAACAATAACCTTTACTGTTATTCTTGGAAGTCTGGAAAGTACACTTTCTGGCCTCCTTAAAGACTAAAACTGTGGGGGCTGGAGAGATGGCTCAGAGGTTAAGAGCATTGCCTGCTCTTCCAAAGGTCCTGAGTTCAATTCCCAGCAACCACATGGTGGCTCACAACCATCTGTAATGAGGTCTGGTGCCCTCTTCTGGCCTGCAGGCACACACACAGACAGAATATTGTATACATAATAAAATAAATAAACATTTAAAAAAAAGACTAAAACCGTGTTAAAGTTCTGTCTATAAGAAGCACTTCAGAAAGCAGGATGAAGGAAAGAAACTGTACAAGTCCAATCTGAACAACTGGCAGAGACAGCTAATTTACAGGTACAGGGCTCCAACCTGTTAAAGAGGTTAGGCAGGGATTCTGCCAGTAGCTTGGGGGGAAAGAGTCAGCAGCAGAAGCAATAGCTACTCTCAGCCTAAGTTACCTGACAACACTGAAGCTCCTTTAGCACCCCTTTCTTTTTCAGTCCAGTTCTGTTGGTAAGGGGTGCTGGTGGGCATTTAAGAGGAAAGGGGTGCTTTCTGCCTACTGCTACACTGTGGGTGGCTTACTGATCACTTTCCCACAGTCCCACTTCGGACCTTACACAGGGACAAAGGGAAACACTTGTTTGGTCATGTTATCACATCACTTTAGCCACCCTATTTAGAATGTCAGAAATACAATTTAACTTTTTAAAGTATAATATACTTTATATACCATGAAGTTAAATGTAACAGTGTGCAAGACAACAATCAAGTTCTTAACAGTTGTACACCATGACCACCTTTACAGAACACACCATGTGGCAGGAGTAAAGGAAGGTCAGAAAAATAAGAAATGCTGCAATACTGGGGTTAAGCAATAATAAATAAAAGTAGAGGAAATGTGGCCAGATGGTGATGGTGCACACCTTTAATCCCAGCACTTGGAAGGAAGATGCAGGTGGATCTTTGTGAGTTTGAGGCCAGCCTGGTCTACAGAGTTCCAGAACAGCCGGGCCTACACAGAGAAACCCTGCAGAAGGGGGGGGGGGGGGGGAGTGTAAAATGACAACAAAAAACAAGCAAACAAACAAAAAGGTAGAGAAAATGCTTCATTGATGTCTGAGCCTTCAAGAATTGAGTATGCCTGCTCTATCCCTCCCACCAGACACCTCTCAGATATGACTAGATTTGAAGAGGAGGTGGTTATGTCACAGTGTAGTTGTTAGTGTGGGATGGAGACCACATTAACACACATAGGAGAGGACAGTACCTGTCAACACCTCCATGCAAAGCTTTTGTCCGGCAGGATGGTGCTCAGTTAGCACACAGCCTATGGCACTGTCACAGTAGTTGACAAGCTGAAAACTAAAGCCATTATCAACTACGGAGTTAAGGGTTATACTGACCTGTTTTAGTACATTCCACTCCCACCATCTGAATCCAAACTTCCCTGGTCCACTAAAATACAATAGACATTTACAAGAAGCTTCCCCTCTAAGACCTCAACACTATGAGTGCTCTTCACATCCTTAAGGGAAGAATAGGATAAAGGAAACTGAGAAATAGCCTCTGGGTAGCACAGCATTCATGGCAGCATTCCAATCAGCTCAGCCATACAGCAGGCATCCTTTGGAAAGCCTGGTCAGCTAAAGACAATGGAATCAGTTTTACTTTTTTTTTTTTATTACCTTTCCCACCAACACCCTGCTTCTTGGATCAAAATGAGTTAGTCATATTCTAGCTCCCAGAAATTCGGGGTGCGCTCCTAGTACCAAACAAGTCTACACAGGGAAAGTAACCAGTGACAAAGTACCAAGAAAGTTTGTGTGTCACCTCCGCTCTAGCTAAAGGGAACTTTTCTAGAGGCCCTATCTCCTATTAGGGCTACAGACAGTCCCTCATTGGTGCCCCTCTGAACTTCCCCTAGACAACCACCCCAAATGTCTTCATGATGTACCTGTTCTCCCGAAGCTCATTCACCCCCCAGAGACACGCCTTCCTAGTGGTTTCCTGACATTCTGAGCATGCTTGTACCTTAGAGGCCATTCCTGCTCTACCCACAAAGCATTTGCATAGACAATTCCTCCTATGCCCTATTATGTCTTCTGCTGTCAAAATTGTAGGCTCTGCCCTCATGCTTGCTATTCTAAACAACACATGGCATCTTCTATTTATACATGCCACATAGTTTATTTGATACTTGTTTTCCCTTCCTCACCTACCAAATTAATTAGATTTAAGCTCTATGAAAAAAGAACTTTCTCCATTTGTTTCCTTCCTAATTCAAGTACACCCACTGTCTGGACTCAAAGATATGCCAGACGAATGCACGCATGTTTGGTTCACAGGTCTGTGGACAGGATGAAGCAGGCGTGTCTGGAAACAGGTGAAACATTCTAAAAAAGGAAGCTATCTATCTGTCTGACTCTAACATCAGTCCATCTTTTTTAATGCCTTTCTCCTAAACTTAAACCACTCCAAGTTTTTGCCATAATGTTAAACAGTGTGATCAGTCACAATACAGTTCATCTTCATACTTTCAAAAATGAGGATTTTCCAGGGCCAGACATGCTGGTGAACGCCACTGATCTCAGCCAGCGCTTGGAACTCTCAGTCAGCCTTGTAGTGATATTTCATTTCCATTTTAATAAACAAAGTTTGCCTGAAGATCAGAGAATAAAACAGTTCCATTAGTCAGCCTTACAGACCAGGCAGTGATGACACACACTTTTAATCCCAGTAGCCATACTAGTTTGCCATAGAAACCAGGTGGTAGTGGTGCTTGCTTTTAACCCCAGCCCTAGAGAGTAATATATGAGGGGAGGAGACAATCTCATTCTGAGGATTCTTGGAGGCAGAATCGCCATTTCAGACTGAGATAGAGGTAAGTGTCAGTGGCTGGCTGTTTTGTTTTTTCTGACCTTCAGATGGAACCCCAATATCTGTCTCTGGGTTTGTATTAATCATGCTACAGGGGCTGGAGAGATGGCTCAGAGGTTAAGAGCATTGCCTGCTCTTCCAAAGGTCCTGAGTTCAATTCCCAGCAACCATCTGTAATGAGGTCTGGTGCCCTCTTCTGGCCTGCAGGCATACACACAGACAGAATTTGTATACATAATAAATAAATATTAAAAAAAAAAAATCATGCTACACAGCCTGGTGTAGCATAGTGAGTTCTAGGGCAGCTAGGGCTATAGAGATCCAAATAAATACACACATAGAAAAATACATATTTTTTCATCATAAAGCACAAAACTTTTAGTTTCCCACAAAAAGATAAATAAATGTGTGTTATGTGTGTTATGTCCACTAGTATTTATTTAGCAAAATGGAAAACAAAATGCATCATCAGGCTGAAATAATAGCATTCGTCTGTAGCAAAATACTTAATATTTTTATGAGAGCTTCAGACATGAGGTCTTAATTGCAACATCTATTCCAACACTGTAGCACTTTTCCTTTAAGGAAAAAAAAATGTATCTTTGAGCACAGTATAGAAATGGTTTTCTGAAATTTAAAAATCTCAGTGCATTGCAGGATTAGACTCCTGACCCATAAAAGGAAGAAGACAGATGGCTAAATTCTCCTCTAGCTCTGAAGTTTAAAGAAGTGATGCCAGTAGTTTATGTAACACACCTGTATTCCTGCAAACTATATACAGATAATGAGTCATTTGCCAAATACGTGAATGAACTGAAAACTTGCTGATTTGACAAAAATATAATTCAATATACTTAGTCCTTTAGCAATCTTTAAAATCTGGTAGTTATGCTGGGCGGTTGTGGCGCACGCCTTTAATCTGAGCACTTGGAGGGCAGAGGCAGGCAGAACTCTGTGAGTTCGAGACCAGCCTGATCAATACAGCTAGTCAGGACAGCCAGGGCTACACAGAGAAACCCTGTCTCAAAAAACCAAAAAAAGGGAATCATTTACTATGAACAGGAAGAAATTATAAAATAAACAATTTACTGCAAATACAAATATTCCGGGCATTACAGCATTGTAGATGGTCTCTCAGAAGAATACGACACGCTATTGTTAAGAGTAACATCCAGTTTCTGCGGTGAATCATTTACCCACCACAATCATTTTTCATAGAATGGTTTTTAAAAATTAGCATTTCCTTAAATAGGAGATAGTATTAACAGATTTTTAAAAAAGAGTTATTCTTTTCTTCATGTGTATGTGTATCTGTTATGTATGTTGGTATACAAGGGGCAAGGGGGTTGGGAGGTTTGCCCTGGAGGCCAGGAGAGTATGCTGGCTCCCTTGAAACTGGCATTAGACGCACTTGTGAGACACCTGACAGGGGGCGGGGAAGTAAACTAGGGTCCTCTAGAAGGATATGAAAGAATAAAAATGAACAAACTTTAAATTTTTTTTCTTAATTTATATAGATATTTTGCCTGGATATATGTCTGTTCACCAAATGCATACCTGGTGCCCTTGAAGGTCAGAAAAGAGCAATGAATTCTCTGGAACTGAAGTTACAAACAGTTGTGAGCTGACATGTGGGTGCTGGGACTAGATCTCAAGTCCTCAGGAAGAGCAGCTAGTGACCTTAACTATTAAGCCATTACTCTAGCCCTGTATGCACTCTTCATGACTGAGCCCTCTCTCCATCCATATAGTATGCACTCTTACTAACGGTATTTACATAATCAATTTGTGCCAGGCAGTGGTGGTGCACACATTTAATCCCAGCACTCAGGAGGCGGAGGCAGGCGGATCTCTGTGAGTTCGAAGCCAGCCTGGTCTACAAGTACTAGTTCCAGGACAGGCCCCAAAGTTACAGATAAACCCTACCTTGAAAATAAATAAAAAATAAACTATCAATTTGTGAAGTCATGGAGCTGGCTCACCAGGTAAAGGTGCCTGTTACTAAAGCTAACAATCTGAGTTTGGTACACAGGACACACATGGTTGAAGGAGAGACTGAAAGAAGAGAATCAACTCCCACAAACTGTCCTCTAACCACCATTAATTGCACCATGAAATGGGACCACTTACACACACACACACACACGCTCTAAATAAGTAAATGAATAAATAAAAGTAGTAAAAAAATATAATTTGCTCTCTGTTAAGTCATACTTTCCAAACACAAAAAAAACAATAAACTGCCTCTTCTGTCAGAGGACCTGGGTTCAGTTCTCAGTACCCACAGGGAAGCTTACAGATATTCAAAACTCCAGTTCCAGGGGATCCAATGCCCTCTGGCCTCTATGGCATAGCATACATGTGGTGTACACACATATACATGCCTGCAGTCAAAACACCCATAATAATAAATAATAAATCTTCAACCAAAAATAAATCTTTTTAAAATAAATCCCCTGCAGTAACTAAGCAGGTACACCGCTGTTCACAAGCTTCTGCCACCTTCACTTTATGTCATAAACTACCCGCCAGCTATTTCAAGTCAAATTTAAATTGTCAACATTTCGAAAAGACTTCCAACTTGAAACTTTACAAAAGTAGACATGAGAACTATTAATTTCACTTTCATGTGCCTGGAGAGATGGCTCATCAGCTGAAGTGACCTGATGTTCAACTCCTGGAACCCACTTACTGGAAGGAGAAAATGGACTCCCATTGGTTGTCCTCTGACTGCCACATACAGACAAATAAATAAATAAAATATATCAAAATTAACTTTCACGAATAGTAGTTACACAGAACAGCTGAAAAGGTCTTGCTAACTTATACTACTGATTCACCCTATATAAACGAAATCTCACTGCAGAACAGGTGATACATGTCTAAGTATGACATCTCACGTGTGAATCTTTCTCTTGCCGTTTTCTACCTGAGTGAACCTGGCAAAGTTAGTCAAACTAAACCTTAGTTCCTTCTTCACCAGAACAATGGCAGGTTTCTGCCTTCCTGAACATGTAGACAGAATTGAGAGGCAAGATACAGTGTTTACTAAGGGGAAGTACACTGTGATTCCTCGGTATTAGTTACTTTGAGTACGATATCAAAAATCAATTTTAAAAATCACTTCTATTTTATCCCGATATTTAAAAGGGTATCCTTAAGCACTACATGACACCAGAGACACTCAGTTTCTCAATCTCTGAGTACTAATAACAATGGTCATACCATAAGTCTATGCAAGTACTAAGTGCCCAGGTGAGAAGAATCAGGATTTCGTATAACATGCCGGTACAAGGCAAGTGATATACTCAAGGCTTACTAGATTAATTAAAACTTAAGGAGCAAGAGAGGTGGAACAGCAGTTAAGAGCACTTGCTCTCACAGGGCGGGGGTCTGCGCCCCGGCACCACACGGCAGCTTATGGCCGTCCATACACATGAATAAAACACTCGTGTAGGTAAACGGACGAATAGGGAGACAAACACCGAATATTCACTAAAAGGATGTGAAATCTACGGAGATGTACGCTTACAAGATGAACCTGGGTGACTGTCAATCTTCAAGAGTTTCATTTATAGTCTTTCCAAAAGTGGTCTCCAATGGCAACCAGCTTCACTCACTGCACGTAAGAGCCACACTGTAGCCTAACGAACTGACAGCGACAAGCAATGACAACAGGGGCAACTGTCCCCTACTACTTGGTGAACCTTAAACAAGCTATTAAAATAAGCCAAAATTCCCACAGCCGTGAAAGGTTAACACACTCATTCTCTCCCGGGCCGTCGGAACTTCAAAGTGAAGGCTCCTGAGCAGGTTTTGTAAACTAGACAATTTTATTAAGGAAAGACTATTTTTAAAAAATCAAGTTTTACCAACTCATCACATTAACATGAAACTTTTTATTACTCTAATGTCTTCAATACAGTGCTTGATTCAACCGCATTGAAAGTTGCCCAAATAAACCACTAGGCAGGAAAAAGACACTCGTTCTAACAAAAACATACCCGAAGTGTAAGTATCCGCACTGGTAAGTAAGTACACGATCAATAATTTCCTCTACAGACCCGCTGATCAATCAGCGACTCTACAAACGTGAAAGCGCTTTGAAAACACCCCGCCACCGTCAGGGCGGCATCTACTTTCTACACTCATGTCCCTCTCGTGTTCTGCGCTCATTCCCAACAACCACATCCACGACACACGCTCACAAACCAACCGACCCTGGCTCGCTGGTGTCAAGCGGTAAAAGAGAAACGTAAACATTAGCCGCTGTCCCTCCAATGGTCTCTCGGGGCCCTCGCCTCTCCCGGGTCAGGGCGATGCACTTTGGGGTGAGGTGAGCCGAGGGCAAGGTGTTACAACAGGGGGGTCAGGCCAGTTCAGTCCCCTCGGCCGTCATCACCTGACCGTGTATTTTCCGCGAACTTTCAAAGTCAACAAAGAAGTTCTGTGGCACAGAGGTAGGGCCTCCAGGACAACCGGCAAACACCAGAACACAGAAGGAAAAAAAAAAAAAACCACAGTGGGGGAGGGGAGTGGAAAACGCCCCCGGCCTCTGCACCGCCGCCCCCTCCTCTGCGGGCGGCGGGGTTGGCGGAGACTGAGGCCCCGGTGCCCGGCACCGTCAGATCCCGGCACCCCAACGTCTCGGGCACCCCACTTCTGGCACCTCCGTGTCTCAGGCACCCCACGTCCCGGACACCCCCGCTTCTCGGACACCCAAGTTCAGGCACTCCCGGGTCGTCTGCCGAGGGAACCGGCGGGGGGCGCGCAGAGGGTCACCTTCCGACCCGAGCCCGCGGGACGACCGGCTCGAGCCGCGCGCCCGCCGAGCCGCCGAGCAAACCGCCCCCCGGGGGACGCCGGCCGCCGCGAGCACCCCGGCCCCGACTGGAGCGCGGGCGCCGCTGCAAGGGCGCGGGCGCCGCCGCCTCACCTTCCTCGGCGGTGTCCATCTTGTCTGGGGGGCGGCGGTGACGCAGCCGCGGAGGCGCCCGCGACCGGCAGAGCCTTCGGCCCGAGGAGGGGAAGGCGGGATGGGGGCGGACAGGGGAGGAGGAAGAGGACGCGGGCCGGGCAGGTGCGTGCGCTCAGGTGCGAGACGAAGCCGGACGGCGGGCGACCGGGAAGAGGGACAGCGGCTGACAGAGAGCGAGCGCCGCGGAGGGGGAGGGGCGCGCGGCCGAGAGACGGGCTGGGCGGGGCGCGCGGCGGAAAAGGCGGGGTACCGGGGCTCCAGGCGTCACTTCCGGCGCGCCACTCGGCCCGCTCGCGGCGGGCGGCGGCGGTGGCGGCGGGAGAGGAGGAGGTGAGTGGTCCTATCGTCGAGAGCTGCGCGGCACTGGGGCATGGAAGCCGAGGCAGCGTCGCGTGGACGTGCGGCGTGTGTCCCGGGACAAAGGAGCGCGGGAGTCCCGGGACAAAGGCTCCCGGCGTGGGGTACTCGACCGTGACTCCCAGGACGGGCTGCATGGGCCCTGGAACAAGCATTTTGGTTCCTCAGTAGCGTGGCTCCGGCGCTCCGTTTAAAAGGCGTAAGAAAGCGTCTCTGAAAACGATGAGCACCAAGATTATTAAGATCTCCCCTGGGGAGGCTTATGCAACTGATGGGAAAGGACGCTTCTCAGCCGAATGCCGAAATGGAATTCGCCGCGAACGGAATTGGTCTCGGTGGCGATACTATTAGGAACGCTTACTTGGCCAGAGCTAGGTTGCTAATGAAAGGATGATGGAAAACTGGGCTCTGCTCATATCATTTGGCCAGCGTTCCTCACGTTATCCTTTGCGTTTTCTCTAAGTAAATACTCAGACCAGAAGCAAAGAAGGCTCTCCGACCTCAACGCTTAAATAGTCAGACGACAGAACCTAAATATTCAAGACACAGACCTTTTCTCTGTGAGAGGAATTGGGAAGACCCTTCTTTCGATCCTCACCTGAGTAAGGCTTAAAATAATGAAAATGAGCCCTTCAAAAAGGCAGCAACGCTCGAATGAAGTCATTGATTTGTCTTCTGTGTTACTGTATTGTGGCAAACTTACTGCCACAAGAATGGAGATATACTGTTTGCAGAGGCTGACCCTGAGAACTGGGGTGACATTGACTAAAAACTCAAAAAAAAGGCAAAATTATATTCGAAGGCAGCTCTTTCCCAACCGTACCATTCCCACGTGATCCACGTGATTTCAATAAGCATTCAGTTCGTGTAAAGCCTATGGCAGCATACTTTGAGCCCACTGAGACCAGGGACACAAAACCGACTCAAGCCTGTCAGCATGGGAAGAAGGATTCTGGAGAGAAAGTTTTACTGAAGGAAGCACTATTAGTAGTATTCAGGGCAGATGTGTGAACCTCTTGACCATGGATGGTGTTAGGTCGTAGAGTGGAGGGCTTTCTTTCGATTTCCTGTTTTCTCTTGGGAACTCAAGGGAAAGAACTTTTCACCAGGTTTCTCTTCCACATAACAATACAATGCATAATTATGTACCTTTTCAGTGGATAAAATAGAAGTAGTTAGGGCTGGAGAGATGGCTCAGAGGTTAACAGCATTGCCTGCTCTTCCAAAGGTCCTGAGTTCAATTCCCAGCAACCACATGGTGGCTCACAACCATCTGTAATGGGGTCTGCAGGCACACATGCAGACAAAATATTGTATACATAATAAATAAATATTAAAAAAAAATAGAAGTAGTTAGGGCTGGAGAGATGGCTCAGCTTCCAAAGGTCCTAAGTTCAATTCCCAGCAACCATATGGTGTCTCACAACCGTCCATAATGAGATCTGGTGCCCTCTACTGGCCTGCAGGTATACACGCAGGCAGAACACTATACACAATAAATTTTTTAAGAAAGAAATAGACAGTACTTGTTTAGCTCCTACTGTGTGCCGTTAAATTGTGTAGATCAGTCAGACCTAGCCAGACATGATTGAAACTTAACTATGTTTAGGCTAAAAGGAGGAAAGCACTCTCAATATGAACTTCAAGGATAGGAAGTTTGCTGGGCCCCAGGGCTGCTAGGCTCAGCCTTTCTTCCTCATCCCCAGCTTGGCCTTTCTGTGCACACTGGTTCCATCTTGTCCAGCCAGCCTCTTCCATATGGCTGGATACAAGGCCATTGAGAGCCCTCAGCTTTAAAGCTTCAGCCTTACCATTGGACAGAGTGAGCCGTGAGGCTCTCACCAAGGTAGAAGATGACTCAGGACATGTGGGAAGATACACTGTAATTTTTTGAGCAAGAACTATGACAATAGCAAACGAATAATAACAGTAATTACCAAAGTCCCTATTACGGCCAATGAATATCAATAGCGATTCCACAAAGTAAATACGCCTGTTTCCCAGATGAGCCATCAGATACACAGCAGGTCGCTAACACAGGGAAAGAGGAAGCAGCATTAAGGCACAACTCTGCCTGACTCCAGGGTTTGGTTTAGCACTAGCAACTTCTCACTGTCATGACGTCCTCAGCTCTGTTTTTTGCCGTGAACTTGAGTGTGTCTCCAACCTGTGACCTTGCAACAGTGGCACAGAGCTCTCCTGAAGAAGCAGAGGTCCAGCAAGAGCCAAGAGCTTTACCACAGCTGTGATGTTAAGACAGTTAACAGATGACCGAGGGTGATAATGGGGCTACCTTAAACTCTTCCCTTCCCACTCGGCTTCCCCTCCTCTCCTCACCTTCTTTCATTCCTGTCTACTTTTCCATTTCTCTTCCTTGAAGTGAGACCCAAAAGCAAGGAGGGCAAGAAGAGTGTGCAGGTGAAAGAGAGAAACCTGGTGTGGCTAGACAATCTATCGTACTGCGCAATTAAAGACGTGAAGAGTGAAGTGGCCAGATTTCCCAGCAACAGAAAATGCAGGTGTAGAAAGAGGGAAGGCTAGAAATATGCCTGAAAACAAAGTTCATGAGTCAGTCTTGGCATGGACCAAAGCTCAGACTCAGCCATTGGAGATCAAATAATCTCAGGCAATGAGTTTTTGGTAAAACAAGTTTGGGCCCAAGCCTAGTGGCACACACCTTGGGATACAGGCAAGCAGATCTCTGAGTTTGAAGCCAGCCTGGTCTATACAATGAGTTCTAGACCATTCAGGACTAATAATGAGACCCTGTCTTGAAAAAAAAAAAATGAGCTTGGGTTGTGAGGTCCCTAAGCTCCTGACAAGAGTAAACATGAATTCTTCTGGATGTGATATAGAAATCACCCCCATGGAACTCCTTCCCATCCCTGGAGAGGCACATGGTCTCACCCAGCCTGAATATGCATGCCTCCCTGCACACAGTGTTAGGTATCTGCTGTGGTCACCTCGGTCACCCACCACCTGGTACAGTCACTATGCCCTGAGTCCAAACCTCCGATGAATTCCTTCGTTCATAATCTTCACAGTAGGTGCTGTTTCAAATTCTTTAACTTGCAGTTGAGAGTCTCCAGAGTCTCCCAAGTGTTACCTGTCTCAGTTAGGGTCGCTGTGATAAATCACTTTGGCCAGGTGCCAGAAGGAAGTGTTTAACTGGGTTCTGTGAAGCACATGACTGTTGTGGTGAGGAGTGTGGCAGCGGACTGGCAGCCACCACCCTCTAGCAACAGTCAAGCTCACATCCCAAACTACAAACAGGAAGCAGAGAGAGCTTACTTGAAATGACAGCAGTTCTTTGAAACCTCAAAGCCTGCCCTCAGTGACATACTTTCTCTAGCAAGGCCACACTTAATCGTCCCCAGATAGCCACCAACTGGGACCAAGTACCCAAATGCCTGAGACTTCTGGGGACATCTCATTCAAACAACAATTTTTAGCATCCAGGCACACTTGGCCCCACCCCTTGGGAACATGGCAGTGTATCAACCCTCACATGGCAGGCATGCTGTGTGATCTCTCCTTGTCCCTTAAAAGGCAAAACTCCACGTACTCCTACCTTTTCCTCTCTCCGCATCTCTGTCTCTCTCTTCCCAGGGGCTTGCTCTGCACTCCCTTTCTTCTCTCTCCCTTCCCTTCTCCCATGAAGCTATGTCTGCATGTTTGTCCATCACCCACCGTGGTTTGGACCTACCCACCAAGGTCCAATCTCGCACCGAATCATAACAACAATATCCAAAACTTTTCTCACTCTTACAGAGTCATGTCGGGGTAGAAAAGGAAGGAGCTTGAGACAGAGCCTTGAGCACCCAGACCCTGTAAGTCCTGCCCAACTGGCCACATTTATTTCATGTCGGTCCTGTTTTGTCAGAGGATTAGCGACCTCGCCTTTAACATCAGAAGAGCCCTCCTCCCTAGCTCACCTCTTCCATTGCTTTCTTGAGTCTCCAAGTAGGAAAGTCCTCAAGCTTTCTCTCCACCCTCGCACATGCCCCAGTTCTTTGTTAACTGGATTGTGAGCACCCATCTCTAACACTGGGTATTCCCTGAGAACCTGCTTATGTAAGAAGCAGATGCTGGCCAGACCATTTGTAACAATAGAACTCTGTCAGCCCAGTTCAGAAAGCCATGTTCCGTTCTCTGCAGCAGGGAGCCTGACACAGCCAGGTCAGGATTTAATCTGTAGCTCTGACTGCATATGTGGCTGCTGCTGCTCCTGCTCCAGGACCAGCCAGAGAAAGGCAAATGTGCTCCCAACCCTGCCACACGGAATGCCCTGACTCTAGTTAGCCTGTACCTCATTCACATGGTCTGCCTCTTGCCACGTCCCATCCCTACCCACCCCAGCTTTCTTTTTTTCTTTACAAAGGTTTTTCACTTTTCTGCTTGCCTTTAGTCTCTGCCAAACAGAAATGGGAATGGTGAACTCCTTTTCTACAGAATAGTCTTTGCTTGCTCTCGTTTGGGGTGACCTTTGTTTATTTTTACCTAATTTTAGTGACTAATTCTGAGGTCTTATAGCTGGAGTCTTGCCCACCCTGACCTGACTCTCTCGGGAGTGCTCTTCCCCAGCCTCCAGTCTGTCTCATTTCAGCAGGAATGACGGTGCCGGAGAATTAGCCCTTCCTTTCAGTGACTCATCAGTTTGTTCGTTGTGTCAGTGGAGAATCCAGTCACTGTTGGTCACCCACAGAGCCTCATTTTAGCCCCAGTGCTAGGGAGGCGGTTGCCATGGTGATAGATGCAGTACGCAGTCTCTCTGCAGAGTGACTGGCTGAGAGCAGCCCATGCCAGTAGAGGCCAAGCCTTCTGCAGGGTCTGTATTGCTCAAGGGCCCAACCAATCCCCCACCCCTGAGAGTACAAGGGAGGCAGAGAACCCTCCGCGCCTGTCATTCTTTGAGCCTTTCTTTAGCATACCCCCCACGTTGGTTCTTAATGGTTATCCTCACTGGGTTGTGCAGCTCAGACTGTGTTGCTCAGCAACGAAATAACAAGATAAATGCAACCTCCACTGAATGTGTATGAATACCTCAATTTTTCAAGAGGGTGTGGATTCAATTGCTCCATGCTAGGGTGGGGGTAGAGCCATCTAAGTCTTCTCAAAGGAAGGTTAAGAACGAGCAGAGCAAGTGCACAGCGTGAGTGCACATCCTGATCATTTACAACCAATCAGATCCAGATGAGGAACGGGGCAGCGCCTTTTCTCCAGCTTCCCCCAGGAATCTCCTCCTACCTCCCCATGCCCACCTCTTCAACAGGAATATGACTTCCATGACACGCTGCTGCTCCACCTGGTTTGAAACTTACATATCCAGAAGGAGATGTAGACCTTTTGTTTCTGACTTAACTCGTGGGCACAAGGACAGTGAGATTCCCCACATGTTTTCAGTAAGGTGTGTGTGTGTAAGGTGTGTGTGTGCGCATGCATGTGTGCTCACTGCTGAGCCCAGTTCCCTTCATCTCAGCAACAGGACTATCGATTCAGTCGTTGATCCTCTTCTGCATTTGAAATAATTCCCAGCTTAACAAGAACATCGAAACCTGTAGTACAAATTCTTACAGATATTTCTCCCACAGTAGCGAAAAGTTACTATTATGACACATTTTCTTTACCAATGTTTCTCTCAGTGTCTGTATAATGAATCGATTTATTTTAAAAACCATTTGAGAGATTATAAATATACATTCTTACCCCTAAATACTTCAATGTATATATACATATTTTAAGGATTACTTTGTTTTTAATTATGTAGTGGTGGGGGTTTGTATATGTGAGTGCAGATGTGCACAGAGGCCAGTTGTGTTGCTCCCCTAACAGCTGGAGTTGCAGGTGGCTGTGATGCCCAATGTGGGTACTGCAAACCAAACTTGGATCCTTTGCAACAGTAATACTTAACTGCTGAGCCAGCCCCCGATGTGTGTGTATATAATTTTTATTGTATTTTTGTTTATTTAGTTTGAATGTGGGGTTGGGAAGGACCATGCCACCGTTCACAGGTGGAGGTCAGAGAATGACTTGTAGGAGTTGTCGGTCTCCTTCCACCCTGCGGATCCCAGAGATCAAACTCTAGTTGCCAGCCTTGGCAGCAAATGTCTGCACCTGCTAAGTCATTTCACCAGCATCCTTGCTTTTTTTAAAGCAGAGTGTCACTATGTAGCCCTGGCTAGCTTAGAATGGACTATGTGGAACAAGCTATCCTTGAACTTTTACCAAGATTGACAGTGATGGAATACAGGTGCCAGAGTCTGATTTGCTGGCACCAAGAATTTGAAAACAGTTCCTTAAATGTTGGAAACCATGGGCCTGGGAACATGGCAGAGTTGCAGGTCCTTTGCCCCCACCCAAGGACCTTCAGTGGACCCAGGAGCCTTCTCTAATCTCCCTGCTACCTCACCACGGAGGTGAGAAAGGAGGAAGCATGGAATAAAGGGGAGGTGATGGAGGGAGAGCCTGGAGTTGTCTCCCTGTGCTCTCTTGACTTAGACAATAAGTTGCAAACACTTGTAGGCCCTCTTGGGTCTGACTCACTCTTCTGCAAGCATACAGTTTGGTTCTTTCGTTTATTAAAGCAGTTGAGGAACCCTGACACAATCCATCTTATCCATTTTCCTGGAAGAAAGCCATCCCCACTGCAATCACGCACTCCTCCAGTCACTGACAGCTGCTAATTCGCTTTCTGACGGCAGAGTGGACTGTTTTGGATACTGTGTTGATTTGAATGAGAAGGTCCCCATGGCTCCTATAATTGAATGCACAATTTGGAAATGTTAGGGAAGGATTAAGAGGTGTGGCCTTGTTGCGGGAGGTGTGTCCCTGAAGGTGGGCTTGGTTTCTCAGTTAGCTATCGCTGCCTTGTGGTTATATCTCCATGATGTAAGTTCTCAGTTTCTGTTCCAGCTCCATGCCTGCCTGTCTATTGCTGTTCTGCCTGCCACGATGGTCATGGACTCACTATCTGAAACCATAAACCCCAATAAACTCTTTCTTCTACAAGTTTGTTGTTCACGGTGTCTTCACAGCAATAGAAAAGTAACTAAGACAGAGAGCATGTGATCTTTCATACCTAGCCTTTTTTTATGTAACATGCTTCCAAGGCCCACCCGTGGTATCACATGAATAAGCTTTCATTCCTTCTATTGCCACATAATAGCCCGTTATATTAATTCACTCCATTTTGTGCATGTCGTCCTCGGGTATTGAATGCTCAGATTGTTTCTGTTCTTTTTTTTTTTTTTTTTTTTTTTTTTTTTTTTTTTTTTTTGGTTTTTCGAGACAGGGTTTCTCTGTGGTTTTGGAGCCTGTCCTGGAACTAGCTCTTGTAGACCAGGCTAGTCTCGAACTCACAGAGATCCACCTGCCTCTGCCTCCCAAGTGCTGGGATTAAAGGCGTGCACTACCACCGCCCGGCCTCTGTTCTTTTGCTGTTGTGAAAAATCCCAATAATTATGTGAGATGGTGTGGCTATGATTTTAGTTCCTCTGACCTTTGCTGAGGTCAAGTGGTAAGTTACTTTGAGGGACTTTGGGGAAAAGCGAGCAATTTCAAAAGCAAACAGGTAAGAGTGCTTGCTGCCAAATCTGATGATCCATGTTTGATCCCCAGGATCCATGAGGTGAAAGGGAACGCCAACTTCCACAAGTTCCTGAATGCTTTGGCCACAACATGCGCGCGCACGCGCGCACACACACACACACACACACTCAATAAAATTAAATGTAGCCTAAGAGGAGACTACAGACCTGCAGAGCACCAATAACTTCCTCCTTGGGATTTAAGGAGAGCTTTTCTACAGATATCCCAGAATGCAAGAAAGAGGAGATGGAGCAGAAGAACACCAGGGGAATAAGCATCCCCTCCTCCTCTGGGGTGGGAGGAAGACAGACACCCCAACTGGTAGCCACAACCCATCCCAGATGTTTCAGCTAGAAGTGAGAAATTCACAGGGGTGCCTGAGAGAGGCCAGCTCTGCCAAGGGATCTGCCAGATCTGGGGAGGAGCTCAGCAGCTGAAATAATATTTGCCTCGATCTCCCACGGAGTCTGTGTATTTGCAGCAACTCAGAAAAGAGGCTTTTGGGAAGGAAGACCAAAGTGCATTAAAACTTAGTTATGTCTGAGTATTTGATGCATATAGCAGTAGTGAGAAGAGAGAGGGTAAACCGAGGCACAAAGTCAATGATGCACTAAAAAGTTTAGAGGGCAACCTGGAGGTCTTGGGTACTACTTACTTTCCCTGGGCAGGTGGTCGGCTCATAACCAGGTGATCTTGGAGGTGTAGAGAACCACGGGGGGGGGGGGGGTATGTCTCACCTGGCTGCTATCTAGGAGACAATGAAGGGGAGGAGGTAAACGCATAACCATGGAAGGTGGTGAGTGAGGAGAGTCACATTGCTTTGCTGAGCTTTTGTTTACATTTTCCAGAGAAAGAACAACTGGTCTGACATTCTCAGCTCTTGCAGAATGAGTTGACCCTGCTTCTTATGTTTGCAATGTAAACAAATAGCCATGAGCTTGTGTGTTTGAAACTTGGTCTCTAGCTGATGGCACTACTTGGGGAGGAAGTCACACGCCTTGAGAGGTGTAACCGTGCCCGCGTCCCGCTTCTGCCTGCTCTTCATGCCACCAACAGGTTGCTGCTATGCCTTCCCTTCCAGGAGGAACTCTAGTCTCAAACTGTGAACCAAAATAAAGGCTCCTGTCTTCGGGTTGCTTCCTAAAACATTGGATGCTCAGGAGGCAGAGTCAGAAATACAGAGCTTTAAGAGCATCAAGAGAGAAATTAGCTTCAGGAGGAGACTTGGAGTTTGGAAGGAGGTTGCAAAGTTCTCAGTTTGGGGAAGAACCTTTCCCATCTGCCTTGCTGGGAGCTGCCCAAGAGAGCTCTTTCTACAATATACCCCTCACCCCTACCCCTTGCCCAGCAAGACACTGTACTTGCCAGCCCCTCCAGGCTTGGCACTGACAGCCAGTGTCACCTCAACTTCAGCTGCCATGGGGACAGAAGCCCTGTGCCTCCTGTCTCTTTTTCTTCCTCCTTTCCTCTTTTCTCTTTCATGTTCCTTTGCTCTGTTTGCCTGCCTGTCAGTAAGTACCAGGCACTCTCCACTGGCTCAAGAGACTGGCATTTCAGGGTGGCATCATGTCTCCTCTAACATTCAGGGTGTGGGCTCAGGCTAAGGATCAGGATTCTAGTGAGGGTCCTAACTCAAAGTCAGAAGGGAAAAAAGTCCCATGAATGGATATGGTAAACTTTGGGCTTAAACTATAGAATGGCAGGCCAGAGAGTACAAAATTCCAAAACCTTGATTATGTTCTTGATTTTCATTAAATGTTTTTGAGGGCCAAGTTCATGGCCAAAGAGAACTGTTAGTACAAAGGCTTTGAAATGAAGAGGTTAGCAAGGGTGAATCATTGCGCAGGCCAGCCTTTGGTTTCCTAACTGTGGTATTTCTGCTCTGTACCTTCTTCCAGGGATTTCTTGGAATGAGCCCAGGCTGCAGAGGTGATTGGGTATCACTGTGGAGCTGGTCTCCATCCAAACATGCCTTCTTATTGCTAGAGCTCTGGTTTGGCGTGGCTTGGCAGGGCATAGGGGTGTGTGAGAGACAACAAGTCTGAACACGGTGTGGAAAGATCATACAGGTCTTTCTCTGCACTGCCCACCGGGGGCCACCATAGCTGAGCTCCAGCACAGCACAAAGTTCAAGTTTGACCACATCCTTCTTGGAATTGGATCCTTTGCTTTGTTCTACAATATTGGGCAATGTTTACACATCAGGAAATCAAGGAGATTACATAATTACATGATAATAGTATATTTTAAAGTAGTGAATGGAGCCTGTGGTGTTTCTTATTAGTTCATAATGAAAAGCCTCATTTAAAATAGGGAATTCTTGATGTCCTTCAATCCATGAAAATGGGGTGCACAGTCACCATGGAATTTTATTCAGCTGTAAAGAAACATGTAATTTGCAGGAAAATGAATATAACTGGAAAATACTATGTTAAGTAGGGTAACTTGGGAAGACATCAATGTACTCTCATATATGGCTCTAGTTACATGTGTGTATTTATGTGGAGTGGTGTGGGCAGAGGTCAGGAAAGCAGGAAGGAGGAAAGAAAAAGGTTTTAAGGGTGTTGGGAGGGAGGGTAACCGAACATGTGACAGGAAGGTGGAAAGGCAAGTACTGGGGACAAAGGGGACAGAATGGGGGTACAGAGATAGGGAATGGAGGGAGGAATCAACAAAACCCAACTAAACATGTAAGAAATGTATGAGGAAATGTGTTATTTTCCATGCTAATCTAAAACAACGACAAAACAAAAATAGAGGTGGGCCTGAGGAGAGGACTCAGGCCAAGTCTGTCCCCAAAAACAATGTAAGAAGCCAGACATTCCTACATCCATAACCCCAGCAGGGGGGCAGCTAGCTGGGAGAAGGCGGGGCTGCAGAAATAAGAGGAGCCTCAACTTGGTGGGAGGCAAGTCTTGGCTTCAGAAAGCTGCCCTCTGATCTCTTCATGCATGTTGTACCATCCCTGGATACCTACACATGCACACATATGCACACGAGCAAACCTATGTACAACCATGCGCACACACAAAATAAGTATGCACATAGTTAAAAACAAACAAAACCACAGGAAATAATATGTCTCATGTTCATCTACAACTAATTCGTGATGTTTTTTAAATGATTAATTCCATTAAAATTGCACTGAATGTAAATTTTCCATTCAAAATATAGACATTTTAGCCTAATTTCACCCAGTTCACAGTTTTAGAGCTAAGAGCTTAATGGAGCAAACCTTTAGTCTCAGCACTGGAGAGGCAGAGGCAGTGAATCTCCGCGAGTTGGAGAGCAGCCTGATAGTGTCCCTAACAAGCTTCAGGACAGCCAGAATTATATGATAGAGAAACCCTGTCTGAAAAAATTAATAAAACAAGCTGAGCAGTGATGGCACACGCCTTTAATTTCAGCACTCTGAGGGCAGAGGCAGGTTTATCTCTGTGAGGTCAAGGACAGCCTGGTCTACAAAGCAAGTTTCAGGACAGGCTCCAAAGCTACAGAGAAACCCTGTCTCAAAAAATCAAACCAAACAAACACAAAAGAGCAAATTGAGCTCACTGTTTGTAACGTATTAGGCGTTCCTGGGAAAGGTAGCTGAAGGTTACAGTTAGGGCCCAGAGAATGGTGTGCCTGTATCTTCTACTCCTTTACAGTGTAGCAGTGTGTACTATTCTGCCAATGCTCTGTAAGTCACTTTATATAAAATGTTGCAGAAACAATGTCGTGCAAGCTCTGAGTCCAGGCCTCCAGAGAGACGATGTGAACAAGATCTCATGTAGCTCAGGCTGAACTCAAACTCATGATGGAGGGTGACCTTAAACTTCTGACCCTTCTGTACTCGCCACCTCTTGAAGGCTGGGATTACAGGAGTGTGCACTCATGCTTACTTAAGCAGTTCTGGACTCAAACCCAGGGCCTCATCGATGTATTACATTGTAGAAACTGTCACACCTCATGAGCTCCGTCTCCAGTTTCAGCTTCCAGAACACTGAATGGGACAGGCCAGCTAAAGCCTTTCGAGGCCTGCATCTGTCATTCATGTCTACTCGCCATGTTGTAGGCTATGGGAATAATTTGTTTCCTTCTATGTTTGAGGAGTATTCCATTGTACAGATGTACAACACTTTGTTGAATCACCCATTAGTTGTTAAGGTTGGTTCTGATTCAGCGTGATTATCAATAGAGCTATATAAACCTTTTGTCATTTTAATTCGTAAAACTGCAGTGTTTTCAAAACTGCTCTATCAGCAGAAATATTAAACAGCCATTTCTAATGTCTGACTTTATATGTCAAGGCTTTACCTTAGTAGTTTGGGGAGTGTTAAATAAGGATACCCTTTTTATTATGCTTTTTTTACTGTACATTAATTACAAAAGATTGATGATTTTCATTATTACATTTATTGGAGACATGTTGTCACACAACCCAGGCTGGCCTCCAATTCATTATGTAGCTAGGGATGACCGTGTACTCCTAATTCTCCTTCCAAACCTCCTATGTACTGGGATTGCAGGCATGTGCCACTGTGCCTGGTTTTCCTGTCAGCACTCTCATACAAACATGCTTTCCTCACACTCACCCCCACACTGTGCAGTCTGCCTCCGACCTTCTGTCCTCTAATAGCTCCCTTTCTGTTACATAGTCTGCTTTTCTAGAGTCTACATATGAAAGATGCTGTCCTTAATTCCAAACTGGTGTGGGATTGTTTGTGACTTATGCCTTCACACTTCAATTTTCAAATTTTTATAATAAGCATAAACTATTTCAATAATCAGAGGTTGAAAAAATATATCCAAAGAAAAGTAAAAATATGATGTTATCAAATTATTTGCAAACCTCATTATTAATATATTTTTAATATTAACTAAAGAGAATCATTGTCTTACAATACAAAATAAGAGCATTTTGGAGGCAAAGCATTGATTGTAAACTCTTTGTGCTTGTTATAGTTTAATTTACATGACTAATTGTGAAATAAAATGATTTTTACAATATAAAAAGAAAGAAAGATGCTGTCCTTATCATACTCATTTGGAAAATAGCTACGTGTGACCACTTGTACACAGCAGGCCGTGGTGACAACAGGCTAAAATGCTTAGCACTGGGATCAGCTGAACAACTGTGTGTGACAAAGTGCTCAATTCTGTTCTGTCTGTCACTTAGGGGTTTTCCAGAAAAACAGAACTGTCTTAGTCATGGTTTCTGTTGCTACAACAAAACACCATGACCAAAAAGCAAGCTGGGGAGGAAAGGGTTTATTCAGCTTACACTTCCTTATTACTGTTTGCCATTGAAGGAAGTCAGGACAGGAGCTCAAACAGAGCAGGAACCAGGAGGCAGGAGCTGATGCAAAGGCCATGGAGGGGTGCTGCTTACTGGTTTGCTTCCCCTGGCTTGCTCAGTCTGATTTCTTTTAGAACCTAGGACCATCAGCCCAGAGTTGGCACTATACGCTATGAGCTCCCCTATTGATCACAGATTAAGAAAATGCCTTACAACCAGTTCTTATGGCGGCATTTTCTCAATTAAGATTCCCTCCTTACAGATAACTCCAGTTTGTGGGTCTACCCTGTAGTGATATTTTGTTTTTGATCTAACAAATAAAGCTTGCCTGAGGATCAGAGTGTGGAGCTAAGCCACTAGTTAACACAGTGTCCAGGCAGTGGTGGCCACACACCTTTAATCCCAGCACTAAGAAGGTGGGGACAGGCAAGATATGGCTGGGTGGAAAGAGGAATATAAGAAAGGAGTGGACAGGAGCTCAGGCATTTAGTCTGAGAATTCGTAGGAACAGGAGCACCCCTGTGGTTTGAGGAATCAGTGGAGGTAAGAAGTCCCTCTGGTGGCTGCTGCTCTGCTTCTCTATCTTTCAGACTTCACTCTCCATGTCTGACTCCGGGTTTTTATTATTAAGACCAATTTGAGTCGCACTACACTACCCGGTCCAACTGACCCCTTGTCAACTTGACACACAAACACATCACCATTAAGCCACACATTTTCTTTCTTAATTCATCCCCAAGATCTCACATTAAAAAATAAAAATAACTTTAAAAGTCCCACAGTCTTTGCAAAATCAAACATTAAAATTTCAGTCTCTTTAAAATATTCAATCTCTCTAAAAATTCAAAATCTCTTTTAAAAGGTCAAAGTCTTTCCATTGTGAGCTTCTATAAAAATCATAAGTAAATTAGATATCTTCTTCAAGACGAAAGAACCAGGGCACAGTTACAACCTGAGTCAAGCAAAACCAAACTCCAATAGTGTAAATAAGTCCATGTCCACTATCTGGGATCCACTCAGGATCTTCTGGGCTCCTCCAAGGAGCTTGAGTCGCTTCTCCAGCTCCGCCCTCTGCAGCAGGCACTGCTTGTCTTCTGGGTTCTGGCTGACTTCACCTACTGATACTGCTTGGTGGTCATCCCTTGGTACTGGCTTCTCCAAAATGCTGAGGACCCTTGCCGCAGCTGGGCTGCACTTTTACCAATGGCCTCTCCTGGATGCTCACAGTGCGAAGCCCCGACTGTTCTCCGTGACCCCTTCATGCCTTCAAAACCAGAAGCACCTGGGTGACTTGCACTACCAAGTTCTGCTGCCAGCACAAAGTACAGCTTTGACTGCTTCTGGAACACAGCTTGTGTGTGCTGACCCTGAGGAAACACTTCCCAGAAGATTTCACCTAGTGATGCTGGCCTCTTCTCAATCACAGCTAATTTCTTAGCTCCAGCTGAGCAGCATCCACTATTGCCAGTGATGCAAAGGTTTCACTTCAGCCTTGCCAGGCTTTTGTTAATTGTGCTGAATCTTCAGTCCTAGCTGACCAGAACAACAGAATCTTTTTTATTCTTTTTATTATTATTTTATTTTATTACTTAAAATAAATACTTGGCTGGAGAGATGGCTCAGCGGTTAAGAACTTTGCATGCTCTTTCAAAAGACCCGAGTTCGATTCCCAGCAACCACATGGTGGCTCACAACCATCTGTAATGAGGTCTGATGTCCTCTTCTAGCCTGCAGGCATATATGCAAACAGAATATTGTATCCATAATAAATAAATATTTTTTTTAAAAAAGAACATTCTTTGAAAAAAATACCAACCCAAATTCACACACCCTCCCCTCCTCCCACTCCCTCTACACACCTTCCCACCCCATCCTCCTCCAAACCTAAGAGAGGGCAAGGCACCCTGCCCTGAGAAAAGTCCAAGGCCCTCCCTACTACAACTAGATTAAGCAAGGTATACACCCAAGGAGAATAGGATCCCAAAAAGCCAGTACATGCAGTAGAGACAAATCCCAGTGGCCCCTCAGTCTGCTCCAGCTGTCAACCACATTCAGAGGGACTAGTTTGATCCCATGCTCGTTCACTCCCAGTCCAGTTGGAGTTGGTGAGCTCCCATTAGCTCAAGCAAACTGTCTCAGTGGGTGAACCCCTCATGGTCTTGACTTCCTTGCTCATACTCTCACTCCTTCCACTCTTCAACTGGATCTTAGGAGCTCAGTCCAGAGCTCCGATGTGGGTCTCTGCCTTTGTTTCCACCAGAACAACAGAATCTTAGTTCAAAAGAACAAACCACTCCATCGAGTCTTCAAACTTCCCTCTGAAACGTCACGAGCCAGGCCTCCATCTTCTGCACTACTCTCGACCTTTGTATCTTCCAAGCTCGTACAGACCAGCTCACTGAGCTCTCAACACTCAGAGGCTTATTTATTTATTTATTTATTTATTTATTTATTATGTATGCAATGTTCTGTCTGTGTGTATGTCTGCAGGCCAGAAGAGGGCACCAGACCTCATTACAGATGGTTATGAGCCACCATGTGGTTGCTGGGAATTGGCCCTCTGGAAGAGCAGGCAATGCTCTTAACGGCTGAGCCATCTCTCCAGCCCCTACTCAGAGGCTTTTTTAGCCCAAAGTACCAAAGTCCTTCCACAGTCCACCTAAAACACACCTAGGTCTGCACAGCAATATACCACAATCTTGGTTCCAGCTTGTCTTAATTAGGTTTCTATTGCTGCCATAAAACACCATGACCAAAATCAAGTTGTGGGGGAAAGGGTTTATTTGGCTTACACATTGTTGTTTGATAGGACGGGTCTATAGTTATGTTTGGATTATGCCTCGTCCCTGAACTCAAATGTTGAAGAAGTTCCCCTCACTGAGACTGAGTTTGAAGGCAGAGCCTTGAGGGAGGTAACGAAGGCGAAATGAGGTCATGGGCTGAGGCCTGTGGACAAAAGGATGACTGTCTTTCCAAGGAGAGAAAGAGGCAAACGGTGTCTCTCTTTTTCCACGGGTGTGCTGAAGAAAAGTCACCTGAGGACATGCAGAAGGCAGCTGTGTGAGAGGCCGGAGGGAAACCTCCCCAGACACAAACTATGGCAGCACTTTGATCTTGAACTTCTGTCCTCCATAACTGTAAGAAAATAAGTGTCCGTTGTTGACCCAATTGGTAGTGCTTAGTTATGATTATCCTGGTAGACAAGGGTGGGTAGATTTAAATGTGTTTTAGGAAACTGGATTATGCAGTTGTGTGGTCTAGCAAGTTGGAATTCTTCAAGGCAGCTTGTCACACTCACAACTTAATGGGGTGGGGGCTGTTGTTACAGCCCGTTCACCAAAGTTGTTGTTTGAACAAGCGTGGAGCCCAGTCCATTGCTTGGCCCTGAGCAGCCTTGGTAGAGAGTGACAAGTTCTGTTTCTGTTCAGTCCAGTGTGGGTGAGCCCGTGCACTGAACAGCATGGAGACCCTGAGGTTCTCAAACAACGCGGAGGCTGCCATCTATCTATGGAGCTTTATCAAGAGCCAGGCAATGCTCTGGGCACTTTGTGTCATTTAGTCCTCAGAAGGTCTCCATGTGGTGGGCAGCACTTCTACCGGGTTTACAGATGCGCGTTCATGAGGCCATGAGTTAAACTCAGGAGCAGAGCTGGGATGCTCTCACTCTGGCACCGGAGCTCAGAGTTCTGCCACTCGGTTCTTTTGATTTAACACAGCTCTATAGCCCACACAGGCCGTGTATGTCCATCCCACAGACACGAACAAAATCAGGCAGTGATTTGGAGCACGAAGTTATGCATAGATCATGTGTGGATAGAAAACTTGTTTGTTCCTTTGTGTTCTCGTCATCAACGTGCCTGACAGAAACAATTTCAAGGTCTATTTGGGGTCACTTTCTGGAAGTTTCAGTCCATCATAGTAGGGAGGCGGGCACGGTGCTCCCCATGATGGCCAAGTGTAAGGCAGTGGCTGGTTACATTGTATGGACTAAGAGGCAGGTTAGACCAGGAGTGGGCATAACCAACTGCCAAAGAATTGCCCTGCTGACCAAACTCTACAGTTGCACAGTAGTGCCCCAAACTGAGGACCAAGCTCTCAACGTGTGGGCCCATAAGAAAACAAGCAGAGGGCTGGAGAGATGGCTCAGTGGTTAAGAGCATTGCCTGCTCTTCCAAAGGTCCTGAGTTCAATTCCCAGCAACCACATGGTGGCTCACAACCATCTGTAATGAGGTCTGGTGCCCTCTTCTGGCTTGCAGGCATATACACAGACAGAATATTGTATACATAATAAATAAATAAATATTTAAAAAAAAAGAAAAAAGAAAACAAGCAGACTCAAGAGAATATTAACTTGATGCATTCAGCTGGACCTTAGAACGTTTTCCACCTCTTAAAGATTATTGGTTAGCAAGGCTTTCCCCATCACAGCCTGGTCTACAGAGCAAGCTTCACTGATTATTAACATCTTTGTTACTGGTATATAGAAAGACTACTGATTTATTTTTGTATCCTTTGCTGAAAGTGTTAGCCAGATCTAAGGGCTGTCTAGAGGAGTCTTTAGGGTCTCTCATGTATCATCTACCCATAAAGACTTCTGCTTTTTCGTTTCCTATTTGTCTCCCTCCTCCCCCCCCCCCCCCCAGTATTGTTGCTCTAGCTAAGAACTCAAGTTCCGTATTGCATATGAGTGGAGAAAGTGGACACCATTGTCTGTTCCTGATTTGGGTGAAAGTGCTTTGATTTTTACCATTTAGTATAATTGGGATGTAAGTTCATTCTTTTAAGCCATTATCATGTTGAGGCACGGTCCTTCTATTTCTAGTTTTTTTGAGGGCTTTTGGTGAAGAAATTTGGGCTTTTGTCAGAAGTTATTTTATTTTTTTTTTTTGCATCTTTGAGATGATAGTGGGATTTCTGTCTTGATTTTATTTATGGGATGTATACTATTATCGATATACACACGTTAAACCATCTCTATTTCATCTTTGAGATGATAGTGGTATTTCTGTCTTGAGTTTATTTATGGGATATAAACCACTATTGATATACATGCGTTAAACCATCTCTATATCATTTTTGAGATGATAGTGGGATTTCTGTCTTGCGTTTATTTATGGGATGTATACCATTATTGATATACATGTGTTAAACATCTCTATATCACTGGGAAGAAGTCACGTTGAACATGATGAATGATCTTTTTGATGTGTTCTTGACTTCAGCTTGCAAGCATTTTACTGAGAACGTTTGCATCTGTTTTTACCAGGAAGACTTGCCTGTAATTTGTGTGTGTGTGTGTGTGTGTGTGTGTGTTTTGTTTTAGAGTTAGGGTAAATCTGGCCCTGTGTGGAGAATGGTAGCCTTCTTCCTGTTTCTATTTTATGGAGTAGTTTGATAAACATTTGATATTAGTTCTTTAAAAGTCTGGTAGAGTTGAGCTGTCAGTCCTCCAAAGTCTGGGCTTTGTTTAGCAGAGATAATGTTTATTACTGCTCTGAAAAATGAAGTTGTTGTCTCAAGTGGTTTGATTTAGGTAGGCTCTGTGAATCTAGAAATTTGTGCATTTTTAAAGATTTTTGCAGTTTGGTGGAAGATAAGTTTTTAAGGCATATCTTACTGATTTTCCGAATACCGTTGGTGTCTGATATAATGTCTCCAAAGAACACCTTTCTTGTTTCCATGGGAAGAAGCGGGCAAGGCAGGGTGAAGCTGGCGAATCTGAGTGAGGTTGGAGAGTTCCAGACATAAGGGCTATCTCTAGGTGTCTAGCACCTGACCTTGGTGTTAAGAGCTGGTGGTCAGTGTTCTGAGTAGGAGAGCCCAGTAGCACTTGATAAAGGAGCCCTGAGATCTGATTCAGGATTGGTTAGTTGTCCATGAAAAGTATCCTAGCTCTAGGAATCAGCCAGCCCTAGAGGGACACGCTGAAGTTGGCAAAGACCCAGCTGCCAACACATCAGATACCCGCAATTAACAGCAATACTGCCAGACGTGATGGTAGATGACTATGGTCAGCCCACAGGAGGGTGAGGCAGGAAGATTGCAAGTTCAAAGTCAGCATGGGCTGCATTGAGACAGATCTTGTTCTCAACAAATGAACATTACCCACCAACACTTAGTAGTGTCAGGAATCTGAGTACCCTAGCTTAGTGGCTCTTACTCAGAGTTTCTCCGGAAGTTGGCTTCAGTACATATCCAGGGGTGCAATCTTCTGGTGCTTTTCTAGGGTCCAAGAATCTGTTTCCCAAATGGATAGCTGTAGGAGGAGCCACTTGTTTGTCCTGGCTGCCCAGAACCAAAATGACCACACAGAAACTGTATTAATTAAAACACTGTTTGGCCCATTAGCTCTAGCTTTTTGTTGGATAACTCTTACGTTAATTTAACACATTTCTATTAATCTGTATATCACCACGTGGCAGTGGCTTACCAGCAGAGATTTGGCATGTCTGACTCTGGTGGCTCCATGGCTTCTCTCTCTCCACCTTCCTTCTCCCCAGCATTTTGTTTAGTTTTCCCCACCTAGCTCTGTTCCCCTACAGCTCTGCTATAGGCCCAGAGCAGTTCCTTTATTAACCAATGAAAGAAACACATAGACAGAAGGACCTCCTACACCAGATAGCCATGTGACCAATTGGAGAGAATCTTCAGCTCTGTGCTGACCTTTGCCTTGGTTCTTCATCATGAGGCTCTTGGTACTGGCCTCTCCTAGAGCAATGGATTAACAGGAGGGAAAGAAGATGGAGGGAGGGGAATGGGCCTGAGCATGAAGGTGAAAGTCACATTTACAAAAAATAAATGACTGTCAGGAGTAATGCCCTCCCTTAGTGGGGTTCCAATTCTGGAAACAGTGTGTGCTGAGCAGGGTATTAGCCCTGAGGGCATTGAGGAGGAGTTCCCCACCAGGGCACTGACTGCTTGGTCTGGGAGGTGTGCTCTTAATCTCAGTGAAGGACCATTTGTTTGAATAAGGTTGTCTGAGGTGACACCTTTTGTATTTCTGAAGTGTGTGTGTGTATGTGTGTGTGTGCTGTGCACATGTATGTTCAGGTGTGCATGTATCTGTGTGAACCGGAATGTGGGAGCCCAATGCCAATGGTGTGTGTCTTTCCTTGATGGCTCTCCACCTTGATTTTTTGAGACAGAGTCTTTCACAGAACTGGAAACTCCTCAGTTCAGCTCTGCTGGCTCCACTCCCCTTCCCACAAGGCTGGAGTTACAGGCTGGTATATGGCAAGCCCAGATCTTTACCTGGGTTCTTCAGGTCTGAAGTCAGGTCTTTAGACTGGAGGAAAGCACTTTACTTACTGAGCTATATATATATATTATATATAATATATATATATATATATATTAGATTTCAGGAGTTTTTGGTCATACCTACAGATCTCTGGGTGACAGCTTTCCTGGCACACCCCTGTATCTGATCTTTGCTTGGAAGCCATTTCACACTTGGGCAAAGTTTGCTTCTGAGAAGGCTGACGATTTCCAAAGTCCCAGCTCCTGCTATGTAACAGTTTCCTCTGTTAAGACCCAATGACTTCTAAAGAAGGCTCTTCGGACTCAAGTAAACAACTAAAGACTCCCAGGAAGTCCCTGAAATTGACCACATCACAGCTCATCAGCCCCCAAGTCCGATAAGCAGTAAGGACTGCTGAAGTGACTCAGACCAGACTGGTTGCCCCAAGGGACTCTCCAACCCGTTGAGCTGTCTCTAAGTGGTACACTGAGCTCAGCACTCAGTGTTTATGAGCTGTTACTCATGCTGGGGTGGGCTTCTCATGACACAGCTGCCTGTGAGTTATTTCTGATTCTATAAATGGCCTCTCACCCAATAAACTCATTGGCTTGCCAGGTTAGACTTTGGTGATGGCCTTATTTTGGTCTGTCATCTGGGGTGAAGACACTTGTCCAGGTCTCCCCAGGTACAGTGCCAACTGTTTTTTTCTGCTGAAGTGTCCCCATCAGCATCTTACTTGAAGCAACTGGAGGAAACAGGCAAATCCCAACATTCTGATTTGAAATGTCCCCAGTAAAGCACCCAGTAATCTGTTTCTGTCCCCATGGCTGTGGCAGATAGCACTGCTCAGTAGTGGCTGCTTTAGAACAGCCCATTCTTGCATTTCTTTTCTTTTCTTTTTCTTTTTCTTTTCTTTTTTTTGTTTTTTGAGACAGGTTTCTCTATGTAGCCCTGGCTATCTGGCTATCCTGGAGCTCGCTCTGTAGACCAGGCTGGTCTTGAACTCACAGAGATTTGCCTGCCTCTACTTTCTGAGTTCTAGGATTAAAGGTATCACCACCACCAGGCCCATCCTTGCATTTCTCAGAGCCTAGGCCTTGCTTTCCTGCAAGCACGGGAAGTCTGCCGAGGTTATCCAAGGCTCTCAGCCACACTCAGCAAAGTCTCTTGTCCATTTCCAAAGCCACTTTCACTGGGGAGGTTTAGTAAAAGCAGTACCTACTTCAGATACCGACCGATAATCACTAAATTTCGCCCCAATCTTAGTGGGGTGAAACCGTTAACATTGTTGTATATTGTGACTGTCAGGTTTCTGCTTCTGGAAGAGGGAGGCCTGGCTGTGATACTGCCTCTGCATCTCAGGTGTGAGCAGGAGTTGCAATCAGACCCATGCTATGCCATATAAGCCCACGGGGCCACACCAAGAAAGCATGGCAGCTATTTCCCTAAAATAGAAATGTGACAAGTGAGGTGGAGAAAGAGAGAGAGAAATAAGCAACACCCCCCCATGCCTGTCCTGCACGTGGGGGTGGCACTTCCTAGTCCCTCTCTTCAGCTGCAGCCTGTAAGTGGGAACAGATGAAGTGGGGGTGCTCTCCTCAGGTACTTTCCCCAGATACCCTGAAGGTGCCGCTTCCGATTTGTTTCAGTTTTCTTTGGAGAGATGGTTCAGAAGGAATTCTTTTTCTAACCTTGTGATCAAGGGCTGTGGTCTTCACAGGGGCTGGCACAGTCAGCAGTTTTGTTTAACTTTGCCCTTGTTCCTTTGTTAACTCAGCTTGGACTCATCCGTCCCTGGAATTTGGTTCCTTATTTCCTAATGAAAAATCAACATTGCAAGAGTAACTTGCAGCAACTGCGGAGTTCGACCCCAAAGCTTGGTGCTCACTCAACTGGGAGAGCTCATCCAGGAACCAGCACTGACTTTAATTAACTATTCGCTGTGGGATGGGTTTCCAGTGGAGCCTGACAGGAAGCAGCTGACGCCAGAAAGCAGCCACTTCCGGTGTTACAGCCCCTACCCCCACCCCCAGCCGGCCCCAGAAAGAATTGGTGACTCTGACAGGACTTCAGTCATTCTAGGTGGTAACACCTTGGTGGCTTCTTTTCGTTATTCTGATGTTTAAAAGTAAGACATTGGGTTTGGAGAGATGGCCCAGTGGTTAAAAGCATTCGCCCCTCCTCCTCCGGAGGACTTGTGTTCGAGTCCCAGGACCCACTCCGGTGATTCCCGGCTCCCGGAAATCCAATGCTCTTCTCTGTGGGCATCCACACATACATGGCACACACACAAACACTCAGATACGTAATAAAAATAAATCTTTTGCCCGGCGGTGGTGGCGCACACCTTTAATCCCAGCACTCGGGAGGCAGAGGCAGGCGGATCTCTGTGAGTTCGAGGCCAGCTTGGTCTACAAAGTGAGTTCCAGGCCAATCTAGGCTACCTAGTGAGACCCTGTCTCAAAAACACAAAGAAAACAAACAAAACAAAATGAACAACAAAAACAAAATAACAGCAAAAAAAAAAAAAAAAACCCTAAAATATACCTATTGTCTATTTCAGGCAAGTCTCAAGGCAGTATGTAATTCCACTACAGACACATCGGACTAGCTCATGAAGGATTCTGTTTGCAGGTGAACCAGCTGTACGGGAGAGCATTTGGGCATGCCTGATCTGTCTCCAGGCATAGAGTCAGACAGAACAAAACCATGCTAAACTGGGTGAGTTACATAACAGACGTCCCTGGGGCAGCCGCGAGCCTGAGATAAGGTAGTACAGTAGAGCTATCACCACCTTATTTCTGGTTCTGTACTCTGGTTCCGTCTTCAGGGCACTAACACTATTCTGAGCTCCTTCCGGAGACTGCGCCTCCTAATCCCCCACCGGGAGAGTTAGGATCCGCTAAGGCATCCACCATGGTGCGGCAGTTTGGCAATGCGTCCCCTGTCGTAGACTGAGCTGTAGTTCCTAAAATTCCCTTTGCTATGTTCCCAGGTTGGGTGAGATGGGAGGAATGTGCTCTCTAGAGCGGTGGAGCGAGGAAGGCTGCAGCCTTTCTGTAGTGCTCCCTGTGGCACTGCTCTGCCGCCTGACGCGCGGCAGCAGGACCAACAATCTAGCTTTCGCCTAGTGTGCCGCCTCTCTGCCCAACTGTATGGGTTAAGTTTCACGAAGAACAGCTCTCCGTTTTTGCAAGGCCTCCTCATCATCCCGGCGAAAAGCAGGCAGGACAAGCACCGGCTCTTGTTCATCTGTTCATCGGGTGTCACTGACTCACGATCTTTTCTTACCATCTCTCCGCCTTACATGTCACCTTTGGCCTTTAACATTAGATATGGTTACCTAGCAACACTTCACAGTCAGCTTGTGTAAATAAGCCGAACCCTTGCAAGGACAGAGTGCCGTGTGCGCTTCTGTGTCAGGTTAGAGGGCCTCAGTGTTTGAGGTTCGTCTGGACCCCCGGGTGGGAAGCTCTGTGGTCAGAGTTTAGCCTTGCAAGTGTAGCCAGACGCCCCTGGAAAGAGTAGAAGGGCCAAACACAGTATAATTCCCTGACTTTGCAGTTAAAGGGGCAAATGCGAAGAGCAGAGGCGGTTCTTTGGGTCGCTGGGGGTGGGGGGTGGGAGAACTGTTAGTGACGACTTATTGCATGAATAATACAAACCCAGAGGCAGGCGTTGGGGTTCAAGCTGAAGATCAGAAAAGCAAAGCAGCCAACCACTAGAGACCTTTCACCTCTGCCAAATCTTCAGACCAAAAGGGCAAGATCCTGTCTCCACGAATCCTCAGACTCCTCACTCCAGTGAGTTCCTGTCTCTTCCCCTTTACGTTCCGTTCTCCGCTCAGACATATTGCTACTGTCTCCACCTCCCTAGTGCTGAGATTAAAAGTGTGTGACTCCCAAACACTAGGACTAAAGATGTGCGCTACTACCACCTGGATTTGTTTCTAGATGGATCCTGTATAGTCCAGGGTAACTTTGAACTCTGTTTCCTGAGTCCTGGGATTAAAGGTTTGTGACACCATTCCCTGGCCTCTAGTGGTTTAGCTTTGCATTCTGATCTTCAGGTAGACTTTATTTATTAAAGTACAAACAAAGTATCACTAGAATGACTCTAGTGAAGAGCAGGCTTTCCTCGACCGGAAGATGGTCTCTGAGGCACAGGATCCAGCTTCTCTCCATCACCACGTTCTTCCAGCCCCTCGCGCCGGGCTCCTCACAGACTGGCAAACTGTGGAAAGGCAGAGTCCTTAGAATATAAAATCCCATCTATTAATAACAGTGTTATTAAGTTAGAGACTAGAACTGATGCTGGGGGAGCTAAATTTAGCAAACAGAGAAAAATGATATGTAATTAGTCATATCTATTATTTCAAAGACGTGAAATGATACTTGAAAACGGTTTTAGTTGTTTGTTTTAACGCTCCAGTATCTCATGTAGCCCAGGCTGGCCTCAAATCTGCCATGTAGCCAAGGAAGACTTGGAATTTTTTTCTTGACCTCCACCCCCTGAGTGCGGGGATCAAGGCAATATACCAATGCTCCTGATTTTATTATGCAGTGCTGGGAAATCCAAGCCAAGCTGTGCCTGTCAGGCAAGCGCTCAACCAACTGAGCTAGAGTCCCAGCCTTTGAAAACACTCGTACAGTTTTTGGTTCATTATGGTCCATGAATACTAGTCCACTCCCATTCGTAGGAGTGCTTTCCTCTTATTTTATATTTATTTACTTACTTAGCAACAGGAACACACTATATAGCTATGTTGCTCTAGCTGCCCTAGAATTTACTATGTAGACCAGGCTGGCCTCGAACTTACAGAGATCCGCCTGCCTCTGCCTCCTGAGTGCTGGGATTAAAGACCTTCGCCTTCACATCTGGCCTGCTTTCCTCTTCTTCACATACTGTCTCTATTTCTGTTTCTTAAGAAAGAAAAGCGAAGAGCTGGAACGCGGCTCAGTAGGTATATGCTGCTCTTCCGGAGGACCCAGGTTTCATTCCCCACACCCACAGAGTAGCTCACAGCTGGAGTCTAAGTGCAGTTCCAGGGGATCCAATGTCCTCTTTGAGGCTAGAAGGCTATCAGGCAACCACATAGTGCACATGCATACACATAGACACATACATACATACATGTACATGTGTCAGGTCCCCAAGAAACTAGGGACAAATGGCCAACTGTGGTACCTATTAGCATGTCAAAGTACACACAGGCCTCCAGGCTCACTTAGTACCACCGCCCGGCTCAGCTTTTTTTTTTTTGGTTTTTTTCGAGACAGGGTTTCTCTGTGGTTTTGGAGCCTGTCCTGGAACTAGCTCTTGTAGACCAGGCTGGTCTCGAACTCACAGAGATCCGCCTGCCTCTGCCTCCCAAGTGCTGGGATTAAAGGCGTGCGCCACCACCGCCCGGCTACACACACTTTCTGAGGAGAAAAAAATTTGATTTAGTGGAAAACTGACAAAGGACACCTTCCCCTCCATCGTGCTGGCTTTTGACAGTTCATAACAGAGGAACAATCCTGTCCCACCTGAGGTGTTGAACGGAGCTCAGGGATCTCTGCTGAGTCACCTCTCTTTGCAGAGACACACCTGCTCTCGGGCTCTTTTTGTTTGTCTAGCTTGTCTTAAAGACGGGGCTGCCCAGAGCAAGGTCACGAGCCTGCGTGCCGTCTTCGCCACCGCACAGGAAAATTAACACGGTTTCATTGCCTTTGCTTGGGGATGTTGAGGGAAGGTTGGGGCAACAGGAAGCCGCTACCCACTCCATCTTCTTTTCTCGGGGTTTTCTTTCACTACTTTCCTTCCTCCTTAGACAGTGACCCGAGTCACATGAAGAGAACGTGGACGTGGGGGTTAAGTACACAAATATAGTAGCTTATTCCTTGGCATAGCCTGATTGTGATTGACAACCGAGAAGCACAGGTCCCAGCAGACGGGCACCAGGCAGCATCCCAGGCTCCCCTCCCTGTCTCCTCAGGCCCTTGCTTTCCTCCTATCATCTCTTTTCCCACCCCCACCCCCGCCCTCTTGCCTCCATCCCTTGGCTCGGACTTTGCCCCCGGAATACAGGTCACCGGGCCGCCTGTCACCGCGTCCACTTCCCGTGCTGGACGAGGCTCCTCCCTCCCTCTGCACGTCCCTCCCCTCGCAATTAGCTGCAGAGTGTCTGTCTGTCTCCCGCTGCCTGCCTCTTTCTTCACCACCAGACAAGGTAGGTGCAGGTCGCTGGGGACCAACAAGCCTGCTGGACCTTGTGCGTGGGTTTGCATTAAAGCAAAGGGCTTTTGCTGGTGTAGAGGTGAGGCACTTCCCAAGTCCGCTTTCCAAAGTGAACTCTCATGACAGTATATTTGTCCTCGCAAAAAGGCAGGGACCACACCCTGATTCAGACCTAGGCAGCCACCCTTTACTTCTGAGTATACTTTCATGTAGGTGTTCAGATGTTAGGTTTTAAAACAGCTGAGAGCCTGTAGACCAACCTGTGTTCCCAAGGAAACTTTCTCCCTCCCCGTAAATACTATTTTTAGGCTGGGTCTTTTGATTGTATGGTTTTTGTGAATATGGAACTGTGAACAAACAGCACCTTTGCATCAAAATCAGTACCCACGTCTGGAGGATCTTCTGTGCTGCAAAGAGGAGCTGTCATATGAGAATCCGACATCCTAGATGGTGGGTCAGTCTTGCCAAGACAGACAGTGCGGTTTTACACTGCATGGCCACTGGGTCTGGCCCAGGTTGCAGAGACTGGCTGATGCAGTTTATATCCACTTGTTGATAGAAAAGGCCACCTGTTGTTTTCAGAGCCCATTTAAAACAGGAGAGTCAGAAAGGAGCCCTGTGCACGCGTACATGTCCGGGACAGCCTGCTGGGCCTGCAGCAGTCAGAGAACAGGCCAAAGGCAGGGCTGTGATTGGCATGTTTAAAGAGGTTGCTATGTGCTTCTTACCTTAGCTTTCTATCTACTGCCATACAAACAATAGACCTTTTGCAAACCGCTGGCACAGTCAGGAAAGCTAAGTACTTGGAGGAGGGACAGCGGAATCGCCTAAGGTTAAGAGTTGGCTCTGCCTTCCCTAGGACAGGCAGAGCAGTGGAGTTTCTGCGACATTTGACCTGGCGAACTGCCAAGGCCTCCCTGTTAAACAGCAACTTTCTACAAAATCAAATGCATCCTGAGCCCTGTAGACATTGCTTTTGCAATCCTGTTTGTGCCTTCAGCTTGCTGATCTTTTTTTTTTTTTTCCATTTCTTTTGGACAACTTCATTGTGTGATCTGACTTCTGATCTATATACATCCTTAAATATTATGAAGTCAGGAAGCTCACATTCTGACATGGTTTACTGACCTGTCTGACTCCAGGGGGCGATGTGATACTGAGTTCTGCTACTAAAAGACTGTTTCCCACAAAAGGTTTCTCCAGGCAGGTGTAAAAATAAACATGTTTTGTGTTTGTCATGACAGAGGAGACATATGTCCTAGATGGCTCAACAAAGTCAGAACGTGCAGACTTATATCTAGTAAAGGAAGACCCCAGAGAGGTGCTTGTGAGAAACGAGACATGGGAAGCCCTTGGAGGAGCTGATGGAGCCCTTGGAAGGATGAGGGATGTAGGGATGAGCTCTTGGGTGGGCTGAAGAAGCCCTTGAAATTTGCATATCACACCTACAACAGGAATCCTCTTTGAGTTTTTTCCTCTCTCTCTCTCTCTCTCTCTCTCTCTCTCTCTCTCTCTCTCTCACACACACACACACACACACACACATTTTTCAAGACAGAGTTTCTCTGTATGGCCCTGGCTGTCCTGTAACTCACTCTGTAGAGTAGGCTGGCCTCAGACTCACAGAGATCTGTCTGCCCCTGCCTCCAGAATGCTGGGATTAAAGGTGTGCCACAACTGCCCAGCTAAATGAGTAGCCCAGGCTGGCCTCAAACTCCTGTCTTTGCCTCCTTCAGCAAATCCCACTGGCACTCGAAATCACAAGTGACTTGTTTTTATTTTTAAAGACAGGGTCACTAGCCTAGGCTGGCCTCAAGTTCCCAAAGTAGCAAAGGGCAACCCCTGAACTTCTCGCTCTCCATCCTGCAGTGCTCAGATTATAGGTCTGTGCCACCATGCTGTATTTTGGGAGATCTAGGGATTGGAGCCAGGGCTCCGTGCTTGCCAGACAAGTACCCCACCAGCTGAGCGATACACCCAGCCCACCTTGTCTTTTGGCTGGTAATTTGCCTGTGAGAGGCAGGCTTGTAGGGGCAGCAAATGTCCTGCTGCATGAGATTTATACGTTTGCAGTGCCTTCTGTGAATGTTTATGGGGAAGCCAGCACTTTGTGCTGCTAGCCACTGTAGCTCTGGCCAGAGACGTAATCATCAGAATGTCCTCCATAGGGAATGTCCTAATATTTCCTGGTGCCACCAAGAGCTCCCTGAATTCTGGAGGCTCTGCCAGTGGCAACTACGGGCCTGATCTAAGGGTGTGTCCTCAAACACACAGTTAATGAGCCTATCCCTATATGGGAGGTACAGGAACCCTCCCGCTCCCATGCAGAAGAGGCCTTGCTTCAGTGCAAAATGTCCTTCCTCTTTGGCTCACTCTCTGGCTCTTTGGAGCCCAGCCCTATTCTGTGTATCTGAGTCATTTTGCAATTCTAGGTCATGGGTAACTGGTAGACTGATAAATTTCTAACTTAAGTCCTGCTTGTTACACAATTACTCTCCTTCCTCCCTTCCTTGGGAAGAAAGCTTGTATCCATGTGAGCTTCATCCCACCTTCATGGGGGGCATGCACTCCAGACAGAGCATCCCCCACTTTCCCGTCACCCCAGGTGAGAACTTACTGTGTACTATGGATAGGGCAGAGTGCAGAATGTTCTTCACACAAGGTGTCCTTCTAGAAAAAAAGAAGTGAATGTAGCCGAAAGCAAGGACGTGAAGGAATGCCCTGGCACTCCACAGTATCTCTGTGGTAAAGGCAAAGGCCTGGGGGGAATATTCCTGGCTCTTTTCACCACAGGACCAAAGATGATAAGGTGTAGCGCCAGGTGCATTATCTTGCTTAAGCTCACTGTAAAGGTCACCTTGTGTTTTTAACGCTTTAGTAATAAAACTGAGAAGTAGGTTGTGTTGCCCTTGAGCTCAGAAGCCTGGAGTCCTGCAGTTTGTCCCCACCCAGATCCTTTGATTTTTGAGACTAGCTAGTCTCGCTGGCCCTGAGTGAGTCTAGTTTTTATGTCTGTATGGGAGTGAGGCCTTTACTTTATCCTGAACTCTGTCTTTTAGAAAATGTGTCATGGGACAAAGCAAAAATCCTGCAGACAGACCCAGAAAACATGCCGAGGGTCGAGCGCACCTTCCCGATTCTTAGCCTGGGCCCCAACAGGCTGGACCATGGGTAGAAGCTGCCTGCTCTGTCCAGAGTACACTTGGCTCCTGCCTCACAGGCTGGGCTCAGGAGCTGAGACCATGTGAAATAGCCGGGCAGGACTCCAGCCTTCCACACATGGCATTCTTGGGCCTATGCTGGCTCTACCGCATTCTGTGGGAGAAAAAACTTGGCACTCCTGGATGTAAAAATTCCTTTTGTAATTGGAGCTCAAGTCAAAAGAGACCGGTACCAGTGGCCTTCGAGAGGCTAGACTCTCCCGGGTCCTCACAGCCGAGCACAGGTCAGAAAGCAGCTCCTGGAAACAGTTCCTTCCTTCCTTCTTTTTCTTCTTTTGTTTTGAGATAGGGTCTCTCACCCAGGCTGGCTTCCACGCCAGCTTGTAATCCTCCTGCGATCAAACACCATGACCAGAAGATAGCTGGACAGCAAAGGGTTTGTTTGGCTTATGCCTTCACATCACCATTCAATGCTGAGGGAAGTCAAGGCAGGAACTCAGTGCAGGCGCCTGGAAGCAGGAACTGAAGCAGGGGCATGGAGGAATGCTGTCTACCAGCTTGCTCCCCTTGCCTTGCTCAGCCCACTTGCTTGCTTACTTTTGTCTTGTTTGGAAGATTCCTCCTCTGCCCAAAGCAGTGTATAGGGTTGTCTTTTTCTGACTCGTTAGGATGGTTGAGAACCACAGATATAGACCAGTATTACCTCCCCGCAACCTTATTATGCGTCTGTGTTTTTTGAGACAGGGTCTCTTTATGTAGCTCTGCTTGTCCTAGAACTCAGCATGAAGACCAGGCTGGCCTCGAACTCACTGATATCTGCCCTATGAGTTCAAGGCCAGCCTAGTCTACAAAGCAAGTTCCCAGGACAGCCAGAGCTTTTACACAGAGAAACCCTGTCTTAAAAATCAACAACAAGGAAAAGAATGTTGCTTCTTCACTAATGTGGGGTAGCGTGTGCACACCTCCCTGGGACTTTCTCTAGGACACAGGACATACATCTAGTCTATGTTGTTTCTTCTCCTTGTATGAAATATCTGGCTTTTTATGGAGTCTTTTAATAGTTTTTTGTTGTTTTCCAGACAGGGTTTCTCTGTGTAACAACCCCAGCTGTCCTGGAACTGGTAACTAGTTCTTGTGGACCAGGCTAGCCTTGAACTCAACTCACAGAGATCCGCATGCCTCTACCTCCCGAGTAGTGGGATTAAAGGTGTGCACCACCACTGCTCAGCATATATGTGTGTGTGTGTGTGTGTGTGTGTGTGTGTGTGCAGGCACGCGCGCACCAGTCTGGCCTCATGCTCAAGAGCACTGATCATTTGAATCTCCTGAGTGCTGGGATTAAAGGTATGCATCACTACACCCTTTGCCTTTTAATGTTGTCATTCATCCTAATTATTTCTTAGTAACTTTATTGTCTTTTCTATAGTGAACATTTGGAAACTTGTACTATCTAAGTAGAGAGACTAGGGCAACCTTGAACTCACAACTCACTGAAGATTCTGATGAAACAGAGGCCATTTCCCCTCCTCACCCACCACACAGAGAAACAAGTCCCAGATATCTTCATCTGTCTCTGAAACATAGGATCCTGCCTTGCTGCCACAGTGCCCTCCCTCGCCCATCATAGCCACAGTCATTCACATCTTTACATATCTACTTAATGTTCAATTTTCTGTAGTTTTATTTATTTTTTGTTTTAGTTTTGTTGTTTTGTTTTTGAGATGTTTCTCTATATGTAGCCCTGACTGGGAACGCGCTCTGTAGACCAGGCTGGCCTCAGATTAACAGAGATCTGTCTGCTTCTGCCTTCCAAGTGCTGGGGTTAAAGGTGAGCACCCGGCTTGTTTTTTTTACTTAAAAAATGATTTACTATCTCTGTGTGTGTGTGTGCCTGCATAAGTTTATGTGCACTGTGTGCATATTGATGTCCCGAGGGTCAGAGGGCCTCAGATCTCCTGGAACTGGAGTTCCAGGTCACCTAACCTGAATCCTAGGAACTGAACGCAGGTCCTCTGCAAGAACAGTCAGGGATTTTAGGCACTGAATCATCTCTACAGTCTGTTGACGGAGGTTTCTGTCCCATAAGGCCCCATAGCCATTTAGTACCAAAATAAACACACAGAGGTCTGCATTAATTATAAACCAATTGGCTCAGTAGCTCAGGCTTCTTCTTTTTTTTTTTTTTTTTTTTTTTTTTTTTTTTTTGATTTTTCGAGACAGGGATTCTCTGTAGCTTTTAGTTCCTGTCCTGGAACTAGCTCTTGTAGACCAGTTCAGGCTTCTTATTAACTCTTTTTTTTTTTTTTTTTTTTTTTTGGTTTTTCGAGACAGGGTTTCTCTGTGGCTTTGGAGCCTGTCCTGGAACTAGCTCTTGTAGACCAGGCTGGTCTCGAACTCACAGAGATCCGCCTGCCTCTGCCTCCCGAGTGCTGGGATTAAAGGCGTGCGCCACCACCGCCCGGCCTTATTAACTCTTATAACTTATATTAGCCCATAATACTTGCCTGTGTTAGCCACGTGGCTTGGTACCTTTGTCAGTGAGGCAGTCACATCTTGCTTGCTCTGTGTCTGGGTGACGACTGCAGACTGAAACTTCCCTCTTTCCAGAATTCTCATTTCCCCACGTCTACTTCCTAACTGGTTGGCCCGCCTTTACTTCCTGCCTGACTACTGGCCAATCAGTGTTTATTTAAAATACAAGTGACAGGGTACAGACCATTGTCCCACAGCACCAGTCCCACTTTTTTTTTTTTTAAATTCCTTAGCAGTTAGTTAAAGTAAACTGAAATTTGCTAATCTTTTTCCTTGATGATAGTATGATTTTGAGGCCTCATTTAAGAAATCAGACCTTAGTCCAATGTTAGGAAAGATGTCCCCTGTCTGGATTCCGAGTCTTGGGATGTGATCTGTGCTGTGCAGTGAGAGGTCCCTGTGACTTGTTTTCTCAGCTGGGCCACTCCATGTGACTTCTGTTGTTCCTTCCTTGGCCAGTCTGTCCTTCCCACATGGATTGACTGTTTCTTGTTGGCCTCTGGGTTGACCCTACAGAACCCCAATGTGCCTTTCTGTGCATCTGACACCTTAGTGGACAAACAAGGCTTGGGGTGTTTAGGATAGTATCCTGTTGTCCTCCCCACCCCGTTCCCACCTCTCTGTAGTTCTGTGAGCAAATGAAGCAACTCTTCTCTCCCACAGTGGACCTTGGGACACAGTCCCCTCCTGTGTGTTTTACCCCTTCTTGGTTCCCTGGAATTTTACCACTAATTCCAGATGGTTTATGTTTTATTTCTTTGTGCATGTGTGTGTGTTTGGATGTACAGGTGTATGTGAGTATACATGCATGGAGAGGCTGTCTTGGGCCTCTCCTTGCATTCTTCAGGTGTGAACACCTTTTACATTTTATTTTTTAGATTTGTTTTTGACTTCCTTTCCACTGCTCCTCTGAGCACCACCCACGCTTCCTTCCATGCTTATTCCTCTCTCTTCCTCTTCCCCCCCCCCTCTCTCTCTCTCTCTTTTTTTTTTTTTTTTTTTTGGTTTTTCAAGACAGGGTTTCTCTGTGGCTTTGGAGCCTGTCCTGGAACTAGCTCTGTAGACCAGGCTGGTCTCGAACTCACAGAGATCCGCCTGCCTCTGCCTCCCGAGTGCTGGGATTAAAGGCGTGCGCCACCATCGCCCGGCTCCCCTCTCTCTTTTTCTATCACTCACATCTTGGCTGTGTATGAGCCTGGTTTAGAACTCTTCAAAGATTCAGAATTTAATATTCTCAGTTTCTTCTGTTGTTTATCTCTTTGAAGGATTTGTTAGATCTGAATGTACTTGTGCTTCCAAAGTAACTACACAGAAATATAATCCTGAAGACGACTTTATCAGGAGGTGAAGACGACTTTATCAGGAGGTGGAGCCTGTGGGAGAGGAGAAGGTCACAGGGACCCAGCTCCTCTTAGGATTTTATGAGCACTCTCGTAAGAGACTCCGGAGAACTGTCTGTCTGCTCCTACCATGTGAGGACACAGGGGCGAACTGATGTCTGTGGTCAGAAAAAGTGCCTGCTACAGACAACAGAGTGACTGTCACTTTGACCATGGGCTTCTCGTCCCTCAGTCTTCGGGACCATGCCATTGCTTTTGAACTGTTGTATTTTGTGACTGCAGCCTAAGGGGCCTCATTTCGTGTGTCTCCTTGAGACTGAACTCATTTTCCTCTGTCCCCCGAATACTTGCAGTGTGGACTGGACAGTTCTCTGCAGTGCAATGTACTGACTTACTGGCCTAACTATGTACGGCTTCCATTGTAGCTGATTTCGAAACCTTTTGAGTTTTTATTATGCTCTTGTTATATTTAGCGAATTAGTTTTGAGACATGGTCTCTCTTGCGTGGTCTGTCATGTAGCTGAGGATAACCTTAAGCTTCTCATCTTTCCGCCACTACCTCCTAAACTCTGGTCCAGTTACCAGCTAGGGTAACTGCTCAGGGTCTGGACCAGGCATGTTCAGGCTGCCTGTCTCTTATTCAAGGAATTTAAACAAAGGTTTGCACAAATCTGCAAACACCAGGCAATGTTATTTAAAACAAAACTACAGAACAGGTTGGCTCCACCATCAAGAGTGGCGGTAGAGTACAGGGTTGAGAAAGCTCTGACAACTCTGATCAGGACTTGGGCCTTCTTTTTGTAGAGTTTGAGAGGAGGGAGTGTTTAGTCAAGGGGGATGATTTGGGTGGTCTTATATTTTGTGTTTGTTTTAAGACAGGCTTTTACTATGTTACTCTGACCGTCCTGGAACTATATAAGGCTGTGCTTGAATTGGAAGAGATCCCCCTGCATCTAACTCCCAAGTGCTGGGATTAAAGGCGCGTACCACTATGCCTGGACCTTCCTTTTTCTGTGTGGTTCTCTACTTCAGTTTTTAAGTTCTGTAGTCTTTTCTTTTTTTCTTTTTCTTTTTGGTTTTTCGAGACAGGGTTTCTCTGTGGTTTTGGAGCCTGTCCTGGAACTAGCTCTTGTAGACCAGGCTGGTCTCGAACTCACAGAGATCCGCCTGCCTCTGCCTCCCGAGTGCTGGGATTAAAGGCGTGTGCCACCACCGCCCGGCTGTAGTCTTTTCTTTATCGTGCACGTCCCTTCCCACAATGCACCCGATTTTAATCATATATATGCTCAGTACTGATTAGGCACAAGATGGCAAACCAAGGATTCTTCCTAAAAGTTCACTTAGAAGATAAGAGTTTGCTTTACTGTAAATGCTGCCCCCCCAAACCAGGTGATACCAGACCAGCCCCCGCCCCTACTGTAACATAACTGGAGCATGACTGAATAGAATCTAAGTATGAAGACTGTAAGGAGAGGAGAAACTTATTCCATTGTTCTAAGGGGCTATGCACACAGCTTGATGCCAGGGGGAGTCCTAGGTTGCTATGTGCATTGTTCAGAGTGGGTATGTGTGCACATGTGTACAGGGAAGGTTCCCAGGCTGTGAGGTGTGTTATCAGAAGGGAGGTGTGGAGTCCAAAGTTGTTATTCCCCGTACTTGCCTGACTTCGTCGGTTTCCACACACACCTGGCTTATGATAGGGAAATAACTGTGGGTTCCGTGCACTCTAGATGGTGCTATAGGAAATCCTACAGCCAGTAGCCTTTAAGTTACCTGCCCACTTGGGCGTGGCCTCTTATGCTATTTATGCCAAAGTAAAGCGGATCTGGGCTCTTCTTCCGGCTGTGGGGTTCGGTTGCTGTTTTCCGTTCCAGCAGAGGATATTGATCTGTGAGTCTACCCCTAAATAAATAACCCTCTATTATTATCAGTTCTGAGCTAGTGTGGGATTTCTCCTAAGCGTCCTTCTTCAGCTGAGTGCTTTAGCAAGCGAGTTATGTTTCCAGTTTGGTCTTTCATCACACTTGTAACATTTACATCAAATATTTGTGGAGATTTATACCAAAGTTACTATAGGGGAAGTTTGTTCATATCTGTTTGAAAAGACTGTCCTGGCCAATGCTTTATGAAGGACATGTGTATGTCCTGATACAAAACTATCAAGGGATCAATCTGTCCTAATACTGCGATCTAATTGTCTCTGGAGATGGCAGGTTCACTAAACCCCTAGGTGTCTGTCTCTTAATCCAGTCAGGTTCACAGCCAACATCAGCCAACACACCACCAAGTTATTTCAGAGTAAATGTCCCGCAGGAGTTAGATGTCTTTCTAGCAATTTTGATGATAATTTATCTAGTATAGATTATCTTTAGATCTGTTCCAGTCAGCATGTGATGCATATTTTATTTCCTCTGTAGCCTGACTTCAAGACCCCAATGGCTAATGAAGCTAACCCCTGTCCGTGTGACATTGGTCACAAGCTAGAGTATGGTGGCATGGGCCAGGAAGTTCAGGTCGAGCACATCAAGGCATATATCACCAAGTCCCCCGTGGATACAGGAAAAGCTGTGATTGTCGTCCAGGATATATTTGGCTGGCAGCTGCCCAACACCCGGTATATGGCTGACATGATTGCTGGAAATGGATACACGTAAGTATGAAGTTCTGTTCTTTGCTTCAATTCGTGTGAATCTCTGTGGTCCGCTTTGTTCCCTTCAGAAAGACAAACCCAGAAGCCGAACACAGCCTGAGCTGTATTCTCGTTTACATATCTGTTTCCTTATCTCAGTCATGGGAACTGGGAACTATCCTTTGAAATTTAACACTGACCAGATGGAGCCAAGTCTTCCCAACAGAATCCCTGGGCATCAGGTCCCCAGTGGTACCTGACCCTACAGGCATGCTGTACGGAGGGTCCCCACAAAGGGTTCCACCCACCCAGGCACAGGCCAGCACACCTGTGCACACTCAAGCACCTCAGCCTCAGGGTGGGTTTCACAGGTCTCCTTGGAAGGTGACTCAGAACAAAAGAAAGTCACAGGTCAAGACACTTTTAAAGTACATGGGTGGAAATATCATGTAGGTGAGTTCTAGCAAGGCCTGCTGCTGTGGTGTCACGTGATAGCTGACGACGCACTTAGCTCGTGTCGGTGGATGCTACTGCCCTGTGACACATTCCAAGGTGATTTAGCTGACAGTCACAGGGGTATTAGGTCAGACCAAGATGGTGATGAGCAGATGAAGAGGGCTGAAGACACTGGGCTCTGGACCTGCAGCACCCCAAATTCCCCACAGTGGTGAAGCTCCAGTTTTCTACTCTAGCGCCCCCTTTTGCACAGGTGAGGTGGCTTCTTTTCTGGGAACTTGAGTTCATAGTCCCCAGAAAGTTGGAAGTCCAGGGTGAGCCTGTCTTCTTCCCCCCACTGAGCTTCGATACAAACCAGCCTAGGGATGAAGAGACGATCTTGAGGAGAGTGGGACAGTTTCCAGGGGGAAGCCTCTAAATAAACCTCTAAAGCCCATGTGGACAGGGACCCTAACCCTTGCAGCCGTCCTGGGCGGGAGGGATAGCACCTTCCCCATCTTGCAGACTGGGAAGTCCAGGCATGAAGACAGAGGCTTTTAGTTGCTCTGGGTGAACTGTAAGCAGCTGATTGAATGGGATTAGGGTTTACAAAGCGCTGACCCTCTTACTTACTCACCCTCAAGCAATCTGGGACTGGGCAGTGTTCATTTCTGTCTGTTTGGTCAAGAATGCGTGGGACTGGAGAGATGGCTCAGTGGCTAAAAGTACTTGATGACTTGATAGAAAACTCAGGTTTGAGCCGGGCGGTGGTGGCTCACGCCTTTAATCCCAGCACTCGGGAGGCAGAGGCAGGAGGATCTCTGTGAGTTCGAGACCAGCCTGGTCTACAAGAGCTAGTTCCAGGACAGGAAGAAAAAAAGAAAACTCAGGTTTGGTTCCGAGGACACACATGGCAGCTCACAAGTGTCCGTAACTGTTACACCTTCTAGCCTCTGTAGGCAGCAGGCATGTACATAACACATGCAAACAAGCATTCCTGCACATACAAATAAATCATAAAGAATGTGAGGGCTGAAAGTGGTCAGTGATTTGCCAAGGTCTCACTACAGGACAGGTGGTACTGAGATGGGAACCTGACCTTTCTGGCCCAGGCCCTGGTGCTCTGCCCACCTGTGCAGCAGAGGGGCTGGTCCCTTGAATCACAGCCACAGCTAACTCTTTACTTTGGGAGACTGTGGCCCCGGCTCCACCCCTCCTGAGTTGGCTTCTAGGAGAATGGCTCGGACTCCAATGTGCAATCCTGTCTCTTCTCTCCCAAGTGCTAGGATTAGTAATATCCCTGGTTTCCAAACTGTGTCCGTTACGTGCCGGGTCCTCAGTCATTTGATCCTCTCTGTGATTTGTGCATGTGTACGATGAATATATGTGTATATGAGTGAGAGTTCATGCTTACCACAGCGTGTAGATAGAGGGCAGAGGGCAACCTCTGTTAGTCTTCCCTTTGCTTGTTTACTTTTTCTCTGGCCTGTTCTAGAACCTGCTGTGGACCTTATTCTTGGGGCAGGAAACTGTTTGGTAGCCTGTGCAGAGGCCGGGGTGGGGGTGGGGCACATTACTTGATCACGGTGACTAGTCTATTTCTCAGGGATGACTTTTGGCCCAAGCCAGTGTTCAAGGCCAGGACAGTCCTGGGCTGTCTGAGAAGAACAGCTAACTACATGGATGAAGGAAGGCTATCTGAGGGTACATACCCTTGCCCACCAGTCCAGGCCTCCTTCTGTACCAGAATAGCTCTTGAGAAGTGTCCCCGCTGGTGGCTGGCTCACTTGCTAGGGCAGGATCACACCCAAGCTGCTGGAAGCCTGGGTACCTGCTGCTGTGGAGTCTGAGGCAATCTGGCCTGGCTCCAGATGACCTTTGATGTACTTAAGGGTGGCCTTCATGGCCCAGGCCTTTTCTTCCCTCTGCCTGGGATTGGCAGCCTACCAGGGCACTAATTAAGGCTACCTTAATAAGCCTGGACAAACATTGAGTCGACGTGATCAAAGGCTTATTCATGTCTATATTTTACAGAACCATTGTCCCAGACTTCTTTGTGGGACGAGAACCATGGGACCCAGCTGCTGACTGGTCCACCTTCCCTGAGTGGATAAAATCAAGAAATGCCAGAGAAGTCAATCGGTATGTTATCAGCGGGCTTGAGGAGGAGCTGGGCTTCACCAGACTTCCTCCCTCCCTCCCTGTAGGGTAGGTTGTCCTTTGGCCCTTGACAAGTCCTTCCAATAGCACAACAAAAGAGTTGGGCTCCGGCACACAATGAGCTGTGGATGGAGGTTGATGCGCACTCCTGGCCCCACTGCCCCAGCAAGCATAGCTGCTCACCACCCTTACAAGGGATGAGTTCAAAGTCGGGCATCCACTTGGGTGCTTGTTTGCAGGCATCAGGACACTTATCCCAAGTGGATCAGCAGCTCAAAGAACGATAGTTTATAGAACCAAGGAAATCAGCTCAGGGCTCAAGTAGCAATTGGCCCATAGCTTAAAGGTATCTTCCCTGGCTGCTCAGCCTCACTTCCTGTGTGCTGCCTTCACTCTCAAGTTCTCACCTCAGAGGCAGCCCAGTCTTCCAAAGCCTCTCTCCCAGCAACCCAGAGAGCACCGAGAGCACCTTGTCCTGTCCCCGCCCCCCGCCCCCCTCCCCCCAGGTTATGACTGGTTCTGCATCCTGCAAACCCATCATCCAGACCAGGAGACTGCTCTTCTCTGGTTGATCAGGTATAAACCATAGACTACTTGCAACCAGAAATTTGGTTTACCCCAATTTTCATTCTACTATGGAAGCAGTGACGTGAAGGTTTTATAGTAACAGAACAAAGATAAGTTCTAAATCCAGGCACTTTCCAAATGCATTGGTGGATTCAGTGATCAGGTGGCTACAGCAGAATAAAGAAGTCTCAGCTGTGGACCCAGATGCTATCTTACAGTACTCCTAGGTCTTTGACTGGTGGAGAACAGGGTTTTATTGAGTTGATACATTCCAAAGGTTTTTAATCTCTTTATCAGTATGCTAGGCTCAGCTTTATCCGCTAATTACAGGCCTTAGAGCCAGCAGAGGTGGGCAAGAAATCAGGACAGGTTGTAATTAGGCTCTAGGCCTGTGACCTTCCACTCTCCACAGCTGCTTCCGCTCTTATTTTAAGCAGGCTGTCAGCTTCCTTCTAGGAATTCTTGTTCTCACCACTAAGCAAGTAAAACAAACAAACAAACAAACAAAAAACAAACAAACTTCAGGTAATCCAGCCACCAAAACCCTGAAGGTTCCTGAATCAGCTCTCTCTTTCCAAGGCCTTTTCTTTCTGTTCTAGAGAGGTCGAGGCTGTTCTGAGGTATCTGAAACAAAAGTGTCACGCCCAGAAGATTGGCATTGTAGGCTTCTGCTGGGGGGGTACCGTTGTGCACCACGTGATGCTGAGATACCCGGAAGTCAGGGCGGGGGTGTCTGTTTATGGTAAGTGCCCAGTGCATTTTACTGGGTGAAAGGAGGGAGGCTGAGTGACGGGCCTCTCCCACGTGCTGAAGTACAAAACACAATGGTGTGAGGTAAACTAGTTTAGCGTGGCTTTCTGGATCTGAAAACAGAATTAGGTAGGTGGCTCAGTTCGTATAGTTCTTGTCCTGCAAAAGAGTTCCTGAATTTGGTCCCCAGAACCTATGTTAAGGAGGCAGAGAGGTGATATTTTTGCTTACTGTGCACTTTGCCTAGCCTACTTGGTAAGTCCTAGATCCTGTCTCGAAAATCTAGGTGGAAAGGCTCCCCAGGAACACATCCAGGGTTCCTGACTCCCACAGACACGTGCACCTATGCACCAGCACCAGCAAACGCAAGTGCATGCAAGTGTGTGTACGTGCACACACCCACAACAAAAAGCAAAGTCCACTTTAAAGTACAAACTGCAATTTTCACCCACCTTCTGTTTTTCTTTTGGTTTTCCGAGGCAGGGTTTCTCTGTAGCTTTGGACCCAGTCCTGGAACTAGCTCTTGTAGACCAGGCTGGCGTCAAACTCACAGAGATTCACCTGCCTCTGCCTCCCGAGTGCTGGGATTAAAGGTGTGTGCCACCACTGCCCGGCTTCACTTTTTTTAAAATTAGCAAATTTAAAAATTTTGTATTGGCATGTTACATACATGTCTGTGCACCATGTTTGTGCTGGGTACCCACAGAGGTCAGAAGGCTATCTGATCACCTCTATAGTTACAGATGGTTGTAAGTCACCATGGGGTACTAGGAATTGAATCTGGTGTCCTCTGGAGGAGCAGCCAGTAACTGCTGAGTCATTTCTCCCACTCCAAATTTTACATTTTAGCCAAAAGAAAACAAGTTATTCTAACCATGATATAAAAACTCTGTATCTGTTGGCAGAAGCAGCAGAGAATGCACAATTTAAAAGCATCCAGACTAAAATATGTCAAAAATAATGGAAGATGACTGCTATTTCGAAGTTACACATGCACAGACAGTTCCTATATAGCAGACGAGCTCCTCGATTTGGCACTTCATCCACTACTAGCACCAAACACTAAATATTTCCTTACACAGAAGGAACTATAGCTAGGCATTGACACACACACTTGTAATCCGGTATTTGGGAGACTGAAGCAGGATTGGAAATTTCTGCCCAGTATGAGCTATATAGTGAGAGCCATTTTCAACCAACAAAACAAACTCAATGAATCACCAGTTGGCCTCATACACCAGGCCAAGAGTGTGTATGAGTGGATCGAAAGGTTGCTTCTGGGTGCACGTCTCTCTGGCGCCATCTGCTGATTGCTGTTTTGTGAGTGGAAGGTTATGGCAGGAATTGGGCACGAGACATCCACTAATGTCCAGACCCATGATGTGGCTTTGCCCGAGTTGGGCAGGGAGCTTGGCCATCCTCCTGTGGCTTGTTGCCTTCTGGAGAGGAGTGATGGGGAAGAGAGACGCTGTGTGCTGCTTAGCGTTGCTGTCACCCTGGCAGGAAGCAGGAAGTTGTTTCTCTCACACCTTTTAAAATCATGATCATGTTTGTGTGCAGTGTTTTGGGACCTGCATGCAACGCCTGTGTGGAAGCCAGACAACTTTATGTGGGTTCTGGGATCAAACTCAGGCCTTAGGCTGTGTGGCAAGCGAGTCCTCCGACTAGCCATTTCCTGCCCAGTCTTCCAGCAGTCCATGGGCGTGCTTTTATCCCCAAGCAAACACACCTGGGGGCTGCCTGGGCCTGGCAGTCAATACTTTACCCTTAAAGTGCTGAGACAAGGATAAACACTGAATGCCATACAATGACCTGAGGAGCATTGGGGTCTTGTTGGATTAATATCCTGCTCCAAGGCTGTTGTCCTTATGAATAAAACTGTCTAGTTCATTGAAACCAGAACAAGTGGGGCCTGTATAGAAACTTCTAGGGCAATGGTTTGAAAATTATGACCGACTGTAACAGCCATCTTGAGGGAGCACATCTCAGATTGCTGTCCTCGGATACCAAGCAGCCCACAGCAGTTTGGTTCCTGATGAACATGGTGCAGAGTACGAACAGTACAAAGGTTTGGCTAGTCAGCTGCACTTTCCCAGTTCATAGGTCAGGCTCCTGTGGAAATAAACCAAGGGCTGGGGAGATGGTTAAGGCCGGGAGTACGGACTGCATAGCCATAAACCCAGTCCAGATCCTTGGCAGCTGCATAAGAATCTGCTGGGGGACGGCCCTCACCCCCACCCTGTTCTGACACTTGCTCTGCAGACTAGGTGGCCTCGAACTCAGAGATCCGCCTACCTCTGCTGGGATTAAAGGCAATGTGCCACCACCGCCCGGCTGGAAATCTCTTAAAAGACGTTTTTCTTTGTAAAAACCACACCAAATCGAGGCAGCTTTCTGTGCCAGTCAATCTCTCTCAACTCTTTTCAGGCATCATCAAAGACAGTGAAGATGTTTATAATTTGAAGAACCCGACGTTGTTCATTTTTGCGGAAAATGATGCCGTGATCCCACTTGAGCAGGTGAGTGGGCAGCCTTCACAGCGTATCCTGACACTTATAAGTTCCAAAGAACACATTTATCACTGTAACTGTTTCCAATGATGAAAACTTACTAAAGACTGGAACTTGAGCCCAGACTGGGTCTGTTCAGAGCGAGAGCTGAAGGAAATGTTCCTGACACAACCTATTCACTGAGAAGGAACGGTCCCCACAGTAGCCCACTGGTTACCATACAATGAGATAACAAGATTAAGCCCAGGAAGTTGATAAGGAAAGTGTAAGTTAAAGCAGTCATTTGTAAACCACTCCTTTCAAGTCCTCAGCTTCAGATCAGTTGGTTTAGTTTTACTCTAGTGTGAAAGTAACACATGGAAGGCCAACTTTGGTTCTTTTCCTGGCTGAGGCTACTCCTGTATGAGGTCTCATGACGTTGATAGCTGGGACAAAGAACATCTTCCCAACAACCCCATGGTCACTATGGAAACCAGCAATAGTCTCATTGTGCTTTGCTATGCTAGACTGTCAGTAAGGCAGTTGTATTGAATGCCTGCCCTGCCTGATGCTGTAGGGGACAGCACCCAGCAGGCTTCATACATACATCCATCCTTTTTAGACTAAGGTCTCATGACAGAGACCAGGCTGGCCTTAGACAAGAGATCTGCTGTCTCTGCCTCTCTGCTAGCGATAAGAATGTCCACCATCAAGCCCAGTTTTGATTTGTTGGGTCTCAACCCCAGGCATAATGTAGGAGCTTCTGTTAGCTGGTGTGCCACCAGCCTTACCCTGCTCTGCAACTCCTCTGACAGAGGCTAGGAACCGTGAGTCAATTCAGCAGTCGTGGACTGTTTACTGTGCAAAGCGTGTCAGCTCAGGGTTAAAGGCACATCATCTCACCTTTTTTTTGTTCACTAGGTCTCCGTGCTGACTCAGAAACTGAAAAAACACTGCACAGTTAATTACCAAGTTAAAACATTTTCTGGGCAAACTCATGGCTTTGTGCATCGGAAGAGAGAAGACTGTTCCCCTGCCGACAAGCCCTACATTGAGGAGGCGAGGAGGAATCTCATCGAGTGGTTCAACAAGTACATGTAACAGTACTCAAGCACAGGGCAGCTGTCATTCAGATTTTCCTGGGAATAATTAGCCATCTGATTTCTTACTTTACATAAAATATAGGGATCTTCAAATTCTTCTGAAACACAAATACAAAAGAAACTAAAAAATATTTAACATGCAATAGAAAAAAATTTTTTCTTTTGGTTTTTCTAGACAGGGTTTCTCTGTGTAGCTTTGGAGCCTTTCCTGGTCTTATGGACCAGGCTGGCCTTGAACTCACGGAGGTCTGCCTGCCATTGCCTCCCGATTGCTTGGACTAAAAGTGTGCACCACCACTGACTGGCACAATAGAAATTTTCAATAAATGCTTGGTACCTGAAGAACTCAAATGATGGTGTAACTGTAGTTATTAGGGGGAATCTGGGTCCATTCAGAGAGCAGCTACGTTATCAGACATGGCCTTATGTTGTTATTTGGAACTCTGTTAAAACAATTCATGTGCAAAGCCAGAAAGATGATGAGTCACCAATTAGGTGGGTTAACCCTCCCTGATGCTATGGGCTTTGGGGAAGCTCAATGCCTCCCATATGCACTTCAGTGTGAGCAATGTGGATTCCGTTCCCACAGGCCCAATTATTCAACCTAATTATTCAACCTAATAAACTGATGTTTTTAAACTTTACGAATTTTTAGCTTCACTTTTAAACAAACACTTGTGTATAAGCGCCACTACATGCAGCGGTCAGAGGATAATTCATGGCAGTCTTCCCACCACATGGATCCAAGGCAGCAACTTTTAGCCTGAACCATCTTGCAGGCCTTTTTGACAGAAAATGACAAAACTAGCTAGCATTCCTCAAGCACTGCTATTTTATGTCCAAGACTGGGCTACAAGTGTCCATTAAATAGGTGGAGGTAGAGGGCAGAGTTCATAGTCTAAATCTGCAAGAACAAGACTCCAGATGTCAACAATGTTCTGTTTTTCATGGGATCCATTGAAAGAGTGAATGCCAGGTTACCTGGTCTGGCCTTGACCTCCCAGGCTTAAGCATTATGCTACACCAGCCAAAAATGTCCCGTGTCTCAGCTGCCCTCAAAGCATATACTAGAGGTACAGCACTGCCCATGCCAGTTCTGACTGGCACCTGAGCTAACTGTGGCCACTGTCCAGCACACTAGGGGCCATGTGAAGAGTCTTCAGTACTGGTTTCTTCAATCCTACAGTGCTTGTGCAACCCAAATACTCTCATGTCAGGACTGCCCCCCTCTGCTTCCTGATGGGTAGCTCATCTCCTCATCAACTGTGAAACTAAACCCTGACAACAGGAAAGTTAAGCTGCTAAAACAGCACCTGTAGTGTTTCTGCTTCCTTACATAGTTAACTGCGGATGAAGGATGCTTTAAGACACCCGATGAACACAAGCTGTGAGACTGTATCCTGCACTGAGCTCTGAACAAGGGGACAGTTACCAAACAGCAGCTTTTATTTCAGCATCTACAGGCTGTGAGAGGACCAGTGATAACTGTGGACGCAGCACGACACCCCTTTATTTAGTCACAGTGGTGGATGGTACATTTTATTCTTCAGATTCTCCAGGCTTACGAATGTCATCAATCTTCAGAATCATTCTAACCATTTGTGTGGCAAGAGAGATCTGCTGCTTTTTGCCAATCAAGGTTTCTATGACATGCTGATGCTGCATATCTGAAAAACAAACACGGCAATCAGTGGTCCCCAGAGCACACACATTTACTATCAACAAGCAGCTTCAATTTATGTAGTCACAACAGAGCGTAAGAAACGTTAGCAGGGTGCAATGTGCATGTCTGTGTTCCTAACTACGGAGGAGGCTGAGGTTCAAGGTCAGCCTGGACAACATAGCAAAATTCCATTTCAAAAACAGAAACAGTTTAAGACTGTGTCATTTGTCAGTTCACGGACAGAGAGAGGCTCTCTCCGCTAAACTATCGGCTCCTGGTGGACTTTGGGTGATCTTTGCCTTCAGTTGCGCCCATGGGTGAGCCCATCAGGCTCCAATGGACAGTTTTACAAACTGTCTAAGAGATTGTCCTGGTTAAATGCAAATAGAACAAAAGGCAGGAATGTGGGAAAGGGACTTAAGGGAGGAAACAGGGTGTGGGGCCAGAGTATCCAGAATATATCACATCTACATCTATATCCATCTATCTATAGCAACATCAAAGCGCCAAACAATGAAGTAAATAAATAGGTAAAAGGGGCTGGAGATGGCTCCGTGATTAAGAGCATCAAGTGGACTTCTATTCCTAGCATAGCATGCTTATACCCATCCAATTAACTCCTGGTCCAGGGATCCAGTGCCCTTTTCTGGTCCTCAAGAGTACCAAAGACACAGACACACATACAGTACACTTAAATGCATGCGGGCAAAATACTCATGCATGTAGAAATCCTGTCTCCAAAAGTTTTCTTTACGTGTAGACCTGGCTGTCTTGGAACTCGCTCTGTAGACTAGGCTGGCCTCAAACTCAAGAGATCTGACTGCTTCTGCCTCTGGAGTGCTGGGATTAAAAGTGTGCACCACCACTGCATGGCTAATAAATCTTAACAGATAAATAAATCCTCAAACGAAAAATCCCAAAGCTGTAGTGGTCAACTGGGTACAAATTTCCCTGTGTCATTTTCAGAACTGCCATGAAATCCAGTCTTTGCAACGCTGAGTCAGTAGACACTTCATGTCAGAACAAGAGCTGCTATTTTGTTTTGGATGCAGGTGTAGACTGAATCCAGGTCTCCTGCTGGATGCTGGAGCTGCTACTGTCAAAATACTTTCATAAGCTGTCAAGTTCTGTGGTTGGACTCACTGCAGGAATGCAGGCATGGTCTATTAGTAAAGAAATGTAGCAAAGGGGGCTGGAGAGATGGCTCAGTGGTTAAGAGCATTGCCTGCTCTACCAAAGGTCCTGAGTTCAATTCCCAGCAACCACATGGTGGCTCACAACCATCTGTAATGGGGTCTTGTGCCCTCTTCTGGCCTGCAGGCATACACACAAACAGAATATTGTATACATAATAAATAAATATTTTAAAATTTTTAAAAAAAAATGTAGCGAAGTTAGCAAGCTAAATATACGCCACCTTTCCAACAGCTGACCTGCCAGGCTGCTACAGAGAATCCAGTCTACCAAACACTCCACAGCCACAGCCATCCAGGAGCTATGCTGTGAAGGGGACAACTGTGTAAGGAACATGAGACATGGTGTGAAGGAAGACAGTGTTGCACTGCAATCAAATGAGTGTCACCAAGACTAGGTCCTACAGTAGTCTAACAACTAAAACCAAGAACTCACAATGGGCAGCTTTGTGGCACGAACTACTCGGCACAGCCAGAGCACATCATTTAAGTCAGTGGAAACTGGGCTCACTCACAGACCCCGACAAGCAACTCACCATTTGTGCCCTTATGCAGACAGTCAATGCCAAGGGCAGGGTTGGACTCCTTCACTTGTTTGGCTCGGACTTCAGTCATGGTCTGGATGGGATTCATGCCACTGTTTTCTGAAAGGGCCATGGGGATGACCTCCAAGGCGTCCGCAAAAGCTCTCATGGCATACTGCTCCAAAGTTGGGCACTGGAAGGCATAAGGGCAGTGAGTGCAAGAGCCACCCGACCCAACAACAGTTCAACAACAGTACCTACGTAGACACCAGAAAAATTACTCAGGCAAGCTTAATAAACCATGGTGACTTTTATCTACAGGATGAAGGTGGCAGGATAGAAACCACAGACACAGCAGCTCCCAATGTGACTCTGCCTGTTACCTTATCTGCTTCTTTGCTGACTGCCAGGGCGCAGGATATTTCAGCAGCCCCTCCTCCATACACAACTCGATTGTCGCGGATGAGGTTCCGGATGACACACAAGGCATCGTGGAGGGATCGTTTTGCTTCTTCAATGATCTGGGGAGAAGAGCATGCCTCAGTGCCTCATGCAGGCAGAGCAAGACCCTGGAGCCACTGAGCCACCTCCCAGTCCAACAACAAATTATTCTCACCATCTTGTTGCCTCCTCTGATGAAAATGGTCACAGCTCTAGAGTTCTTACACTTCTCAATGACCAGCATTTTGTCTTTTGTAGTGCCAAATGAGATCTCACGCACCACACCGGCGAAGCCTAGCTTCTCAGACGTAAGTTCTGAGAACCTTGGGACGATTCGTCCTCCTGTTGCAATGGCGATCAGCTATTAGAGGACACAGAGATGTGGTCAATGCTAGTGAACTTCCAAAGCTGGACCACAATGAGCTACATCTAACCTAGGACCACCTTGTTCACCAGTCGGGCAAACCGTCTTGTTAGACCAACAGGCTCTGGGGGCTGGTGTACCCAGTTCTATTGTCAACTCCCAACTCAAAGTCTCTTACAGTCTGGGTGGCCCTGTCTGCAAACCCAGCTCACATGCCCCCCACAGCACAGCAAGCACAGAAGGAAAAGGGAAGCAAGGCTTGTCCAGATCAGGGCTTAAGAGAGCTGTTCTGCTACCACAGAAGGTACAGTACCAGGCTTTCCTGCCCCCAAGAGTCAGAGAAGCCCAGAGAGTTGACTATGCAGCACCAGGAATACAAAGCATCGTTATCCAATAAAGATGATTCTCTAGCATTCTTCCAGTTGTTGCTTTTCGTGTGTGGTGGTGGTTTCAGGCTAGTGCTGCCCAAGTGGCACCAAATACCAGCATGCACTTCAGGTTCACCCCACACCCAGCACGGGCTGAGCGATAGCCTACCTCAATCTCGGGTCCTCCTACCCAGCGAACTGCAGGGAGGGCGTTCTGAAGAAGTAAATGATTGGCTTCATCATCAAAGCCCCACTGGCAAATAGCCAGGTTAGCACCAGTTCCTTTAATCTGGGGAAAGAAATGCCACAAGTCTCATCAACAACAAGTAGTTATTTGTTCCTTGTCACAGGATCTGAAAACAAGGGAGATGCACAGCAGTGTGGAGCCAGTGCACGGAAAGGAACCACAGGAAAGCACACCCTTTACCGGATCCTTCTAACGCTAACACCTGCCAATGGAAACTATGTTTTCATTCCTGTTCCTTCACAGCTCTCGCCTGTTCCACTCAAGCCCAGGGGAGCTGGTACGAAAGGCACAGCTAGGATGCCAAGCTCACAAGGCAGTCCAGGACAACCGACCTCTTTCCTAATATGCCATTTGACTTTTCTTACTGTATTTATTTATTTCAGGCTGACACTGAACACAGGCAACAATGCATGCTATTTGTAACCATGTGACAAAGTCCCCAGACGGTAGTTGAGTTAGTTCCCGTGGACTCGGTTCATGGAGCACCGCAGGACTCACCTGCTGAATCATCTCCTCGAACTTTTCCTTTTCATATTTCTGCAGGGCTTTGTAGTCCTCCACAGAGGTCACATCCAGCTTGTGCTTTGTCTTTGGCTTAGGTGGCTCAAACGGACACGTGAGAATCGCAATCCTAGCATCTTTCACTTCCTGTGGGGAGAAAGAAGCCCTCAGTGGTGGTCGTGGTCAGAAGCAGTGTCCAAGTGTAAGAGCGCCGACTTACTTTAGGCATCTGCGGGTGGCTGAAGTCCTTATCCACGATCACACCCTTTATAAGTTTGGTGTCCTCCAGTCTCCCGCCCACTTTGCCTTCCACTTTGATGAGCTCAAAGTCAACGTCTCTCCGCTCCATATCTGCCACTGTGAGGACGGCATTCACAGCGATCTCAGCCATTTGTCGATGACAGCTGTTAACCCTGATGAAAACAAACAACTTTCACATTCCTCAAACCATCATCGCATGCAACTCAACAAAACTCCCAGGAAAATTAGTGCTGCTTTCCAAGTTCAGAGCCAACCTGGGCTAATAACGGCCTACGCAAAGCAGTAAACATGAGCTGTGTGAACCCTTTAATGATCTGAACCGACTCTACTTACAAGTCTTGAAACCTAAGTGACTGTCCTCTAAAATGCACGACTCATCTGGCCAGGATCCTTGGTGATCTACTCGGATACTAACTACATTATGTTAGCTCCATTTCTGTTCTGCACATCTGGCCCTTCACTGTAGGTGCTCAGCTTTCCCGTGTTTTCTCAGAACGAGCGAGCGGTCCTTAGACACTTCACAGCTCAGATTTATCACAGCTGCCTTTGTGCGGAGACCATTCCGTCTGCTACAACTACCAGGTACACAGAAACTCCAACAGCTACGCCATTAAACACCGCCCATTAAGTGAGGCAACAGAGGGTTACAAGAATGGCGAGAGGGCTCAGGGGTCAGAGCACTTGCTCCCCAGCCTGCTGACCTACCCAGTAGGAGAGAGCAGACCCATAAGCTGTACATGCACACAAAATGAATGTAATTAGAGTACTAAGTGGGAAATCAGAGGGCAAAGAGGAGGGAATAAAGACACCACCAAATCCTCTCTCACACGAAGAATATTTACATAAAAAAAAATGGTATCAAGCAGGAGGTGACAAACAGGAGCAAAGTCAAGGAAGCACTCATGAAACGTTCCGGTGAAGGCTACTATGAGCGACTAAAGAGTCATGTATAGTTATGATTTTGCTGGGTTTAAATGTCACGTAATAGCAGCAGGAGTTTCTGCCACTGCAGACAGGAACACCCCTAGGCTGAGACCACTTAAGTCTTTAGAGCAGATGCAAAAATTATAAGATGGGAAGGTCAATTTTAAAACCGCCCCAATTACATCTTTAGAGCAGTACATTTGCTTACTGAATAAAAAAAAAATGCAAACAACTTCCTAGTGAAGAGGTATGGGAGGAAGTGTGAGAAGAACTTAACAGTCAGGGTGATTTACTAACTTAGCCAGCAAATCCAGCCTCCAACAAAAACACAGGAAAACAAGCAAACCACACTGCTGCCTTTTAGAACAGGCGAACAGTCCTCCAAAGGGCAGGCTTGCAAACCATACCACTTTACTAATAGGACACGTACACTTTGGAGCCCAGCGTGGTTTTTGCAGTCTGAATCAGGGGTTCAGGGTTCTTTATGTCAACAAGGACACTATCACTGATCTTGTCCAGGTGATCTATAGCAATTCGGGCAGCCTGTTCATAACCGTCAGCGATTCTGATTGGGTGGATGCCTCGGTCCAGCAGCTGCTCGGCTTCTTCCAACAAGGCACCAGCCAGGACTGCAACCAACAACAGACAACTAGTTTAAGTTACAAAATTTAAGTTACAGCTTTATGTGCTACACCCAAACTAATTGTAGAATTGGGCTGAATGTAATCTTAGAAGCTAGGGTTATGACTGAAAGGGAGGAGGTCATTTCTCTTAGTTTTGATCTTAGTAAAAGTTGAATAGGCTGCCCTTTAAAGATGAATTTGATACAAAAACTGAGGCAGTGGGGGCAGTGAGACGGATCTGTGGTTTAAGGCACCTCCTGCCATATCGACAGTATCGGAATTCCCACAGTAGAACTGAGTCCCAAAGTTGTCTTCTGTTCTTCATGTGACCCTCCCCACAATAAACATACACAAAATGTAGGCCACAATGTAAGAACAACAGTTTAATCGGAAAGCAGAACATTTTGTTTCTGTGGCAAGGGACTTCTGCTCAGTGAGGGCATCCTGGCTTGTGGAGGCCTGCTGAGCGCCTGCTCCCTAACCAACCTGGCTCCCTTCCACTCTTGTGTACAGAAATGAATTTGGTTCTGCTAATGTATAACTTGCTGCATTCCAAGTAAGTGGACAAGAAAGCTATGGCAATTCCAAGAGTGCTGACTTCATTAGCCAAGATGTGCTTTCATCTCCTTTGATCTGCACAAGCATGTGCAGGTGTGGAGCTGAGGGATGACCAGCTGGAGTCAGCTCTCTCCTTTTACAATGTGGACCCCAAGGGTCAAGCTTGGGTGTTTAGGCTTTGCTGGTGAGCAAGCGCCTTTACTAGCTTGGCTGAACCATCTTGCTGGCCCTCAAACTCTGAGGAATCAAATCTCAGAGGAAAAAAATGTTAAGAACAGTAAAACAATAGCAACAACAAAAAAGAACCAAACGTGATAACCCATGTTTTCTCCTTCAATTAACTCTTTGAGAATTAGTTGCAGGAATCAAGGCATGTCACTCTCCTGTATTCTGTCTGGTATGAGAACCATACCATGATGTATAACCGTGATGTAGCTCAAGGACAAGGGACATTAATACAATACAATAACCTACAACCCAGAAATTTGCCTCTTGCACATTTAGCTCAACAACTTTTGCAGCTTAAAAAGGACACATTACAAGTTGTCCTGTCTCTCTGCGAACTCTGCCTGCCTCATTTCTGCTCTTTCCCAACACTCACTTCCCAAAGTCTGGCTCATGTGTGCTATGTGTTCCCCAACATCAGCCTGTCCGACTGTCCTCATGTGGGATACAGAAACACTGGCTCTTGTGATGCCTTTAAAAACCTCTTAAGTTAGGAAGGTCGTTTCTTTTCTTACCAACCACCCCTGTGGTTCCATCTCCAATTTCATCATCTTGGGATTTGGACAGTTCAACCATTAGCTTGGCAATCTGATGATCAACATCCATCATGCTGAGAATGGTGGCACCGTCGTTTGTTACGGTGACATCGCCATCCTTATCTACCATCATCTTGTCCAGCCCTGAAAGACAAAAGTTCAGAAGGAAGTTGGGCAAAATGATATGTAACCAAGGGCTAGAGAGAGCATCTCAAACAATTCTTACTGTGACATTCATTAGAAACAAACAGTCCGACACACAAAAGACATCCACCAAAGAAAGCCTTCTACCAGCTAATCCAAACTCTACATTGGAAAAAGACTAAGTGTATCAAACCAAAGAAATGCGACCAACCACCACATACTGAACACTACTGAATACAGCATTAACTCAGGACATAGGTGTGCTCTGGAACATGCTAATGCAGGGAAGAAAAGCCCATCTTAAGCCGTGAGCACACTAAACTGCGAGGAGCCCGGACATTCAGAGCTTCTTGGCTGAACGGAGCTGCAGGACTGCCCCACTGCATTTCTGAAGGTGCTACTGACTGTACTATGAAGTCAAACCTTTATTAATGATATCAATGGTTCTCTCACCATTTGGTCCCAATGACGTTCTCATTGTGTTTGCCACAGCTTTTGCAGCCATGATGTGAGACTAAATGAAACAGAAAAGGCAAATATAAGCAAGATACAGGTCATTTCAACAATTAAAAGCATACAGCTGATGTTTACAGAAAAAAAAACGATGTAATTTCTAAAAAAAAAAAAAAAATCTAGAAATTTCCACACTAACAGAGAGGTCTGACTTAAGCAGGAACTTTCACAACTATAAGCTTTAGAGTCAAGTGCTTTGTGTTGTACATTCTCAGCATGGGAGGAGGCAGGCCGTCTCCATTACTGACCAGGAGAACAGGAAGGCCAACTGTAAACATAATACCTTCTGTTTTCACCAAAGCTCACCATAGCAGAGAACACTGCATTAACCCCACAGGAGAGCCACCCTTGCTAACATTCTTAGCAAATACTATTTTCCAAAGGAAAGTTCTAAATGATGGCTAAGAATTTATACCAATGACCCTGTGGGGACCCGGAGACCGCTGTTTTAAACTGCTCTACAGTTCATCTTCCACCTGAAATCCTTGTACAGACGACAGACCAGACTCAGCTGTGAGAGATACTAGTGTAAGGTCGGAAGGTCAGCTCACTGGCAGAGTGGCTGAGATAGCTCTTGCAGAAGACCCAGGTTCAGTTCCCAGCTCCCAATGGCCTGTACTCCAGTTCCAGGTGATCAGATGCCCTCCTTTGGCCACCACAGGCACCAGAGTGCACACACATACATGAAAGTACTCACACATAAAGTAAATAAACCTAAAATAAAAAAATACACAGTACAGACATCTTATTACACAAATCTGTCCCGTGCTTAATATAAAAACAGTGAAGTTACATATATAACAAACATTGTTTAAAAGCAATGTTGTTTTATGATTTAGCCTCAGTAAAAGTTTGATCTGTATACCTATTTTACATACATCTATACCCTGGGTTATGTAGAACTTCACAGGAAAAAGATGTAAAAGCCCTATTCATATAAGCATTATGGTCATGTGACCTTCACCCATGGCAAGCAGATGGTCATCTTGGGTGACTCTCAGTGCATCAGAAGTTCTATGATATCAAGGGCCAACTACATGTCCCTAAACAGAAGAACCTGATATTAAAAGGGGCTGCCCCGGAACACCCAATTCCTAATACTCATACTACCATCCTCATGGGCCCGAGATCTTGATCCCTACAGCGATCAAGCGAGCCACAGCTTCACTGCAACATCTGGTCTGGTTGGTTTGTTTTCATTGATATTCTTGTAACTCAGGGCTTAATTATAACAATCCCCCCACACCAGAATTTATATCAATGCTATTAAAATATTCATGGTACAAGCCTGAAAGGACCCTTCCCTGTCCCCAGACACACCTGGCTCTTATTTCCTTCAATGTCATCTTCTTTTATTCTTGCCACCACCAATTCAGGTTATTATCATCCTACAGAATTCCAAGACTATATCCCCTCCTCTTCCTATTCAATAACAAGCCCTTCGACAATTCCAAAGGCAGACAAGGACTCTTGGCGACTGAGTACTAAAGCTGGAAAGCAAAGCACTCTGGAGCAGTCCTGGCTCTCTTAGCTCATCTTCTCACCCCGGAGGGGCAGGTGGATGCACACCACAGGAATCTTGGGTGTTTTCAGAGTTGTGCAAGCATACATGTTCATTAACGTCTCTCCTCACTCCCAATGGCAGACTAGAAAACACCAAGTTCATTTTGTCTTTGCAAACTCTGGGGACTCTTAAAATGCACTTTGCAAATATGTATTCGTAAGAGGCTTTTGGAATAACCATCACTGGTTAATATTTCTCTGGGTGCCCAAGGATACTGGGTACTGAGCTTATTTTTGGTTGGCTACCTGGGTATATATTATTGAGCCGAGGTCAACAGCTCAACACCACACACAGAACAAGCCTCTACTACAAATAATCTGGCCCCGAATGCCAAGGCCAAGCTCACTGCTCAGCACCACTAGCTTTGACTTGGAGGTAGACTGACGTCATGGCCCTTCTCTAGCACAGCAGCTGGGACATCTTTGGCGATTTCCCTGTCCCTAAGCGCCTAATTCTGTAAGCAGAGCTACCCTGAGCGAGGACCAGAGCAACAGTCCACGTAGTTAGCACAAACGGCTGACACAACACAACTGTCAACATTAATTATATCGGTAAAATCCCTCCCACCCTAAGGTAGGGACAAAAAAATGGAACTGAACACATAATACATTCAACCTGAAAAAAAAAATCCCCCCAGAAAGCAAACAGAACCAAGCATCTATAGTTGCTCTGGCCACTTCTTTGGCTACTCCAATACACCTGTCAAGTCCTTGGCATGACAGGCACACGTGAAACCTAAGAAGGGGCTCTGTGGCAACACCTGTCAGTGACATTGTTTTTTTTAAAAATATTTATTTATTATGTATACAATATTCTGTCTGCGTGCATGCCTGAAGAGGGCACCAGACCTTATCACAGATGGTTGTGAGCCACCATGTGGTTGCTGGGAATTGAACTCAGGACCTCCGGAAGAGGAGGCAATGCTCTTAACCGCTGAGCCATCCTTTTTTTTTTTTTAAGGGTTTAATTAACTTTATTTTATGTGCATTGGTGTGAAGGTGTCAGATCCCCTGCAACTGGATCTTTAGACAGTTGTGAGCTGCCATCCGGGTGCTGGGAATTGAACCCGGGTCCTCTGGAAGAGCAGTCAGTGCTCTTAACCACTGAGCCATCTCTCCAGCTCCATGATATTGTTTCTTATCTGGGATCTGGCCTTTTTTAAAATTCCTTTCTACTCAACAATTCGGCTCCGCCTTTCCTCAGGGTAACGTCCCCTATGATGGGGCTCAAGAGCTCAAACTTTGGGGAAATTATCATAATTTGCAGCCAACCGTGTGTGCGCCATTGAAACTATCTCCTTCCACTCCAAAATTATGTGTTTTCTGGCCCAAGAGAATTTAACATTACCTCTGAACGAACGCAAGGCTCTGGCCCAAACACGTGTGTTGTGTGTGTGTGTCGGGGACTTTCTAATCTCAAAAGTTGGAAAAGCTCCCTCCACTGTCATTTGTCATCCTCCAAGTAGCCATTCGGAAAGCACACGGCATGTCGCGCGCGTGCCCCTTTTCTACGCTTCTAAGTTTCTCCCTCTACGGGACGGAACCGTGTCTAAGGCACAGGCCATCTAAAACCGCATCGCCAGTGACTCCACCTTCCGTTTGGGGGTCCGCGGGCCGGCTCCCCAGGTGAGCTGATGCATGCGGCCCCACCCGGCTCGGAAGGGTCACCCCACCTTCGGGCTGAGGCTTCTACGACCTCTCTCCCGCCCAGAGGGTGGGTGTGCACACGGAACCCACAAAGGCTCCACGGAACCGGGGATTCTCGACCTTTCGGGCCAGCACATGGCTGAACCGCTCCCACGCCAGCGCAGGCGCAGAAGAGCGCTCCGGCCGCCTCCCTTCATCCCGCTGCCTGGCGGTGCGGGCCGTTACCTTGAGGGCCTCAAGCCCCATGAGACGGGACTTGCGGTCCTGATCCTTGATGATGAGGAAGGGGCGCCCATACTCATCGAAGGCGAGGGTCCCCACGGACGCCATGGTGGGCGAACTAGAAGAACAGGCACTTCCCAACAACCGGCAAGGGACCACTCCGGAATAGAGAGGGCACCTTCCTCTCGCGAGACTACGCAAAATCGCGCGCGCGTGCGCAGTACAGACCGCGCGCGATTTTTTTTTTTTCTTTTCAAGTGTGACTTTTTTAACACCACAGAGTGATTTCTGGAATCCGCCGCTCTTGGAAACTTCTATCATACAGGAAGCTAGGGGGGTTATTCCAAAACTAGGAAGGCAACTTATAGAACCCAAATACTAATACTAGACACAATTCAGTCACTTATTCAAGGTTGTTATTTATGAGACTTTTTTGAAGACAGGGTCGCAGCGCGCAGCTAATTTCCTTAAGACATTTTCTCCGTTCTTCCCACCCCAGCTCTGGGAAGATGGTAGGTCCCACTTCCGGTCTCCCCGGAAATTTCGCGATGGAGAGAGGAGGTGAGGTTTGGCCGGCATGGCGGCGGGTTCCTCTGTTGACTGCGGTGCAGGCGGGCTTGGGGGTGGGTGCACGGCTGTCAGCCGGTGTGGTCGCGGGCGCGCGTGGGTTCCGCGCTCTCCTCCTGCACCGTCCTCCACGCCCCTGCCGGTCTTCTCTTAGCTGGGTCGCGGCGACCGCAGTGCTTGCCGGGGACTGGTTTCCCGCTTCCGTGCACACGAATTATGCCTCAGTCCGATCTTACGACTCAGGGCTGCTGGAATCAAAGCCCTGTCGTGGACTAGCTGCTGCTTGGGTGTTACCGAGCTTGCGGTTTTCTTGTCTTCAAAAAAAAATGGCAGTAATAATATTGCCTACTTGACAGGGTTGCTGGAAGTGTTCAGGGAGAACAGTGCCTGGTCTCTTGCTGTATTTGTTCTTAACGCCCCACGTTGCACAGATCCTGTGTCTTGCCCAGGGTACACTGCTAGGTGGAGACGATGTAGCACGGTCTTGGGCTCAGAGTCTCTTAACCCCAGCATTTTGGTGCTAGAAAGATACCGTAATTGTACTGTCCATCGGCCCGAAATCACTATCTGTTTTATACACTTGAATTTATTACGGATTTCCACTCTCTTTAACCGTACTGTCCCTACTGTATCATCAGGTTTTATTAGGTACTCAAAATTAGAATGCATGTAGCCGCACAGACCTGAAAGCCAGCCTGCTGTCATGTTAATCTTGCCTAATTCCTTAGCCCTCTGTCTTCTAGTCAGTGGTGGTTCCAGTGTCTTTTGTATTTTATAGTAGTCTTATTTTTCTTCAATTTTGATGAGTTGGTGTTTTAAAAAATTCAAACGGTGGATTCTGCAAATCCATTTTGCTGTTGATTTTACCTTGTTTTCTGTCGGAACGCTGTCGGGATGACTCCTAGTATCAGCAGGGTATGTATAACAAAGGACACAGATGACCTTAGGTCAATACAAGAAAGATTTTTTTTTTAAAGAAAAACATGCAAAATGACGTTTCATTATAACAATTTCATATATCTAATTATGTCACTGCACCTTCCTTTAAGCACCCTTCACTGTCCCCTCTCCCAATTTTCCCACTTGCTGATCCTCGTTGTTCCCCAAATAGTTATTTATCACATATATAATACATCATTAAACCTAGGGTCCACATGCAGTGTTTTGTCTTTCTTATTGCCCTCTTATTTTTTCCCTTTCCCCCCATTCAAGATTTTACATCAGAGAGAAAACATTAGATATTTGCCTTTCTGAGACATTTTTATTTTACAACTGAATAAAACTCCATTGTGTGTATATATCCAACTCCAGCCATTCATCTGCTGGTGGACATCAAGGCTGGTTTCCCGAAAGACTTCAAGGGTGTCTTTGCTGCCAAGCCTGACAACCAGTGTTGGGTCTCCATCCCATGTGGTGAAGGAGAGTACGGATGACCACTTGTATTCAGAGACTTGCCTTCCTGTAGGTTCCTACTCTGTCCTGCCTTCATGCCTCGGGCACAATGCTTGCTGTTTTTGCCCTCAGTTCAGATTTTCTATTTATATTTTCCTTCCCTTGTCCCTTTATTCAGTATAACATTTCTTGCATCCTTTGCTTGCCTCAATTGGTCCCAGCTACTTACCCAGGCCAGCTGGGAGACCCTGGAGGCCAGGCCCTTGTTATTGTATACATTGCTGTTTTTATGAAAGGATACATGAGGTGAGGTAGAATTTGGGCCACCTGATATGTCTTTAATTATTGCTCAAATTGATAAATAGTGTGGTCTGTCTATAAGATAGAGTTACGTTTAGCTTTAAAAAGCAATCAAGTACTGAAAAGGAATAGCGTGGATGACTCTAGAGCACATCATTTTAAATGCCAGAAGTTGATTAGAAGACCACATACTACATGTATGTGTGGGTGCAGAAGTTCCACATGTGTACCCACATAGGCCAAAGTTTGACTCAAGGTATTTCTGTTGTACTCCACTTCATTTTTTTTTTTTTTTGAGACAAGGTTGCCCACTGAACCTGGAATTCGCCTGTTTTGACTAGGCTGGCTGCCGAGCCAATCCTGGGATCTGTCTCCACTTTCCAGTGCTGTGGTTGTGCCTGGCTTTTGCATGGGTGCTGGGAGTCTGAACTTAGGTCTTCGTGTTTGAACAACAGGCACTGTACCCACTTAGCCATTTCCCTGGCCTTTGCAAGATACTTATGTAAGTCCAAAGTAGAGGAGATAAAGACTAAAAGTTCTGGCTACTTAAGGCAGGTGGCAGAGGGTGGATGGGGAGACGACAGCCATGGAAATGCTCTAAAACGGAAGAAGGTTACATACATCTATACTGGAGCCTGTTAAATTGTGCACATTCAATGGGCAAACTATTAATTGTGTCCCAGTAAAGTCTAAAAAGCTGGGTTTCTAAGCTGAGTGTGGTGGTGGATGCCTGTAATCCTAGAAGTTGGCAGGCTGAGGCAAGAGAGTTCAAGGCCAGCATGGCCTTCATAGCAAGACTGTCTCAAAAAGAAAAAAAACAATGAATCCTCCACTCCTCAAAATAGTAGTCTTGAAGGATGGCAGTTAACAGTTGCTGCACAGTCTTTTGGTTTATACTTTGTACGTGTTCATTTAAACATGGTAATCAGAGAAGGATAGTTGTATTATCAAACCCTTTCTTAAGTTTTGAGTTGTGCAGCAAAAAACCCCCCAAATTCCCTGGTTAGCAAGCCATACTATAGTAGCAGCTTATCAGATGTTAAACAGCTAGCGTAGGTTCTGAGACACCAGGGCTGATCTTAAATATGTTTACAGACTGCTGTGTTCCATTGGGATGATCCTAGAGGACAATGCATGAAAGCAAGGCAAATGAGCCTTGACTTCTCTCAAATAAGTAAATGTGCAATGATTGTAGCATATTCTTCCACACAGTGTCAAAATTATAACTGCAATTGCTGAAGGTTTCTGTTATCAAACACCTAAAGGTAACTTTATACATCTCGATGGCAGCATCAGCAGCAAACACCCATCACAGCATCAGCAGTAGACCCCATCACAGACAGCATCAGCAGCAGACCCCCATCACAGCATCAGCAGTAGACCCCCCATCACAGACAGCATCAGCAGTAGACCCCATCACAGACAGCATCAGCAGCAGACCCCCATCACAGCATCAGCAGTAGACCCCCCATCACAGACAGCATCAGCAGTAGACCCCCCATCACAGACAGCATCAGCAGTAGATCCCCCATGACAGACAGCATCAGCAGTAGACCCCATCACAGACAGCATCAGCAGTAGACCCCCCCATCACAGACAGCATCAGCATCAGACCCCCCATCACAGACAGCATCAGCAGCAGACCCCACATCACAGACATCATCATCAGCAGAACCCCATCACAGACAGCATCAGCAGACCCCCATCACAGCATCAGCAGCAGACCCCCCATCACAGACAGCATCAGCAGCAGACTCCCCATCACAGAAAGCATCAGCAGCAGACCCCCCATCACAGACAGCATCAACAGCAGACCCCCCATCACAGACAGCATCAGCAGCAGAACCCCATCACAGCATCAGCAACAGACCCCCCATCACAGACAGCATCAGCAGCAGACTCCCCATCACAGACAGCATCAGCAGCAGACCCCCCCATCACAGACAGCATCAGCAACAGACTCCCCATCACAACATCAGCAACAGATTCGCACTCTCACCCCCACGATCACAACCTCAGCAGTAGAATTACTTCCCTTCCTCGTGATCACAGCATCAGTGACAGCCTTACTTCTCACATTGGCTCTCTACTACAAAAGCAGCTCTAAAACTCATTTGAAGGGGGTGTCAGAAGCAGAGTGTAAAGCTATGCTGAACTGAGGAAGCGGAGTGTTGAGAGCTGTCCTGGACTGTGACCTGTTGTCCTGTGTTTAGAGTTTTAACTCAGCAGAATAGATTGTTAGCATTCTGCGGGTGTAGTGTGTAGAATATCAACCCCCTCCCCAAATATATGCATTCTGACTGGTGTAGCCTGTGCAAATGTGATTGAAGATCTTGGATCAGAAATTGTCTTGCACTAACTAGGTGTGCACACTCTTGTCGAAAAGAAGGGCAGGAATGGGAGAAAGGAGCTATCAGGATGGAAGAAGGGGTTGGAGTGCTGTGGGGTTAAAATCAAAGCATGTAGATTTTGAAAGCTGGAAAATGCAAAGGAACTGACCTTCAATCTAAAGGCCTTAGGAGTACTGCAGCCTGTAGCACAAATAATAAAGAGTCAGCTATTGGGGTTCAACCCAAAAACCAGAAAAGCAAAGCAGCCATGCCTCTAGAGAAGTGTTACCTCTACCAAGACTGGGTGACCACATACTTAACAGACAGCCTCTCTCTCTCTCTTTTATATCTCCTCTAGTGCTGGGATTAAGGGAGTATGACTCCCTAGCACTGGAATTAAAGGTGTAGGCCACCACCATCTGGATTTGTTTCTGCATTGATTTTGTAAAGCCCAGAGTGGCCTTGAACCCTAGTATTAAAGGTGTGTGTCACCATTGCCTGTCTTCTAGTAGCTTTAGCTTTGCCTCTGGTCTTCAGGCAAGATTTGTTTATTAAAACACAAATAATATGCCACTACTGCAGTCTGATAGCTGGGACCAGCCATATATGAATAGCAAGCATCTGCTGTCCCTCTCTGACTGTTTCCTGCTTCCTGTGGATTCATGCATTGTCAGTCTTACCCACAGCAGCAATCTGTTTGCTGTGGGGTTCCACATTGTTCCAGTAATGTGTAAACAGTTGACACTCGGGTGTCCCTGCTTCCTGTGTGCCTGCCTGAGCCTCAGGAGTGCCTTACCTGCACCTGCTCACTCACTCTCCCAGCTGTTCTCAGGCCCACAGGTGAGGAGGTGGAGGGTCATCAGGAGGACTGAGGTCACATGGCTACACTGCCACAGAGCTGGCACCTTGTCTGGCTTTTAGCTGTGCTTTGCTTGTCCTTAATCAACTTCCCTCCCTTTAGTTTTGCATCCCACAAGGTTGCATTGTAAGTGCCAACTCAGGACGAGGAGTAGTACAGTGACATTCATTTCTCCGCAGCCAGATTAGAGCTTGTTGGCTTTCTTCTGTGCTGAGAGTATTGAAATAATCCCCCTGCCATGGGCTTTCAAATTTTTTATTACCATATTTATTAAACACTTTGGCAAAATCTGATTTTCATCTCTGGTAACCTCAAATTTGTAGCTGTACAACTAGATTGTGATGCTAGCACGGTTTTGGTGTGTAATGCCTTCAGCGTATTTTAAATGGGCAATAACTGGACATTTTAATGCTTGTTTTTCCTTGAAGCTTTCTTTGTTTAGACTAAAAATGTGAAGTTTATGATTAAAACATGCAATAATGGATTTTGAGATAACACATTAATTACTAGAGTCCTAGATGTATAAATCAGTACAATGGAAAGAAAAGATTCTAATCTTTCATTAATATTAAAGAATTTTCCAGGCTGGGCAGTGGTGGCGCACGCCTTTAATCCCAGCACTCGGGAGGCAGAGGCAGGTGGATCTCTGTGAGTTTGAGGCCAGCCTGGTCTACAAGAGCTAGTTCCAGGACAGGCTCTAATGCTGCAGAGAAACCCTGTCTCGAAAAACAAAAAACAGAAAAACCAACCAAACAAACAAACAAAAAAACAACAAAAAGAATTTTCCCCAAATCTCTTTAGTTTTGTTGGTGGGGTTTAGAAGTCATTGCAGAATTTTATCTTGTTAATTAGATTATACCCAGTGAATGTATCCTTTAAAAAGATGAGTTAGACTGGAGAGGTTGCTCTGTGGTTAGGAGCACTTGTTGCTCTTGCAGAGGACCCAAGCTCACTTCCCATTACCCGTGCCAGGCAGCTTCAACCACCTGTAACTGCAGCTTCAGGGACTGACATCTCTGCTGGCCTGTATGGGCATCTGCACAGGCCCATGCGCCCCCTCCCCCCACATGCGCATGCATGTACACACATATACACAAGTAAACATAAACAAGAAACGTGTCAGAAGAGTTGTCGGGAAGATAAAGGCTTGACTTTGTAATGTGTGCTCTGTGTTTCTGCTTTCTTTCAACAACGGCTTGTACCTAGAAACACCTGAGGAAGAAAAGCAGTCTGGCCATCATGTTGTGCCTACCAGTTTGGAATCCGACAGTTTGAAGAAGAGCAATTGGGGGTTCTTGTTTACTGGGATCATTGGTGGGGCACTGGTGACAGTGTACGCTGTGGCCACACCATTTATCACACCGGCTCTGCGGAAAGTTTGCTTGCCGTTTGTGCCTGCCACTTCGAAGCAGATTGAAAATGTCGTGAAGATGTTGCAGCACAGAAGAGGCTCCCTGGTGGACATCGGCAGTGGCGACGGACGCATTGTGAGTCACATAAAAACTTCTACAGGATTTGAGCCACAACTGTTAGGATTTCTGTTTTACGTTTCTTAGGAGGCTTCTGCAAAGATTTGCCAAATGCAACGGTTTGAAAAGTGTGTGTTTCATTTGTGTTTGGCTAAACTGTTGGACCACCAGCATGTGTTTAGAGTTCATTTTTCTCTGATTGATTTTTTTTTTTCTCCTGGAGGAAAGTACTCTGTAAACATGCCAGATAGAAAGAATCAGTTAATTGCTAATTACCAAATGTCTATTAGAAGTTTTGGTCCAGTAAATGTGGCATGATTACAAGAAACATGTAGAGTTGGGGAGTTAAATTACCTTACTCTTTTGCAGTTTAGATGCTTGCTTTATGTTTCTCTGTAGCGATACCTGAGTAAGTAATGTTTCCCAGGGGCTGATAGAAAGTTAAAAATAAGAAAGGCCATTGGTGAAGCCCAGCTTGACTAAAGATAGGAATTCAGGGTGGGCATAGTTACATGTAGCTAAAATCCCAGTATTTGGGAGGTGGTGGCAGGAGAATCATGGCTTCAAGGCTAGCCCCTGCTAGGTACAGATTTTGGGCTACATGAGGCCTTGCCAAAAAAAAAAAAATATCAGATTTTTAGTGACTGTAATATGTTGTGTGATCCTGGCCTACATCTCTGAGTAAAGAAAAAGTCACTGGCTGGCAGATGAGTGATCCTTAGTGGGAAGGGGACCACATCCTTAGGCTTCATTCTTATGGTGACAGGAGTGGAGTGAGCATGGGGCATCATGTGATGTGCAGACCAGCAGGGCTGCACCATGGTCGCTCGTCCTGTGGACCCTGGCTTTGTGATTGAGACCTGCCTGCAGTCACGCTAGAGACCCTGAAAAGTGACTCAGGCTCTCTAGACATTCTTACAGTGTGGCAAAATATTACAAACCGTAATCATAACCATTTTTATTCTGTGATGTGAAGCCATTCCCGTTGTTGGGTTGTCACCACTGCCCACTGCTGAGTGCTGTCATCTGCTGGGGAAGAGCCTGGGAGCTCCTTTCCCCCTTCCACCACTGCCCACTGCTGAGTGCTGTCATCTGCGGGGATGGGCCTGGGAGCTCCTTTCCCCCTTCTAAGCTAGGTTGACTGGCTTGATCTCATACAGGTCCCATGCAGGCGACCACAGCTGCCGTGAGTTCCTGGGTGCTGCAGCTTTTGGATAGGTCATTTTCACTGTGCGTTATTCATGATTCGCTTTCATTTTCCCGTCCGCTCTGCCAGCCACTGCTGGAGAGATGTACATTTCCAGCCATGGTTTCCTGCCACTGGGGTTAGCTGAGCCAGAACCAGGGATGCATTTGTCCAACACAAGCCTGAGTGTCTTCTGATACTCAAGGCAAGATCTTTGACAAAACACAGAAAACTTTGGGTTAGTCGGGTCTTGTCCATGAACTATAGAACTTTAGATACAACATTTTTACATGGGATCTTCATCGAAAGGAGTAGTAGTCTTTTTAAATATTAATATTAATTATATGAAATAATGGGTTTCATTGTGAAATTTTGTCCGTGTACATAATGCACTCTGGTCTTGCTCATTCCCCTTTTATCTCTTAGCTCCTGTCTTAGTTACTTATCTATTGCTGTGGTAAGACATCATAACCAAGGCAATTTATAGAAGAAAGAGTGTTGGGCTTACAGGGTTAGAGTCCATCACCATCACAGTGGGGATCACGGCTGCAGGCAGTGTGCTGGAATAATAGCTGAGAGCTCCTGTCTGACCTGTAGGCAAAAGACAGAAAGCCAGCTAGGAATGGCATGGGCTTTTGAGACCTCAGAGCCCACTCCCAGCGACACCTCTCCTTGAACAGAGCCTCTCTGTTTTGTTCTTTTGAGACAGGGTTTTCGTGTAGCCCTGGCTGTCTTGGAACCCTCTCTGTAGATCTGTGGATCTGGAACTCAGAGACCTGCCTTCCAAGTGCTGGCACGTGTCACCGCCGTTGGCAAGGCTGCTCGCACTAATCCTTCCCAAACAGTTTCACCACCTGGGGACCAAGTGTTCAACTATCGGAGCTTACGAGAGCATTCTCATTACTACTACCGTATTCCCTCTCCCGATCCCTTCCTCTTTCACCATAGCTCTGAACAAGTACCTTTTGCCTGGCGGTGGTGACGCATGCCCTTAATTCCAGCAGAGGCAGAGGCAGGCAGATCTCTGTGAGTTTGAGGCCAGCCTGGTCTACAAGAACTAGTTCTAGGACAGGCTGTAAAAAAACTACAGTGAAACCCTGTCTCGAATCTCCCCAACCCCCCCCCATAAAAAGAAAAAGAAGTACATTTTAGTGGATATTTTAGGGCTATAAACCCTAAGTAGGGAACTCTTATGCAAGATGACAGTTTTCTTTTGCTGTCCAGGTGATTGCAGCTGCAAAGGAAGGATTCCCAGCTGTCGGCTATGAGCTGAACCCTTGGCTGGTCTGGTACTCCAGGTACCGTGCCTGGAGAGAAGGGGTGCACGGCTCTGCCACGTTCTACATCTCAGATCTGTGGAAGGTATGTAATGCCAAGGGCGGTTCTGGAGAAGCTAATGTACCTTATTTATTCATGTTAGTGTACGACTCTGCCACGTTCTACATCTCAGATCTGTGGAAGGTGTGGAACATGGGGGATGGTGCTAGTAAATCTCACAGGCCTTCTCTAGTCATTAGTGTGACAGGCAAGAAAGTGGGTTGAAAGAAAAATAAAGTCCAAAGGAATATTTTGGTGTAACCAAGTGTAAATGCATTTTTAACCTGATAGATTTATAGGAGGCTGTACTTTAGTGTAGAAGCTTCAAATTTTGATCAAAGTCATTTGAATGCTAAGAATTTATTGACTAAATTAAAGCATTTTCATTTCTTCTTTTTGTAAATAATGAGATATTTCATTCACTTGGAAATCAGATTCTTGATAAATCTTTGGCTTTTCTGTGTGTGTGCTCACGTGTTAAGAGGGAGACAGAGATGGATGAGAGAAGGAAGAGTGTGGCCCGTGCTGTGGTGCTGTGGTGGCTCCTTGTAATCATAAAGTAAAAACATTTTAAATATGTTTGTACTCTTTATTTTTATATGTTTGTACTCTTTATTTTTATTCTTTTCTCACCTATTATATCCTGACTGCACTCCCCCCCACCCCGCCTTTTACCCCACCTTCCCTCTCTCTCAGATTCTCCCTCCATTTCCCCTCAGAAAAGAGCAGGCCTCCTAGGGACATCAGCCAAACATGGCATCATATGTTACTATGAGACCAGGCACATACTATCAAGTCAAGGCTGGATGAGGCAACCCAGTAGGAGGAAAGGGGGTCCTATATAGACAAAAGAGCCAGGTACTGCCTGCGCTCCTGCTGTCAGGAGTCCAGGAACACCAGGCTACTCAGGCATAGCATACAGAGGACCTAGATCAGACCTTACAGGCTCCCTGATTTCTTAGAGTCCCCTTGAGTCAGCTGATCCTGTGGGCTGTGTTCTCATGTTGTCCTCGTCCTCTTTGGTTCCTCTGATCCATCCTCCCCCTCCGCAGGACTCCCTGAGCTTGGCCTAATGTTTGACCATGGGTCTCTGCATCTGCTCCTGTCACTTGCTGGATGAAGTCTCTGGTCTCTTTGTTGAGGAGTCTGCTAGCCTGTGGTCCTAGAACACTCTGCAGGCAGTGGAAGCTGTAGGTTTGTAGCTGGGTTGTGTCCCAATTTTCCTCCACTTGAGGCCTTGCTTGGTCCCAGAAGCTGGCCGGCTGGGTCAGCTCCATGTCCCCCATTACTAGGGGTCTTTGCTAGGGTCACTCTCTTAGTGTCCTTTATATTAGGTATTACATCACCCCTGAAATGGGCATGGACCGTAGCATGATTCCCTTAATTTACAGTTGGTATCCAGTTACAAATAAGTACATACCATGTTTGTCTTTCTGGGTCTGGTTACCTCACTCGGGAGGATTTTTCAAGTTCCAGCCATTTGCCTGCAAATTTCATGATGTCATTTTTTTTTTTGTACTACTTAGTAATACTGTATTGTGTAAATGCACTACACTTTCCTTATCCATTCTTCAGTTGAGGGCATCTAGGTTGTTTCCAGGCTCAGGCTGGTATAAATAAAGCCGCTATGAACATAGTTGAGCAAGTGTCCTTGTGATAGGGTGGGGCATCCTTTTGGCGTGTGCCCAGGAGTGGTATAGCTGAGTCTTGAGGTAGATTGATTCCCAATTTTCTGAGAATCTGCCATACTGATTTCCAAAGTGGCTGAACAAGTTTGCACTTGAACCAGCAGTGGAGGAGGTTCCTCTTGCTCTGCATCCTCTCCAGCAGCAGATGTCACTTGTGCTTTTGATCTTAGCCATTCTAACAGGTGTGAGGTGGAATTTCAAAGTTGTTTTGATTTACATTTCCCTGATGGCTAAGGCTGTTGAACATTTAATTGTTTCTCAGCCATTTGAGTTTCCTCTGTTGAGAATTCTGTTTAAATCTGTACCCCATTTTTTAATTGGATTTTTTTTCTTGATGGCTTCCTTCTTTGTTCTTCCTTCTTTCATGTTCTTTCTTTGTTCTTTCTACTGTATACTTTTTTTTTCTATAGAATGTATACTCCAGCAAAGTCTTTCAGGCAATATAAGAATTACAATGTGGTTACATTATGATTTTCAAGTGAATGAATATCACGAATACAAAACAAACAGTAATTGGATTATGTAGTTTGTTGGTGTCTAGTTTCTTGACTTCTTTATATATTTTGGATATTAGCCGTCTGTCAGATGTGGAGTTGCTGACGATCTTTTCCCATTCTGTGACTGCCTTTTTTTCCTATCGATGCTGTCCTTTGCCTTACAGAAGCTTTTTAGTTTCATGAGGTCCCATTTATTAATTGTTGATTTTAGTGCCTATGTTATTGGTGTTTTAAAAAAGCCAAAAACACAAAAAAGCTCATGACCTGTGTTACAAAGTGCTTTTCCTTACATGACAATTCCCGCTGTGGCACCGTCCTCAGCAGCTGATGAAAGCACACTTGGATTCTGCCCGCATTGTTTTCAGGCTGTGTATAACCAAACGGTCTCACAGAGTAAATACGACTTTTATTGGGCAATAAGAATTCTGACTGGCAAAGCACTTTTATCCCGTTTTTCAACTGCTGCAAACACTATTTTATTGATCTTTCAGTGCACTGTTTAGGGAAGAGGAAGATCAGGGGTCTGAAGACGCTATGTGTGGAGCCGTGGCTCTAGGTGAACTGACTGGCAGCCCAGGATGCATTAGGAGGCTATTTGGGAATGTGGGAACCTGCCTCCTGGCCTTGTGGGCTCCAGGGAGACAGGTTGGTTGTGATGCAGGACGTCTTAGGATTAACACACCTTGTTCTCCACCTTGTTTAGGTCACCTTTGCACAGTACTCCAATGTCGTCGTTTTTGGTGTGCCCCAGATGGTGAGTATGCACCCCGTTCTCTGTCGCTCTCACGAGGCAGTGATGGCTTCCCAAAGCTTCAAGGGAACCCTGGTTTAATGAACTACTGAGGACATTACAGGTGTAGTCATTACAGATTCAGCCGCATGTTAAAATTTCAGTTTCAGAGAAAAAATTCTTAGTGATCCACCAAAGCCTTACCAATCCCAGGTTGAAAACTGCTTTACGAGGCCCCAGCATTGAGTGAAGTTGGTGATTGTCACGGCTGATCGCTTACACCCGCTGCAATCACTTGGGGAAGTTAATGGAATGTTCCCTTTGAATTGATCATTCTTCAGTTTTGCTGGAAGATAATTTTAAGGGTGGACGAGCATTGACTGGTTTCAATTTCCTCCCATTCACAGATTTGCTAAAGAGCTGAGTATTGAATGTTGATTATGTACTTTCAAAGTGAAAACGCCACATTATTGTACTGAAAATGGGCACCTCTAGCCCTTGCAGTGATGCTCAGGGTAGGATGCTCCACTGCCATTGCTGGTTTGGTGTCAGACAAATCAGTCCTCTTTACTTCTCAAAGTCTGTAGTTGTGGTCACAGTAGTCTTGTCAGGACTGGGTGTCTGCTGAAATGGCACTGGATAACTGACGGGGTTTTTAATTTAAAATAAAAAGGAAATTTTATTTTTGTTCTTTTGTTTTCTTATTTATGCCTTGGATTTTTGTTGCTGTTCTTTGAGCTGGAGTATCACTGTGTGTGTAGCCCTGGCTGGCCTGGAAATTGCTGTGTACTCAGGCTGGCTGTCAACCTGCAGCCTCCAATTCCCAAGAGTCTGGGTTATGGACACGTGCCGCCATGCCCAGCTCTCCCTGGGACTTTTATACACGGTGTTTAACTGCATGAGAAACTGACCCCCACACTGGAGCTTTCAGTGTAATGGCACATTCTTTTTACAAACCAGAAGTGTCATTTTTACAAAAGTGACTGTATTCCGTATGTCTGCGATGGGACCCGTATTAACTGTGTATTTGTTCTGGAAGTGAAGGCAGGTGTGAGGTCTTGGTCTCTGATCACTTAGAGCTTGCTTGGGTCAGGCCTGGGCTCACACCTGTACTCCCAGCACTCAGGAGGCCAAGGGAGGAGGGTTGTCAGTTTGAGGCCAGCCTGGGTTACAGAATAAGGCCCTGTTTCAATTCTCCCCACCCCACAAATAAAAATAATTTGGGATCATAAACTAGACAGGGAATTTTGATGGTGGCTTACTACTTATGATGTGTGGGCTTTTCCTTCTAAGATGTAATAATTAGCATACTGGAGACAAGTAACTTTAATGTAAAAGTAGAAAAGTGTATTCGCTGTTTGGAGAGAGGAAGTTAAGCTGAGAGGCGGGTTCTGAGCTTCTGCCTCCGAGTCCCAGCTGGGGGCAGCAGTGGTCTTTGTAATGTGGAGTGTAGGCTGCTCTGCCGCCAGGCAGGCTAGGTTTGCACTGTTTTGGGGCTGTTTCCTCAGGGGCAGTATGGGTCTTGTTATTTCGAAAAACATATTTGCAATTATTGCTTATTCTCCTGAACACAGACAAATCTTAACCAAGGAATCCCAGCACTTCACTGTTTGCAGGGAAAAGAGGAGCAGTGGGAATCCACAGAGCATTCTTGTTCCTTCAAAAAGATCCTGCCAGCCCATGTTCTGCGCGCACTGGGTTGGCGGGAGCTCATTTGGCATCTGTTAAGCTGCAGTGTCACGTGTGGGATCCCCACCTTCAGCCGGCATCAAATTCTGATCAACTGGAAGTAGCTGACTGGGAAGATGGAGACCGCCAGTTTTGTCCTCTGATAGATGTGTGGCCCTGGAAAAGCCCTGAACCCGACCGTGTAAAGGATGCTATTGAATTGCACACCAGTCAGTACTCCTGACGTGGGCTGATGGCCTTCCAGAACCAGCGTATCACGAGAAGCGTCTCAGGGTAGCTAATGCACAAGGGGCTCCTGGAGAGCCAGGAGGAGCCTTAGGGCAGTGTGGAGGAGGACAGCCGGCATTGGAACTCCTCAGCCCTGCCTTTGATACCAACTGGATTATTTCTGATAGCACAGTACAGCTGTAAGTGGAAATTAGAGCTAACACTTCAATATAAAATACGTGTCAAGTACGGCGAGGAGTCCCATGTGGACCTGGTGAACACGACGAAAGTGCCAAATGCCCGATTTAGCGTGAATTTATGCACCAAGAGGCGCTTTTCAAAATGTGAAAAAGAGCAGGTTAATTTGGTCTTTGTTTAAAACCCTCTGTGAGGCTGCAAACGTCGCTCAGGTGGGAAGAGTGTTTCTCTACTGTGCATGAAGCCCTGGGTTCGATCCCCAGCACTCATGAACCGGATGTGCTGCTGCATGCTGTAGTCCTTGCACTTGGGAGGCAGAGGCACAGCATCAGGAGTTCAAGGTCACCCGTGGCTATGCAGCCTCTTCTAGGTCAGCCTGGATTACATGAGACCTTGTCTCAAAAAAGCACCCCAAAACCCAAAACATCAAACCCCCTGTGACTTCTTGCTAATTTAAGGAAAAGGTCCAAGCATGCCATCAGACCCAGACTGGCTTGCAGTAGCCCTTACCCACTTGTGACCTTGTCTTAGTCCTTTTTTTTCAGTTCTCTGTACAATTCTTCATCTTGGCTATGCTGCTCCTCAGAGCCTGTGTCATCTGTTCTCGTTGACATCAGGCCCACTCTTCACTGGACTTAGTGAACACCTACCCTTTCCTCTGTGAAGCTGTCCTCAGTGGTCCCATGAAGTGGGTCTTAGTGCTCCCTACCTTCCGCTCTGTGGCATTCAGTAAATACTGTATGCTGTGCCTGCAGGCTTTGCTCATGCAGTAGGTATGGCTGCTGCACAGGAGATAGGTCTCTTTATCTCTTAACTACATAAGTGAGCAACAAAACGTGAATATTGTGTGCTACCTCATCTTCGCTGTAGAGGTGGTGGGACCTGGGAGAAGGCAGACTAAAGTCGCATGCAATAGCTAACTCTATTCAGAGCCTCAGACAATTCATGCTTTGAGGGTTAAGAAAGCTCACAAAAGTAAAGTTGTCATGCACATAAGCTGTCTACAAGCCACATGTGGCAAAACCACGTTTTCCATAGAGTCATAGAAGGGATAGTTTAAAGGTGTAATTCAATAACCGCAAGCAATAATGAGTAATCTGAAGTAGACTCCCTCCTCCCCACTACACCTGGGAGCAGCACAAACACAGTCTGAGAACAGTTCCGTGTTTCAAAGGAACTGTGGTCACAAAAGCACTCCAAGTTCTTCTCCACGACTCCATTCTTAGACTGTGTTCTGACGGGGAAGATTATATGTTAACTGAGACATCTACAGAGAAGATGCTGTAGCCTGGAGGAGAATGCCGTCTGCATCTGCGGGGTTATCCAGGACAGGGAAGGAGCGGGCTGGGTCAGTGTCCCTGGAAGGATACCCTCCATGGGCAGTGCTCTCCTGTTGGCTGGAGAGCACTCAGCAAGTGCAGGTGATGAGGGTGATGTCAGCTTGAGAGGAGTCAGGGAATAGGACCAGCACATGAAGGATGCTGGTTCTTCCAAGGGAAGGAGCTGTTGAGGGTAAGCAGAGAGCGTAGAGACTGGTTAGGCAGATAGAGACCACCACTGCATGGAGGTCAGACCCAGACATTAGAGATTGGGAGATGTGCTCTATTGGGTGTCCAGGTGACAGACTGAGGCACAGTCTAGTGTGGGTTAGCTGGTGAGAAGGCATCTAATTCTAGCTGTACTATAGAGAGAAGCTCAGCAGAAATAGTGGACATCTCCAGCAGTGGAAAGAGACAGAGGAGTCCAGGCCAGCCGCTTCTTGTCTTCTGCTCCTGGATGTTTGGGTTGCCAGGAGCTGAGCTGGGAGAGTGAAGGTAGAACCATCTATGTGGCAGCTCTGTGTGTACTCCTGAAGTCACACTGACAGTCTTGGGTAAGGAGGAGTCTGGAGCTCAGGTGCACTTCCTGA